>NC_139717.1:36611710-36690516 GCF_964188405.1 Protomyctophum parallelum | reverse complement strand
CATTATTCATGGGGACCCACCACCTCTGATAGGGCGGCTGCACCAGTGGCTGTGTGTGTGTGTGTGTGTGTGTGTGTGTGTGTGTGTGTGTGTGTGTGTGTGTGTGTGTGTGTGTGTGTGTGTGTGTGTGTGTGTGTGTGTGTGTGTGTGTGTGTGTGTGTGTGTGAAAATCAGATCTATAAGCTTCAAAGGTGTAGCTTGTACAGTATATTTTTGTGGTACAGTATATACAGGACTACGTGGTTAAGCAGACTAATCGATTTCACGTTTCTTTGTGTCGATTAGGTCTGTTATTGGTTCTAAATGTCAGTTTAGATATTTTCAGTCAATTGCCCAGCCTGTGTGCATGTGTGTGTGTGTGTGTGTGTGTGTGTGTGTGTGTGTGTGTGTGTGTGCGTTGTGTGCGTGTGTGTGCGCGTGTGTGTGTGTGTGTGTGTGTGTGTGTGTGTGTGTGAGAGAGAGTGTGTGCGTGTGTGTGCATGTAGACCATCCTGCTGGAACGGGCTGTTGACTATATCGTAGGATGACATCACTGTGTGCGGAGCAGAAAGGCTTTTAGGCTGATTAATGTACTCTGAGTGTGCGTGTGCATATGCGTGTGTGTGTGTGTGTGTGTGTGTGTGTGTGTGTGTGCGTGCGTGCGTGTGTGTGTAAAACCATTTTCGTGCACACAGATGTGCACGGCCACACATACAGTATGTTTGACCTGGACCTCTTGACAGTCTGCAAAATGTAACAAAATGGTCCCGGTTTGGGGTCCATTTGGTTCAGATTTGTACACTCCTAAGTGAACCCTCACAGACCTCACCGTGTGTACATTTTGTTTGTTGTCACCTTTACACAGCCATTGATAAAAAGTCTCTTCCCTGCATGGCCCCACGTATGGCTCTTTGTCTGCTCTCCATTTCCCACAATCCATCACTCCCAGACTGGTTGGCTGGAGCTGTAGTCCTCCATCTCTTTAAATATGGGTTAGTGTGCCTCCTCAGCGTGCTCCCCCCCCACCCCCCCACCCCCCTCCTTTTCCTTCGGGTTTCTTTTCTTGGCCTATTATTTTCTCACTCTTGTGCCTGTTTTCCTTCCGTTCCTTTTTGTTTTTGCCTCCACAGCAAAACGATGCCAAGTTAGTTGTCTTTTGGGAGCAGAGCAGAGAATAGAAGCTCCTCTGGTGTTTGCTCTGCTCTGCCATGTAAACTGATTATCTATCCTAGAACTTAGCCACTTTTAAGCCCCATATATACTTTGTTGCCTGATGAATTGCGTAAATAGCCGATCTACAAGCTCACAACGCATTGTGATGCGATGGGTTGTGAGCTTGTAGATAAGCTATTTTAGCTTATCTAAGCTAAAATGGGGGGGGGGGGGGTGCTTACGTGTCCAAAATAGAGACGCCAGGTTGAAAGTGGTTAGAGATACTGACTTATGTAAGGCTTGCCTGTGAGGGAAATAGAATAGGGTTAGTGCTGGCCGCAGTTTGAACTCTCCATGCCGCCCTGTGCCAGAAAGCCCTACCTCTGAGGTGGTTTTACAGGTTTGTGTGTGTGTGTGTGTGTGTGTGTGTGTGTGTGTGTGTGTGTGTGTGTGTGTGTGTGTGTGTGTGTGTGTGTGTGTGTGTGTGTGTGTGTGTGTGTGTGTGTGTGTGTGTGTGCGAGTGCGTGCGTGCGTGTGTGCGTGTGCGTGCGGCTAAACCAGCCAAAAGTACAGATCTATAAGCTTTTACAATATGTCGCATCATGGTGTGGCATGAGCGATTTGACGTAAGGAGAAGTATATTATACTGTAAATGGTTGAGATGAAAATATGTCCCCCAGCTCCGTTCTTTGTTTTACGACTGGAACCCTGGATACGGATACTAGAATGCAGTCACCAGCTCTCTGCTGGTTCGTGGTACCACGGCCAGGTTTTCCCTGAAGCAGGGGTCACAGGTCATAAAGCAACTGCTGCTGAATTTACAAACCTAATATATCTTTCCAAAATCCGCTTTGTAGCCTCGGGGAAATGGAGGAGAACCGCCGGGCATTTTCGTGTCGACAATTTGAAGTGTGACTGCAGTTCAGATTACGAGCTCAGGAGTTGGTGAACCAGTTCTACATGGGCTTTGCAGCAGCTGTGCAAAAAAGGAAGAAAAAGGTCTCAGTTTTCTAGGCGCTCCATGCTGTGTATTCACTGTATTGGAGGGGGGTGGGGAAGGTGTTAGGGCAGACTGTGCAGCTCCAGAAAAGGCTAGTAGTGCCTCTGCCTATGGGCTGGGAATGGTGGAGGGACACATGAGGCACTAATCTAGTCTTTAGTATTAGCCAGTATTAGCACTCATCTGTCTACAGTCGCATTTGCCCGCGGGACCCTGAGGAGAGAGAGAGAGAGAGAGAGAGAGAGAGAGAGAGCAAAGGGAGGAATAGCCGGTTATTTTTGTCTGTCTGGACTCTGGGCTGTATTATGCCTCCATGCTTTGTCTTTGTACACTGTCAGTGTCTCTCTCCCATATTATCTCCCTCATTCTCTTCTGCCTGCTGTCCCTTAATCTGACTCTCTCTTCTGTAGTGTGCTCTCTCTCTCTCTCTCTCTCTCTCTCTCTGTGTCTCTCTTTCTGTCTCTGTATTGCTCTCTGCCTCTGTTGTGTGTATGATCTGTGAAAACTGTATGGAGACAGCGCGAGGGCTCCGTGGAGAGCGGCCCACGCCATTGGCTGGCTGGCACTCCACCCCCACCCATGATAGGCCGCAGGCCTCAACATAGGACTCAATCAGCTGGGTGGAAGCGTATGTAGGTCAGTGTGTAGCGATGTGAGCTCTCTTCCCCCCCCCCCCACCCTCTCTCTCGCGCACTTCCCCCTCCTCCACCAGCCCAGCGGTGGTGAACTGGGCTGTTGTGTTAATTGGCCACGTTCCAACTTTCAAACCCCAGAGAGAGAGACTGAGACTGAGGCAAGAGAAGGAAAGGGGGGGGGGGGGGGGGGGGGGGGGGAGGCTGTGAAGGGTGAGGAGGGGGGCGGGAGGAGGGGAGAGGCTGTGAAGGGTGAGGAGGGGGGCGGGAGGAGGGGAGAGGCTGTGAAGGGTGAGGAGGGGGGCGGGAGGAGGGGAGAGGCTGTGAAGGGTGAGGAGGGGGGCGGGAGGAGGGGAGAGGCTGTGAAGGGTGAGGAGGGGGGCGGGAGGAGGGGAGAGGCTGTGAAGGGTGAGGAGGGGGGCGGGAGGAGGGGAGAGGCTGTGAAGGGTGAGGAGGGCGGGAGGGCTTTAAAAGAAGAAGGGAATCTGAAGATGAGAGGAAACCAGCGAGTATAGGAGCGTATAGGGTGGCATGGGGACTGGGGAGGGAATGGTGAATTAATACGGGGCGCCCTGTTGCACCAGGCAGTGCAATAGTACAGTAATGTTATTCATGTCACACACGCTCACACAACAACAAATATGGCACCTTGCACAGAGCACACGGCGGTGATCGACATGTTACCCTTTGGATGAGCGACAGTTGATTGATGTGTTTTCTCTTTCTCCCTCGAAAAAAAACGAAGAGTGAACGAGGCAAGGCTATCCAAGTATCCGTCTGAGACAATGGGCTGTTTTGCAAGGCTTAGAAAAGGGGAGGGGAAACCGTGAGCGTAAGAGTGTGTTATGTGTTATATAAGCATATCTATCTATCTGGCTGTATCTACTTTATATACCCACCCTGTGTCTACTGTACTGTACATGCCACATCACACTCAGAGACAGAAAACTGGTGTGTTTCCAACAGACGGGTCATGACCCCAAAGTTGGTCACAAGCTATCCTCACAGGGTCATAAAGAACGCCATTCTTTTTGCGAAAAGACTGGCTTACGTAATATACTTGGAATTGCAACTTTTGTACTGAGCTAAACAGCAGTATGCTCCCATAGCTAGTTGTTCGATTCTTGCTGCTGAAGTGTGTGGGTTGGTTGACTGCTGGCGAAGAAGTGTCTTAAACGATGAATAATTCACGTTAACCTAAATCTTCTTGCAGTACCTACTCCTATAAGTGCTCACACTTGCGCGCACACATGCACGCACACAGACACACACACACACAGACACGCTGGCCCTCCGTAAGTGGTGGTCTCTAGGCAGTGCCCATGGTACTCTAACCCAGACGAGCAGACTGAAAAGCAGACAAAATAAAGTCTCGTACACTTCACTTTACTGCTCCCCGTGCACCCATGTCTGTCTGTATACTTAACATTAAAAGCACCCTGCAGCGGTTTTTGCATAGCCCTGCCACCCCTCCTTTCTCTCTCGCCCTATCTCTATTTCTCGTTCTCTCTCTCTCTCTCTCTCTCTCTGTCTCTTTACGTGTGTGTGTGTGTGTGTGTCTGTGTCTCTCTGTTGTCTCGCCCATTTGCGCCGGCCCACCTGTCGCCTTTGTTTATTTATTTTTTCAAACAAGTACGCAGAACTTTAGTTTAGTACAGTCAGCGAGCGCTTTGACGATCACCTCACATTGAGTTCAGCGACATTCCAGCCTGTCTGGATGTCTGTGTCTCCACGTCTGACCCGCGCCCTTCCATGGGCATGGCACAAACACACACACACACACACCACTCACACTCACACTCACACCACTCACACTCACACACAAAAAGCGGTATCTTTGAAACGATGCATCACAGCCGATGTCCGTAAATGGGCTGACATATACAGCACACTCACTTTAGCCCTGCCTTTACTGCGTGCGGTTGTGTGCCAGTCGGTGACCCACTTAGCAGGGAATAGTGCACCAGACGGCAGGCCTGTTACTCCAGGGCAACATGGGGAGTATAATGCCAACGAACAATGCATATAGACAGACACCACTGATTCACGTACACACACACTCTGAGTCTGGAGGAACAAGCGTGCTCAAGGCCTGCTCACTCACTCAGTCAGCTGACATACAAAAATACACACGCAGTCAGTTTTGGTTCCCTCAAGTAGCCGTCAAGCATAATAGTGGCAATGTCCGGCTAGTCGTGGGCAGTTTGGGTCACTGATGTCATCAACTGACACACACACACACACACACACACACACACACACACACACACACACACACACACACACACACACACACACACAGACAGATCTTTGTGCACAAACGTAGTTCCTGGAACACATGCAATCGTGTACTGCATGGCCCGCTCTGCATCACAGCTAGAGATAGATTGTTTAAACACGGGGTGCATGGCGCACGGCATGACATTTGCAGAGATTGTTTCATGCCATGTTTGCATATATCATGCACCAACCCATGCATGCACGCACGCACGTGCACGCACACACACACACACACACACACCTATATCTTCCAACTCAGACAGACCTGGGGAGATAATTTCAAGGGACGCCATAGATAGAGTGAAACACTTCTCTTATTTCTGTTCCTCCTTTCTCTCGTGACCCAGCCAGTGACCGGCTGACTCATAGCACTTCCCTCTTCCTCTGGTTATTCCAGTGGGTTTCAGGCCGCTGACTGCTGAGTGCACGTGCCTTATACAGCGGTGACTGGGCTGCGGTCGGTGTGTGAGATGTTGAGAAGTCAGTCCCTGCAATACTTGGGGTCAAACCCTCGCCGTGTCTACATAAATGCAGCCAAGGACTTTGACCTTTCATCAGGTTCCCCTGCCGTCGTACTTCGTCTCTTTTTTTGTCTCCACCAGGCCAAAGGCACGGGGAGAGATTATGTGTTGCACTCCATTTTCCTTTTGCTTTTGTGTCTTTTAATGCCACTGACTATACTTTTTGTCCCTTTGCCACCTTGCGTTCCCCATATAGAATAGAGCTTAGAGGCCTGCAGACTTGTCATGTGACTGCTAGCTTTCTTGTTTGAGCCCGATCACCGCTCGTTTGCATTTGCACGTGAGTGCACATGTGCGTGCACGTGTGTGTGTGTGTGTGGTGTGTGTGTAATAGAGGTCACGGTGCTGTCAATCAACTTTCAACTTCAAGTTTTAGACTGTCGAAACATGAAAGGCCTTTTGACACTCGGGAAGCTGTGTGTGTGTGTGTGTGTGTGTGTGTGTGTGTGTGTGTGTGTGTGTGTGTGTGTGTGTGTGTGTGTGTGTGTGTGTGTGTGTGTGTGTGTGTGTGTGTGAGTGTGAGTGTGAGTGTGAGTGTGCGTGTGTGTGTGTGCGTACGTTTGTGGAGGCATGTGAGGCTCGCCACAATGTTTTTCTGGTCGTGTAAGAGCCATCTGTGTCGAGCTTGCTTTCCTGCAACCGAAAGAGGCCCCCGCTCGACTGAAAAGCTTGTCAACGCTTTCTTTCTCTCTCTCTCTCTCTCTCTCTCTCTCTCTCCCCCCCGCCCCATCCCCACTTCCCTCCTCCACTTTTGCTTTCCTCTCTTTTCTCTCTCTCTCTCTCCCCTCTCCCTCTCTCTCTCTCTGCTTTACGAGGCCTTCGCACACAACCTCAGAGGGATTACCAGACACACCTCTTTCAAAAGCACTGATCCCCACACTTCCACAGTCACCTCTGGTGTATGTATAGTACGTGTAGGTTTGTGCACATACGTACAAGTGTGTGTGTGTGTGTGTGTGTGTCTGTGTGTCTGTGTGTGTGTGTGTGTGTGTGTGTGTGTGTGTGTGTCCAGCATGTGCAAATGAGCTGTGTGGGCAAAAGAACCCAAGACAGCGTGGGGTTGAGAGATCTCACACTTTCTAGTTTCTACCCTCTCTCTCTCTCTCTCTCTCACACTCTCTCTCTCTCTCTCTCTCTCTCTCTCCCAGAGGAGCAAGGGAACAGAAAAAAGAGGTGGAAAGAGGAGAGGGGAACAGGAGAGGCAGGCTGAGTGATTGTTCTTCACAAACACAGAGAGAGAAAGGGGGTGGGGGGGGGGGGGGGCGGGGGAGTAGAGAGCACAGGATCTGGCCTGCAGCCAGCTAATGCCACCACAGCTTTTTGTGAGGAGAGCTGACTTAGAAAAGACCTTTCAGAGAGAGAGAGAGAGAGAGAGAGAGAGGGAGAGAGAGAGAGGACAGTACAGAAACAGGCGGAGAGAGAAAGAGAGAGAGAGTGGGCACAAGAAGAAGAAGAGGGGGGTGAAAAGAGGCGGGCTCACAAAAGCAAGGGATGAAAAATGAAGTGAAGAAACGGAACAGGAGAAGAGGCAGAGATATGGAGAGATGGGTGGAGGGGGATTAAACCAATAACAGTGGCCATTCATTCATTGGCCTGTAGATTAACACTTACAACTACTCCTTTTATCCTTCCCTCCGTTGTCATCCACCCTACCTGCCGCCTCCTCCTCCTCCTCCTCCTTTGCCCTCTTCCTCTTCCTCTAACCCCAAAACTCCATTTATCCATGATGCAGGTCACTTTCATATATACTTCCTTGTAGAGTGTTGTCGCTCGCCAAAAACAATAGTTTTACGCTGCAGTCAACGCAGCGACGCAAACGCTCAAAGTACAACTGACTGAGGCGTTATGTGTTCCTGTGTGTGTATGACGAAGGTGCACTTGGCTGTCCTGGCCAGGTGACGCCAGCTGAGAAGTGCAGTGATGTCACCCTGATGTCACTAGCTGAGGGGGGGGGGGGGGGGGGGGCGGGGTGTAAATCTGGGTGTTAAAAGTAAAAGTGTAGGTAATAAATAATTCAGAATGACCTACTTTTGTTTCCTATCAGTACACCACACATACTGTAGTGTACACACACACACACACACACACACACACGCATACACACGAACAGACGTGCCAAAATAAGGAACCATTTGTTGGATCCATCTAATTAAAATCTCATCATTGGCAAGAACAAACACTTTGGCATCTTCAAAACATAACATGCACGCACGCACGCGCTTGCACGCACGCCACCGCACACACACCCACACATACACACACCCACACACACTCACACGGAAGACAGAAGTGGTGGCTGCGTGGTTGCCATTGATCTAATAATATTGAGGTAATATTATTACAAATTGCTGCTCGTGAGGAACGCCTGCAATCAATAGTGTGTGTGTGTGTGTGTGTGTGTGTGTGTGTGTGTGCGTGTGCGTGCGTGTGTGTGTGTTTCAGAGGGAGTCAGTCGACAGAAAGTATCTGCATATTTGTGTGTGTGGGGTGGGGGGGGGGGGATTCCATTATGGCTATATCAAGTGAAGTCTATGAACTATTGATTGTGTGTTTGTGCGTGCGCGTGCGTGTGTGTGTGTGACCACACTGCAGCGTGTTCTCTAATACCTGTGTGTTTCTGTGTGTGAGTGCGTGTGTGGGTGCGTGTGGGTGCATGCGCGTGCGTGCGTATGTGAATGTGTGCGTGCGCTTGTGTGTATGTATGTATGTATGTGTGTGTGTTTTGTCATGTATGAAGCAGAGCGCCACTAAGCTGTAAGCGCCTGACAGAGCAGGGACAATGGCAGTGAAGGAGGAAGCCAGAGTGAGGGCCTCTCATGTACCCACTGAACTCTGCTCACTGCAGGGCCCGCATGGTAAACCTGGGGGCCCGCGACGCAGCCGGGACGCGTACCCCCAAATAACCCCGCTGTGGCAGGCCGGGGTGTTTAAGTTCACTCGCGTCCAAGCTGGCCTAAAAATAAACAGCGGGATCCGATAACAATATATACAGTCCTAAGCATGGACTCTCCTAATGAGATTCCATCACGTCGCCATGGCGCTGTGGCGTGGCGCGCGTCACGCCGCGGTATGCGAGGCGTAGTGGCGTTTCATTAGCAGGGATGTTTTGCCTTCATTTAACCACCTCCTGTTTTGGGCATGTCCTTATAGGACAGATAGGAAGAAAACAAAATCTAAAATAGTGAAAATAGACGATATACACGTATAAAGTGGGTCATCTGTGGTTAACCAGTGATGCGACAGCGATTGCATCGTCAGGTCTGCTGAGTTTTGTTTGGATTTGAGGGTTGTTGTGTTATGGAAACAAATGAAAAGTGCTACTGTGGATGGAAATATATAAAATAGAATTCATATAATGTGTAATATCCCCTCTCACTTTCCACTGTGTTGGCACAGAAAGAAAAACAACGAGGAGACAGGAAAAGAGACAAGACAACAGTAAAGGAGTTCCTTAGTTTATGTTGTCTTTTATGTTGTCTTTTCTTGGCACGTCATTATGAGCAAAACGAACGACGTTTTGAAAAGGTTTTCAGAAATAGCAGAAACAGAGCGCGTCTGGGTGCATTGTGAGCTTGTAGATGTTTCTGCCGTGCCATCACCATCACAATATGACAAAGTATAAAATAGAGTGGTTAATGTACTGCCCGGCACGTCCTCCTAAGTCTGTTTAGTTCCTCTGTCAGCACTGCTGCCTAAGCTACTTCACGTCTCACACACACACAATCTCATGTCCTCTGTGAAAACAGCGCTGAGGTACATTTGAAGTCAGGGTCAGCCCGTTTCAATTTGCTCTCCAATCAGTCAATACGGTTAGTTGACTTTTCCTTGGAACGGCCTTTCCACCCGTCTCTATTGAAGGTGACGGGCGTATAAAAGATGAGGCTGTGTGCATTCCCACACGGAGAGCAGCTTCAGCTTGGAACATTTACAGATAGCACGCAAACCTGAATCCAGTCCTTTTTGGGACAAGGTCAGAACAACTTGCCACAAAGTGGGAGGCAAAGGGAGGGGAGGGCGCCCAGCGAGTGAAAACACACACACACGCGCACACGCACACACACACTCAAATAAAGATGGCTGAAGATACACCAGGCTACGTGCTGATATGAGCTGACACAGCGGAGTGGAGTTTGTCACCCTGGACAACGTCACCGTCCTCATCGTCACCATCATCCCATCTGCCTTGTTGTAATCAGCTTATTAAACACGTGGCCGCTTTCATGATTTGAGGCCTTTTATCAACAAAGGCTTTACGGACAGACACGACAAGTCGCGCACACATATACTTGGTTATAGAAGCTATCCCAATGTAATGTTGCCATTGCGCGTGGTTGCACACACACACACACACACACACACACACACACACACACACACACACACACACACAGTCAGGCTGGCATAATCACATGTGACTCGTGCTCCTATACAAACACATGTAAACATAGGAGACCAGTGAATTGGGTCATGCTGCCATTGAACAATATGCTTTGTTCTACAAACCCAGATGTCAGAGGATGCCCTGCTTGTTTGTCGGTGGCCTAGCTGGCTCCGTTCTGTCACCCACCGAGAGGGGAACACACAAAAAGAAAAACAAAACAGAAAAAGAGGGGGAGGTCATTGAAAGGTGGGAACAAAACCATGGGGATATGAGAATGTACTAGTCGCCGGTCAGCTGACGTTACAAAACCAGGGATATAAGTGTACTAGTGGCCGGTCAGCTGACGTTACAAAACCAGGGATATAAGTGTACTAGTTGTCGGTCAGCTGATGTTCATATTTGAAAAGAACACTTGGTGGTTCTGTTGAAGCGGGTGGGTGGGAGAGGGCTTGTGTCTATCAGAGTGAAATGAGAGAGGTGAAGAATAGTGAGAGGGCTTGTGTCTATCAGAGAGAGGTGAAGAATAGTGAGAGGGCTTGTGTCTATCACAGTGGAATGAGAGAGGTGAAGAATAGTGAGAGGGCTTGTGTCTGTCACAGTGGAATGAGAGAGGTGAAGAATAGTGAGAGGGCTTGTGTCTGTCAGAGTGAAATGAGAGAGGTGAAGAATAGTGAAATGAGAGAGGTGAAGAATAGTGAAATGAGAGAGGTGAAGAATAGTGAAATGAGAGAGGTGAAGAATAGTGAAATGAGAGAGGTGAAGAATAGTGAAACAGTGAAATGAGAGAGGTGAAGAATAGTGAGAGAAGAATAGTGAGAGAGGTGAAGAATAGTGCAGGTTGGACAAATGCACTTCTTTCCCTTTTTTTGTCCCAAGGCAGGAAGTCATGTGCTCCCTCAGGGGGGCGGAGTCTAGGGGAACTGAGGAAGGGCTTTGCTGTTGCTGGGAGAACTTGCAAAAGTCTCCCAAGGTGCATGCGTGCGTGCGTGTGTGTTTGTGCGTGTGCGTACATGTGTGTGTGTGTGTGTGTGCGTTTGTGCGTGGTCTGTCTGTCCGTGCATGTGTATTGGGTGTTTACTTGGCAAAGGTTAAGAGCTCGCCCTGTGCTAAAGCACACACATAAAATTCACCCTGACACTGATGCTCACACCATGCATCCACACGCGTGCACAAGCAAGTACGCGTGTGTGTGTGTGTGTGTGTGTATGCATGTGGTGTGTCTGATAAGCTCAGCTGGCGTGGAGGAGGAAGAGATCTGACAGTGTTTGAAGTGCTGACATAAGCAGAAAATGAGGCTGTGCAGACGTGCACACACACACACACACACACAGCGAAATGGAGCGCTCCTGTGGAGAGGTGCTGGTCAGGTCAGGCTGGGCGTGTTAAACTGACCTATTGTCAGATTCTGAGAAAGGCAGGCAGACAGACAGACAGACAGTCATGCCTAAATCTAAGTGTAAAAATGGACCACAGACAGGTCCTCTGCTAGCTAGAACATTGTTTGACCAAAGACGTAGAAAAACAATACTTTCTGCTTTTTGTGCGTGCATGTGTGCGTGCATGTGTGCGTGCGTGCGTGTGTGCGTGCGTGCGTGCTACTGAGATCTGTTTTTAGCACCAGTGGAGTGGAGAGCCACATGAACACATCAGTGGGGCTCCAGGTTTTAATCTGGTCCAGATGTGGACTGGGGCTCCGCTTCGGCAGCAGAGCTCTGACACACACACACACACACACACACACACACACACACACACACACACACGCAGCCTGCCACTCACACAACTAAATCTAGATCAAAGCTACATGCCATTTTAGTTAGCTGTAGTTATTATGTCCATGTATGGATGGGGATCATACTCTATCCTATATTACACTCAGTAGGATTATTGTTTTGTTTTCCTCAAACCTTTTCATGGCAAAAGGACCCTCAACTGAAAATACATGTCACTGCAGGACCCCATCTGAAAATGTTTCAGAAAGAATTGATCGAATAGATGTTTTGTGTATAGATCCGTTTATTGGCGCATGGTAGCGATGACCTCACTAACCAAAGCACAGTCCGAATTTGACTATTATATTCATACTAGACCGCCCGGTGCCCGGCTGCGGAGCACAGAGTCGGTGACTCGCACGGAGGTTAGATATCCATGCCCCACCCGGCTATGCAATACCCATCGTACCCGTGTCAGAATACCCTGTTCCACCCATCTGTCTGTGTCCCTTTTATGCCCATATATGGATGTTTCTGTGTCCTTTCATTCCTATTATATGGAGTTCTGTGTCAGGCCCACATATGAAGCGTTGTGATGTCAGAACGGGCCGGCTCCATATATGGAGATATAGGGGTGATCAGGTCCAGAGCCCAGGGCAGAGAGAGGCTTTTGTGCTGGTTCTGGATAACCGGCTAACCGACGGACTCGACACCGGGCCACTGCACTCCCTGTGGGGGTGTGGAACACGTGTGTCGAATTTGAAGTCGGTGGGGCGAACGGTTCTCAAGTTACGTGGATATGTACATGATATACACACAGATACGCATTTATAGAAAGATAGATTGTTGCATTTTTGAGGGGCGTTCAGTTGTCATCTTACATGATCATGGTGAAAAGATGAGTTTTTTTAAACATTGTGGTTAAAAGATAATAACATAAGTTGACAAATTAGTTCATGAAGAAGTATAATTATTTTTTTATTGGATGATGTCCGACGACAAGAGCGCCCCTCACTTCACACGGGTGTGATTTTTAAGGCAGTACAAGCTTCACAGAAGGTCTACATTATATTTACATAGTATTTACATTGTCAATGGCGTTTTAAAAACGCCATTGACAATGGACAGAAATCAATGTTTGTTTTGTCCTTAACACAAACATTAAAACCCATGACAATAGAGAATTTGTCACCGTTTGTTTGACATCGTTACATCACCTATAATCAGCCCTCACTTCACACAGGTGTGATTTCTTGATACCGCACCCGGCGTACCGTACTGTAAAATGTCATACCGTTACATACCTAGTTGTTATACACTGATTTTGATGCTACATTCACACATTTTTCTGTATGGGGACCCCTGGTGTACATCAACAGATAGGAAATGAATTGGCACTCTTAGGAAAAACCTGAATCCCTGCAGCTCTGACCTGGATACAAGCTCTGGGCGCCAGCAGCCTGTGTTGTGGAAACACCCCATCAAAGAGACATATAACACATAGCTGTCACGCACACTCTCACACACCACGCACACACACACACACACACACACACACACACACACACGCACGCATGCACGCACACGCACACCCCCCCCCCACACACACACACACACACACACATTAAAACCTGATTATTGTACTAACTTTGACATTAACTTCAGCTGCTGAATCTAAAGAGCCTAACTCCCAAGATTCAAGCTGCTTCCACAATGAAGCCAGCGAGCCGAGCAGCACAAGCGTGTCCATTGCATGCACACACACACACACACACACACACACACACACACACACACACACACACAGTGCAGAGCAGTGTTTAGGGAGGCAGTAAACCTCAGTCAACCCTTCACCCAGGCTATGCACATAAAACCCCTCCTCTCTCGGCCTTCCTCCCACTCTCTCTCTCCCAGTGCTCACATGCTCTCTCGCCCCTCACCGCTGAAAGTTTTCCCTTTCCTTTATTTTTTCTTCTTTTTTTCTTTTCTTACCCAGGATAAGAATACATCAACATTCTAAAAAAACATCTATTTGTTTTTCTTAGATTTAGGTTTTTATTGTTTAAAAAAGAAAAGTTAGTTCTCCTAATGGTGGTTGTCCGAGGACTCCTGGCGGGGGCTATAGAACCAAGCTCTCTTCCTGTACCAGGAATAGCAACACACTCTATTCTTTGAAAGAACAGCCTCCCCTCTCCTTCCCCACCTGGTCCTCCCTGCTCCTATGGTACAGACACCCCTCTCCTTCCCCACCTGGTCCTCCCTGCTCCTATGGTACAGACACCCCTCTCCTTCCCCCACCTGGTCCTCCCTGCTCCTATGGTACAGACACCCCTCTCCTTCCCCCACCTGGTCCTCCCTGCTCCTATGGTACAGACACCCCTCTCCTTGCCCCACCTGGTCCTCCCTGCTCCTATGATACAGACACCCCTCTCCTTCCCCCACCTGGTCCTCCCTGCTCCTATGGTACAGACACCCCTCTCCTTGCCCCACCTGGTCCTCCCTGCTCCTATGGTACAGGCATGGAATTAATCATGGAGACAGTAAGAGCCTCAGTGGTGCTTGAAGTCAGATTGTATTAAGGAGGTGTCATTAATATCCTACCCATGGGAAAGCCCCTACATGTGTACCCGTGTTCTTGAACTACTATCTTTGGCCACTCTTGTGTGTGTGTGTGTGTGTGTGTGTGTGTGTGTGTGTGTGTGTGTGTGTGTGTGTGTGTGTGTGTGTGTGTGTGTGTGTGTGTGTGTGTGTGTGTGTGTGTGTGTGTGTGTGTGTGTGTGTGTGTGTGTGTGTGTGTACTGTGTGCGCGTGCATGCGTGTGTGTGAGTGTGTGAAATGCAATAATCTTGCAGACTTGCTCATTCTATTCTGGGCATCAGATGTTGCAACAGTCCGGGTTCTTAAAAGGGACAAGCTGTTAGTCAGCACACACACACACACACACACACACACACACACACACACACACACACACACACAGATGTATTATGTAAAGAGTACAGTGACCCCAGAGTATCAGTAATGTAAAGAGTATCAGTAATGTAAAGAGTATCAGTAATGTAAAGAGTACAGTGACCCCAGAGTATCAGTAATATAAAGAGTATCAGTAATATAAAGAGTATCAGTAATATAAAGAGTATCAGTAATATAAAGAGTACAGTGACCCCAGAGTATCAGTAATGTAAAGAGTATCAGTAATATAAAGAGTACAGTGACCCCAGAGTATCAGTAATGTAAAGAGTATTGTAAATGAGTCCATTTGATGAGGGCTAGGTGCACAGAAAAAAGGACATACCAAAAATGTCCATAGTTGCCAAAAGTTTATTTCTCCAAAGGTTTCCAAGAAACAATGTTCCAAAAAAATGCCTCATAACAAAATTAAATGACATGCTTAAATTCAAGCATCCAGTGTGGACATGACCAGTCCCAACACTGTCCTAGGGCAGAGCTTCCCGCATTGTGCCCCTTCCCCCCCATGTCTCACCATGGACTGACTACATCAACTCCAACTCAGGCCTCTCACTAGTGGTCCATACCATCTGTCTAGAGACAGGTTTCCCCAAAACATTCACTTACACAACTAGTGAACATGTAACCCAGAAAACATTTCCAAACATTTACAGTATATTTGTCAACACCAAAGTAATCAACAAATCAGGTCTTAAACAACCCATCTCGTTACAATCATATTAAATAATATGTATTGCCAGATACATGCACCCCTGCAACATGGTGCAACTCAATTTGAATCCTCCACCTATAAAAGGAGCAGTGGATTCAGTGGTGACTCTTTTGTGTACTTTTGACCAGGAAATGAGGATGGTGTGAGTAGTGGGTGTTTGAGTTATCATTACTATGTTGTCAAACTGTTGGACTTTGAAAGGAATAAAAGTATGTTTGACCAACCAATTGTCTCTGTCCAAATGATGAAATGAAATGAATGAATATATACATACGGTAGAAGTCAAGATCAACTGATTGCTAACTTAGCCGGCATGCATAGTTAGCAAACTGTTGATAATGACTGAATACTGACATGTGGGAATACTGAGTATGAAATGAGGTTATGCCAAACAGAAAAGGAAAAACAAACAAACATGTGTGGCTCAAGAGGAAAAGTGAGAAAGCATTCTGTCTTTATCACACATCCCCCCCTTTAAGACCTGTCCCTCACATCTCTTTGCGGGACAGGAAGACAGCCACCACATTATCTTTTCCAGCACGGTACTTCACAGTAAACTTATAAGGCTAAAAAAAAAAATACCACCGTGCTATTCTGCCCTTTGTGTCTCTCATCCTGTGGATCCCTTGGAGGACCTCCGGGCTGCAATAAAGGTCTCTGCCAGCTCAGCTGTTCTCGGGCCACCGACAAGCCGGCGAGATAAAGTTTGATGTCTTCATCCTCCCTGTAGGGCTGCATTTCCTGCCCTTTCCAATTAATTGGAGGTGATGCTGAAGAGGCGTGGCCTGATGATGGAGACCCCGCCCCCTGGTCAGCCGAGACAGCAGGAGAATCAGCCATCCTGGAAGGCTGCAATTCCCTGCGGTCACCATGAGGGGGCGCTGCGGTGACATCAGTTGTGGCTCTCAGCGCCCTTCGCTCCAGTCGGTCCATCTGGATTTCTTGCTGTAGCTGGCCGAACTGGTGCTGGAGGCTTCGTAGCCAGAGCTCCTGTGCCTGCTCCTCACGCTCCCTTTGTTCATCTCTGCGTTGTTGATTCTGGAGGTAGGCCTGGAAGGTTCTGCTCAGACTGTCCACCGTCTCTGGTGGTCGACCACCGGTGGCTCCTCCCTCCTCCTCTAGAATGGGTTCCTCTTCAACCTCGTCTGTAAACGAGGTCTGGTTGCCGCCATCTTGACGTACTTTGGATCTGGTAGTCATGTTGGTTTCTGTCACCCTTGACTGCCACTCATCCCACCACTGCCACCATGTGTAAATGAGTCCATTTGATGAGGGCTAGGTGCACAGAAAAAAGGACATACCAAAAATGTCCATAGTTGCCAAAAGTTTATTTCTCCAAAGGTTTCCAAGAAACAATGTTCCAAAAAAATGCCTCATAACAAAATTAAATGACATGCTTAAATTCAAGCATCCAGTGTGGACATGACCAGTCCCAACACTGTCCTAGGGCAGAGCTTCCCGCATTGTGCCCCTTCCCCCCCATGTCTCACCATGGACTGACTACATCAACTCCAACTCAGGCCTCTCACTAGTGGTCCATACCATCTGTCTAGAGACAGGTTTCCCCAAAACATTCACTTACACAACTAGTGAACATGTAACCCAGAAAACATTTCCAAACATTTACAGTATATTTGTCAACACCAAAGTAATCAACAAATCAGGTCTTAAACAACCCATCTCGTTACAATCATATTAAATAATATGTATTGCCAGATACATGCACCCCTGCAACATGGTGCAACTCAATTTGAATCCTCCACCTATAAAAGGAGCAGTGGATTCAGTGGTGACTCTTTTGTGTACTTTTGACCAGGAAATGAGGATGGTGTGAGTAGTGGGTGTTTGAGTTATCATTACTATGTTGTCAAACTGTTGGACTTTGAAAGGAATAAAAGTATGTTTGACCAACCAATTGTCTCTGTCCAAATGATGAAATGAAATGAATGAATATATACATACGGTAGAAGTCAAGATCAACTGATTGCTAACTTAGCCGGCATGCATAGTTAGCAAACTGTTGATAATGACTGAATACTGACATGTGGGAATACTGAGTATGAAATGAGGTTATGCCAAACAGAAAAGGAAAAACAAACAAACATGTGTGGCTCAAGAGGAAAAGTGAGAAAGCATTCTGTCTTTATCACAAGTATCAGTAATGTAAAGAGTATCAGTAATGTAAAGAGTATCAGTAATGTAAAGAGTATCAGTAATGTAAAGAGTATCAGTAATGTAAAGAGTATCAGTAATGTAAAGAGTATCAGTAATGTAAAGAGTATCAGTAATGTAAAGAGTATCAGTAATGTAAAGAGTATCAGTAATGTAAAGAGTATCAGTAATGTAAAGAGTATCAGTAATGTAAAGAGTATCAGTAATGTAAAGAGTATCAGTAATGTAAAGAGTAACAGTAATGTAAAGAGTATCAGTAATGTAAAGAGTATCAGTAATGTAAAGAGTAACAGTAATGTAAAGAGTATCAGTAATGTAAAGAGTATCAGTAATGTAAAGAGTACAGTGGCCCCAGAGTATCAGTAATGTAAAGAGTACAGTGACCCCAGGGTATCAGTAATGTAAAGAGTATCAGTAATGTACAGTGCGGCTTCGCCCCAGAGCGCTGCATTGTGCCGCATGCGGCTTTGTTTACAAACGGCACACATACTATAGTATAGTGACGTGCTGTACTGTCCATAGCTAAAGACAGTGAGGCCAACCACATGCTATTAGACTCTATAGTCTACCAGTGATGTTTAGTTTTTTGGTTTAGTTTTTTTCTCCCACACAGTGACATGTCGACACACATGTGCCCGAGTGAACTTGTGTTTATGTGGGAAAGCGTAGATTCCCTTTAGGCAACCACAGTCTCTAGGAGAGAGGACAAGTTGAGGACAAGAGGACACGTTGTTCTGTTCTGGTGTGTCAGACGGGCTGCTGTGCGCGTGTGTGTGCGCGTGTGTGTGTATGTGTGTGTGTGTGTGCCTGTGTCTGTGTGCAATGTGCATGCACACATTTCTTAGCCTGCTAGCATGTATATACGGTGTATACGTGCGCACGCGCGCGTGTGTTTTTGTGATGATGGGTGTATCCTTGGCAGACCGACTTGCTCCGTGGCTTTAAGGACTTTGTGTGCTGGGACACTTGTGATAAGCACAGTGGGGCCGTGCCTCATATAGTCCCAAAGTGAACCTTAAGTTGTAGCCTTGCCTGTAGCTATGGCCACGAACAACAGTCTGTTGGTGGGAGCGCGTCACCACGGTCACAGCATGCTCTGTGCTGTGATCAGCAGCGGAGGGCCTGCTGTCACAGCAGTGATTTGTGAATATTATCCTTGAGATCCTCCAGCATAAGGGACCGCCCATTGCAACATTCCTCAAACCGAGTCAGAGGACTGCATGCATGTCGAAACATTTGTTTGTGTGTGTGTGTGTGTGTGTGTGGTGCTGGTGACCACGAGGTGACCGTGCCGCGTGGCCCAAACATGTTGACCCAGTGACACGTTGCCACGGCAGCGTAACAAACCATGCCTCGGGATTGGCTATTTAGGGTGGGATGGGTCGGGACAACTCCCCCTACTCGGGCTCGCTATGATTGGAGGAGCCTTCGGGATAAACAAGGAGCTCTTTGCGCATATGGCCTTACGCTCAACAAAGAGCGTAGATACCTGGAGGAGAGACAGACAGAGGGGCAGGCTGACAGAGAGAGAGAGAGAATGGGACAGACACACAGAAAGGGGGGGGGTGAGACAGACAGAATGAGGGTAAGCAAAGGAGAGAAAACACATGTGCCTGCAGTAGCCTGGCCTCACTCATAACAAGAGTATAGGCTTTCTGCAACATATGATGAAGTGAAAATAGCCAAGTTGAATGTCGTACATCTGCTATTTATTTTCACAATTTGCATGACGCCTACAATTGAAGTAGCGTATAACCCTTGATATAATGACATTGCATTCAAATAAATTCTATGAGAAAGTATGTACTTCACAATTATTCGATTAATTTAAAAAATATATCGATATAGTAAGTAAGAATATAATCAATAGTTACAGCCCTAAATGTTACCAGTCGGTCGAGTGCTTCTTTATAGATTTGTGCATGACATTGTCTATTGTCTATAGGTCCTTTAACACTATTCTTAGGCTACTACATATCATTTTGGGGGTCCTTGACGTGAAAAGGTTTGAGATCCCACTGGTCTTAGCGGACGATACAGACTCCAGGGCAGGAGGAGCAGAGAGGCGGACATGGAAAATAAATGTTGATGAGAAGAGAAGTGCAGCAGGTCTCCTCCTGCCAACCTGGCAACCTCCACATCTCTGGCCAGTACACGCACGCGCGCACGCACGCACGCACGCGCGCACGCACACATACACACATACGCGCGTACACACACACACACACACACACACACAACCTAAACACACACATAAACGGAGAGAGACGCCCAGCCCTTGGCCGGAAAGAGCACATTTGGTTGAACGGAATGGAATGTTCTGTCTTCTCTCCAGAACTCGGGGCAGCTGGAATCGGGACCAGAACTGTGTGTGTGTGTGTGTGTGTGTGTGCACTTTGTGTGTGTGTGTGTGTGTGTGTGTGTGTGTGTGTGTGTGTGTGTGTGTGTGTGTGTTTGTGCAGGGTCACAGTATAAATAACTGTCCACTCTCTCTGTGTGTGTGTGTGTGTGTGTGTGTGTGTGTGTGTGTGTGTGTGTGTGTGTGTGTGTGTGTGTGTGTGTGTGTGTGTGTGTGTGTGTGTCTGTGTGTGTGTGTCTGTGTGTGTGTGTGTGTGCGTGAGTGCCGGTCGGTCCATGTGTTTATTTATAAAGCTCCTCATACGTGTCAAGGAGCTGCACACCTCCTACATCTCAAACCTTCATTCCTTTGTCTCTTCTCCTCCTCCTCCTCCTCACTTCTTTCTTGCTTCCTTTCTGTCTTTCTTTCTTTCTTTCTTTCCAACCTTCCATAAATTATCCCTTTCTCCTGTATGGGACACACACAATGGACTGATGGATGGACTGATGGATGGATGGATGGATGGATACAGATAGGTGGGTAGATTGATGGATGGATAGATAGATAGATAGGTAGGTAGGTAGGTAGGTAGGTAGGTAGGTACTGTAGGTAGGTAGATAGATAGGTGGATTGATGGATGGGTAGGTAGGTAGGTAGGTAGAGGGATGGGTGGATACAGATACGTAGGTATTATAATGGATGGATGGATACATACGTAGATGGATGGATGGATGGATGGATGGATATGGATATGGATATGGATATGGATATGGATATGGATATGGATATGGATACAGATAGATAGATAGATAGGTACTGTAGGTAGGTAGATAGATAGGTGGATTGATGGATGGGTAGGTAGGTAGGTAGGTAGGTAGGTAGAGGAATGGATGGATAGATCAACCTTTTAACTGGATAACTATGAAATAAGTATAAGGTTATATATTAGTAATGGAAAAGCAATAACATAATAAACCCTTTTCATTCTCTGTGTATGACTGCTCTTTCCTTTCACAGTGCGTGAAGAACCCGTTTGTCATACATTTATGTGCCAACAGGGCTCACCTGTCGCATCTGTCGTCCAGTCGAACCAAGACGATCTTGTTTGCTTTTGTCTGAAGAATGTTCAGACGTCTAGCGAGAAGTGTCTGTCTCAACCACAGCCCTGTTAAAGTCCCTCTCCTTAAATACACGCCATTGTTATGCAACCTGTATGTTTCTGCCAACAGCGGGCTCTGTTGACATTGGAATCGAGATTAGCGCCCGGTTTACATAATGTCAGATAAAGTGTGTGGGTGCGTGTGCATGCGTGCGTGCGTGTGTGTGTGTGTGGGGGGGGGGTGTGTGTGTGTGTGTGTTAAGGCACGTCATACACACACACACTTGAGTGCCAATGGGTACTTGAGTACACTGGAGGTGTGAGGCTCAGGTCACTGAAATGGTCCAATCGGACAGTCCGTAGCGGGGATGGGGGGCGGAGCCAGGCTGTAAGAAGAGGAGAGCAACAGGCTCAGAACACTTTGACCTTTGACCCTTGACTGTGTGCAGCCTCCTGGCTCCATGACACTCTAGTCTAACCTTTTGACCTACAACGTCCCTGCAACACAAGGTGTAAAGAGTCCTTAGTGTGTGTGTGTGTGTGTGTGTGAGGGTGTGTGTGTGTGTGTGTGTGTATGTGCGCGCGCGCGGCTGTGTGCATGCGTGCAAGCTTGCATGCGTTTGTGTGTCTGTGTGTTTATTTATGGATTGGCTATTTTAAACAGTGTGTTCGTGCGTGCGTAAAACTGTGCACGCACTGTATACAGCACAATACAATACAGCATGCATTTGTTGACTCCATAACTCCAGGGTTGAAAGCAGGGTTTGGCCTGGGGGGGCGTGGGGGCTGAAAGCCGGGTTTGGCCTGGGGGACTCCATAACTCCAGGGCTGAAAGCAGGGTTTGGCCTGGGGGACTCCATAACTCCAGGGCTGAAAGCAGGGTTTGGCCTGGGGGACAAAATGACTCCATTCATTTATCTCAGTTCAGATGTATAAGCTCTAGCCGGATGATGAAATACAACAGCAACACTTGAGGACACGCCCGCCTACGGAATGCCTAGATACCCAAACCGATTCAACCAATCACCAGAGCCGGGGGCTCATTCAGTGCGGAAACCCGATTGGCTGGCTTAGAAACGAGCGGAGGCCGTCTAGCGGGCGTTCCCGTTCAATCACGTACCGTACGCCAGTCACGAGTAATTGGATTTCTTTGAGTGACCTCACAGGTGTGCACCATGCAGCACGGCAACAGCCAACGCAAAGTGCATTACATGCAGTGGAGCCACTGACGTCTGTCTGGGCTCTCTTTATGTTGTTATGGGTCGCGATCCCTGTGTGTTTGGATGTAACAAAATATACATTTCCACCCACGCACCATCTAGGCAGGAAGAGAGCAGAGAAAGAAACAAACACAGATAGATATAGATGGGGGAGGGGGGCACAAGGAAAGAGGTAAGAGAGAAGAGAACGAGGGAGTGAGAGAGAGAGATGGAGAGGGAGAGATTGAGGGAGAGAGAGAGAGAGAGAGATTCCTAGCGTGGTTGCTGACAGTGATTAATTGTTCCCACATGTTGCTGACGGACAAAAAGGCCTCTGTGTTCCTGAGCTCTGGCTGCAGCTGGTGTGTCACACACACACACACACACACACACACACACACACACACACACACACACACACACAGCTGGCCTCTGCATTTAAGACAGTGAGGTAAAAGGGGCGCTGGGAGGATCCTTCACTAGCAAGAGTGAGATGGAGAGGACACGCTACAAAAAGAAACACCCACCCGAACAAACAGAGGAAAAACAGTAGAACTGAGAGAGAGAGTGTGTGTGTGTGTGTGTGTGTGTGTGTGTGTGTGTGTGTGTGTGTGTGTGTGTGTGTGTGTGTGTGTGTGTGTGTGTGTGTGTGTGTGTGTGTGTGTGTGTGTGTGTGTGTGTGTGTGTGTGTGTGTGTGTGCGTGTGCATGTGTGTGTGTATTAAATGGTAACTGGGCAGGAAAGAGAGCAATATCGTGATGTTATCCCCTTGCCTCTAGCTATGTGTGCGCGTGTGTATATGCGTCCTGAAAAGTGAGCATTCCTACAGCTACCAGCCAGAGTAGGGGGTTATGAATCAGGGCTGCTGTCTCGGTGAGCTGTTTTTTTAATAGACTTCAGGAACTACCCAGAAGACAAGTCAGTGTAGTAAACACAGTCTACTCCCTCTGTGGCGTTCTATACACATGGACGCACGCACGCACGCACGCACTCATGCACGCACACACACACACACACACACACACACACACACACACACACACACACACACACACACGGGTTAATATTCTTGCTGTTGACGAGTCAGCCTGAACAGGTGAATCCAATTAGAAGCTGGATAATCCCGCCTAAATTGATTTTCAGTAATAATTTAACTCCGAGAGAGTACAAATGTCATTTGGGTTCTCAGAATTCAATGAGGAGACTGTTCCTAGAATATATTGTGAAAGCCTCCAGAGACCAGAAATGTCGTCAATCTAGTATATTTTTTCTCTTCTGAAAAAGAGGCTGATGTAAAGGAAGGGAGGGATGGATTCACGGTCAACAGACATAATTACTTTGTTTCCCCTTCGTCACCGTCATATGTTTTCTCTCTCTCCTTTTTGCACCCTCCTTCCATCTTTGAAAAATAAACAGTACAGCAGGAGTTCCCAAACCTTTTCATCTGGGACCCAAAAGTCTGCTAAAGTGGAAACTGGTCAGCGTCTAGTGTAATTTTATTACTTTTAACACTTAGACTGTGGCCGTGTGGCCACAAGTGGTAAATAGCTTGCGCGGGGCCAGAATTGGGAAGATTACTACTCAAGTACTTCCGTTTGTTTCCCCGCTCACAGACTTCCATTGTAAGAAAGGGCACATTTTTGAGAAACTTTTTATATTTCAATCTGAAATCAGTTCCGAACCTCAGATGTCTGATCAGCACAACGGACAGTGACGTACTCAGTAGTCGGACAGTAGTCTACGCGTTCCGTGCGTGCGGGGGGGAGCAAGGAGTTGCCTAGCAACCGGCTCAGGGCTAAAAGTTGTTTTTTAACCCATTCTGACCTGAGATCAGATTCATACGAGGTTTCCGCCGGACACACACTGGTCTGATTAACCCATTCTGACCTGAGATCAGATTCTAAAAATGTCAGTCGTTCTTCGATTTTTTCAAAAATAGCAGACCTACAAGCTCGTATCGCGCCACTCGGTGGCGCGATATGAGCTTGTAGATCTGCTATTTTTAAATAGCTAAAGCATAACATGATGCTGACACCAAAATGGGTGCCCGGTCAGAATGGGTTAAAAAAAACGTATATATCAGCATATATGCATAATGTGTTAATATGTAGTAGCCCTGTCACGGTTAGGTTTAGTTGACTATTAAAAAAAAAAGTAAATGTTTTCGTGTGGATTTGTTGATTGATTGTTGTTTATAAGAAATGTACTAAAACTATCACAAGAAAACACGAACACTCGATTATTCAATTAACCCACATGGGCAAAAATAAGTCAGTTAGAGCTTTCGTTGTGTTTGTGTTTAATTTCCCAGTCCTCTACTCCCACCGCTATTTACTGTATACATGGTTAGGGCAGCTGGAAGTATTTAAGTGTTTCTTTGTCTAATAAAACAGCCTTATGTCATGCCTCCAGAAATGCTGGTGTAAGGAAGGTAAACACTGTTCCCCGTGGTATTTCTTAAGGGTGATTTATGCTTAGTTGCACACCGGTGTCACGCACAGAAAACCTCTGATCTACAAGCTCACAACATGTCACAACCATGTAGCACCCTGCCTTCATACTGTATACGTTCATGTCAGTCCATACACACTGTAAAACCCTGAGTGTTCATTTAACGGTAGCTCTGAGGAAGAACCAATGGATCATTTAACACTGGAAATATCTGCTGATATTCACACAGCACTGCGTGCAAAAAAAAAAGAACATTTTGCATTCAGTCATGAGCCATTCAGGAGCCTGTGAATGCAAACAGAAGTCATATATATCTACAAAACGTGTGCATGCGCACTATAGGAGGTCATCCGTAAGTTCAGTGTGTGAGATTCCTCCTTCTGCCCACGTGAGAACGCTCTGCAGACGTAACCTTTGCCCGCCATTTTCCCCCTTAGACCGTCTGTGACCAGAATAACAGTCCAGGCCGAATCGACCATAAACTATAGCCCTGGGGCGATCCAAAGACGAGGCTGGTTAGTGGAAAACAATATCACGACTCCCAACGAAAAACCCCAAATGGCTTTGGCTCGCCGTCGATTCGAGTCCCAGGAATCTGCCCCGTTTTCGGAGAGGGAAAACATCGCACATATGGGTGGGGGGGGTTGAGCGGATGGTAAAATAAGTGCATGCTTCGCATGGCGGTTGGATTGTTTATATGGGAGGATAAGGATATAGCATAGCCTCAGAGTCCCCAGGGGGCTCACACAGAACATGTGTTTCACCAACAACAGCCTTGGAGGAAGACTAGCAGGGAGGAGGATGGCACATTTTAACCCATTTTGACCTGAGATCAGATTAAAAAAATGTCTTCTACGTCAGTCGTTCAAAAATAGCAGACCTACAAGCTCGTAGTGGCGCGTGTAGCTTGTAGATCTGTTATTTTTAAATAGCTAAAGCATAACGTAATGCTATACCAAAATGGGTTCCTGCCAAAAATGGGATAATAATGGTGTATGTTTATGTAATTCTCTAGTACAATATGTTTGCCAAAACTGTAATATGATGATAGTTTTTCTTAACCTTTTTTTAAACGTTTTTCTCAGAAACAGGGGTGTGTTTTTGGTTGACCAATCACAGTGTAAGCCGACGGTCTCCGTGCTTTGAGCTTGTAGATCTCCTATTTTCTTTGTCAAACGTTCCCCTCGGAATGGGAGGAATGGGCATGCTGGGGTTCAAGTGGCTAACCCGCTACACTAGCACATGAAGAGGCTGTTATTGTAGTTAGGAGGCGAGGCCATCTGTAGCTGTTAGAGAGTGGGAGGCAAACCATTACAATGTGTCAACTGACAATGCTCTTTTTATCTATATCCGTGAATTCATACATGAGAATTTGATGGTCTTTGTGTTTGTGTGGGTGTTTTTTGACATGTGTGTGTGTACCCGTCATATAGTGGCCCGTGGTATGAAACCATGACAGCTCAATCAACCAGATGGCCGCTTGTGGTGCGTGCGTGCGTGCATGTACGTGTGTATTGGCGTGTCCAGATGGACATGTAACATGGCTGTTATTCACTGTAGTAAGTAGGAGTTTCGAGTCTAATAGTGTTATGGAGACTGTTCCTCATTCCAACACTCTTTCGTGGAACACTCAATCCAGTCCCTTTCATGGTTCAAATCCAGCACGCTAATCTATCATTTAAAACACGGGGATAATTAAAAGGCACCCGCGGGGTAATGGGGATAGACACGTGTCACAACATAACATCAGGTCGTAAAACACGAATAGGCAATTGGGCTTTTGTGACCAATGTCATTTTCCATATGCTGTAAATGTGACCCAGCCCTGTGACATCAGTCTTAACTCCCTGACCTGTCACACCCACAAAACAAGACTACCTTGCTCGTACGACTTCCCTGCCCTCTGTCTATAGCCAATCCTTCTACAGTTAGCCACTCACATTTAGCCCTAGTGCAATATACTGTAACATCTATGCAATCCAGTATTCATTTGCTTATAATGACTATAATGAAGATATATGGGCTTGCTAAAACACTCACGCCCTATTTAAAACTCACAACTTTATAGCTCACAACTGTAAACCAGCTGTTCTAGCTGTTTTTGCATGCAGGTTTTTGAAAAGTATATGCATTTTGGCCTATATTAATGATAATGACATTGAACTTGAAAGCGGATAAAAGAAACAAGTCTCTTTGGAGGTTATACTTCTTACATTGTAACCGAATCCTCCAGTCCGTGCAAAGACACATTTGTAGCTGTCACATTATGATTCTTATCTGAGGTTAAGATTTAGACAATACGCCCAGGTGATACAGAGTGGAGAAAAGCACGTGGTCGACCTGATAAATCATTGTCTGAAAAGGAAAAGGATCAACAAGTGTTTGCCGTAACTGGAGGCATTCCGCTGCAGTTGGGGATTCGGCCGTGCACAGTGTATGCTCTGTTCTATAAACAAAACAGTCATAAGAAAGGCACCTCGGCCTTTCTTTGTTTGAGAACCCGTTTCCCCGCAATGGGTCTCCTGGGTGCTCCACATGAAGAAGCCCAGGGCTGATCAATAAACACCAGCGGTGACTCACACACACACGCATGCAGACACACGATATGACACAGGCCTCGAAACACGCAGCTTACGCAACTCCGCAAGGGGGTCCTTTTGTATGTGTCATTCATAATCGAGCAGGGCTGCTTTGTTTCACCACCAACACACTCGCTCATTTTCTCCATCTCTCTCTCACACACACACACACACACACACACACACACACACACACACACATTCACAAACAATGGGAATAGCAGCGACACACCATGTACTGTATGTGTTTTCCGTCTTTCTGTCATGGAATTAATGAATGAACAAACAATTTGGGTCTGGTGTATTGCTTTTACAGCACTACAGTTGTTGCCAAGAGCAGCAATTTATCATGCTGCTTAATCATTATCCCCGACTCAGTGGGTGGTTTATTAATCAATACCCTTGGACTTAATGAGAGCTATTCTTTGAATGGTAC
Source organism: Protomyctophum parallelum (assembly GCF_964188405.1). NCBI lineage: Eukaryota > Metazoa > Chordata > Actinopteri > Myctophiformes > Myctophidae > Protomyctophum > Protomyctophum parallelum. Next base: position 36,662,903 of record NC_139717.1, on the reverse strand, counting down.
ATTAGTAAATGCACAAGAATAGAACCGATCAATATTAATGACAGCCTATTGTAAGAGCAGTTGTTCCAAAATGATTTTGTACACACGACTTACACAGTTCTCTCTCTCTCTCTCTCTCTCTCTCTCTCTGTGTGTCCCGACAACAGAACTCCATCCGGCACAACCTGTCCCTGCACAGCCGCTTCATCCGCGTGCAGAACGAGGGCACGGGGAAGAGCTCCTGGTGGATGATCAACCCGGAGGGCGGCAAGGGCGGCAAGGCCCCGCGGCGGCGCGCCGTCTCCATGGACAACAGCAACAACAAGTACACCAAGTCTGCCCGCGGCCGCGCCGCCAAGAAGAAGGCCGCGCTGCAGGCGGCGGCGGCGGCCGCGTCCGGGGAAGGGGGGGGCGGCGGCGGAGGAGGAGACAGCCCCTCCTCGGGGCTGTCCAAGTGGCCCGGCAGCCCCACGTCGCGCAGCAGCGAGGAGCTCGACACGTGGACGGACTTTCGCTCCCGCACGAACTCCAACGCCAGCACGCTGAGCGGCCGCCTCTCGCCCATCCTGGCCAACCCCGAGCTGGACGAGGTGCCCGACGACGAGCCCCCGCTCTCGCCCATGCTCTACTCCAGCCCCGGCCGGGCGCTGTCTCCCGGCTGCAGCAGCGCTCCCGTCAGCGTTCCCGGCGCAAAGGCCCCGCCGGCCGAGTTGCCTCGCCTGGCGGACCTGGCGGGCACCATGAACCTGAACGAGGGACTGACCGACGACCTGATGGACGAGCTGCTGGATAACATCAACCTGGTGTCCTCCGCCCCGGGGCCGGCCGCCTCCAGGGGCTCCTCGGGGTTCATTTTCGGGACCAAACCCAACGGGCTTGGCTCGCCCACTTCCACCTCGCCTCCCTCCGCCACCGCTCCCTCCACCGGCGGAGGCAACGGCTACAGTAACTCCATCTTCGGGCCCCACCCGGCGGCCTCCTCCCTGCGTCCGTCCCCCATGCAGACCATCCAGGAGAACAAGCAGACGTCCTTCTCCAGCATCTCCCGCTTCGGCAGCCAGACCCTGCAGGACCTGCTCAACGCCGACGGCCACAACAGCCACAGCGACGTCATGATGACCCAGTCCGACCCGCTGATGTCCCAGGCCAGCGCCGCCGCCATCATCTCCCAGAACTCTCGCCGGAGCCTCATGCTTCGCAGTGACCCCATGATGTCCTTCGGGAGCACGGGAGGCGGCCAGGGGGGAGTCCAGGGGGGGCTGCTGCTGCAGCACACGAACAACCACAACCAGAGTGCACTGAGGTCCCTGAACGGGGGCTTCAGCCTCAACGAGGCCAACGCCCTGGCCAACGCCAAGCAGCAGCTCCTGCACTCCCCGCTGGGCGGCAACGGCTCCTCCTCCATGCAGATCGACTCGTCCATCTTCCTGAACGGGACGGCGGGAGGCGGCGGCGGCGGCGGGATCTGCCCGGACCGCTTCCCCGCCGACCTGGACCTGGACATGTTCAACGGCAGCCTGGAGTGTGACATGGACTCCATCATCAGGAACGAGCTGATGGACGCAGAGGGCCTGGACTTTAACTTTGAGTCTCTGGCCAACATGAACGGCGTTGGCAACTTCACCACCAGCAAGCAGGGCACCTGGGTACCTGGTTGAGAGTCCCTCATCCCAGGAAGAAGCAGAACAGGTGTGTATGGCGTGGCGTGTGTGTGTGTGTGTGTGTGTGTGTGTGTGTGTGCGTGCGTGTGTGTGTGTGTGTGTGTGTGTGTGTGTGTGTGTGTGTGTGTGTGTGTGTGTGTGTGTGTGTGTGTGTGTGTGTGTGTGTGTGTGTGTGTGTGTGTGTGTGTGTGTGTGTGTGTGTGCTCTCACGTGTGTGTGCTTGTGTTTACATTAAGATAACTCTGGAAATCAGGACAGGAGAAAGAAACAGGATTTTGCTAATGACATTTCTGTTGTTCTCGTTGTCTGCCCAGGTCCGAACTGTAGTGCAAGAGGAGATACAGACACACAACGTCCTTTTTTTGCCAAACCTGCCATCAGCACAACGTGAAACACAAAACCCTCTGTTTACAGAAGACTAACCTGTTGGAGAGCTTTACCGTATGGCTCCCACACTGATGAACCATGAAACTATTTGACAAACTCTGTAGCCGCGGAAAGTCGGCCCTCAAAGCCACCTGTAAACACACCACAAAAGAACTGATCTCAGAATTATGCAAGATTCCCTTTGACGCCCGGTTGGACAGCGTGTATCGATCGATTGCAAACAGATCATTGGACAGACTTTGAGGTGAAAGGCAAGGACTGAAAGGCAAAGCGTGCCGGTGCAGTTGTCGCGAAGAAGAAGAAAAAAAGACAAAATGTAAAAATGATAAAACAAACAAACGTGATGTGATGTAAATCTAATCCAGTGCTTTTCTGGGATGTGTTTTATGTTATGTTTTGGCGAAACTTCCCCTCTGGTTTCGTTCTGTGATTTTAAATGTTCAATGTTTGTTTTTGAACTTCCCTGTTTTTATCATTACTTGTTTCTGCATCACACAGGTCTGTGTAAAAAGTATTGATGTATTGACAAAAAAGGAAAGAGAGGGTGAAGACGAGTGATATTGCACTCACGGAGCACTCAACACATGCATACAACATGCACACACACTGACGCCCCCACATTGTGCCCCCCAAATTACAAAGCCCTTATAAGTTCTGATTTTAATAACATAATTCCATGCACTTCAATTTTTTTGTTGTATCTTATGACTTGCTTGATTAGCTCCAATAATTATTAATTATGGTATATTTGGAAATGACAATACATTTAGCCGAATACTATAGAAAGATTTCTATCATTTGTGTGTATCTAACTGTAAAGAAAAGAAAACTGTCAAAAGAATAAAATGTATTTCATGGATATTTTGTATAGTATGGGGGGGCAGCATGGATTTCAAACGAGTCCTAGAAGGAGGGGAAAGCTTTCTTTAGCTTTGGTTGGGTTCTGTCGAGGTCCTATAGCACAGCATAGTATGTAGCCAAAATAAATACCTGTGTCCTAGGTTTGTGAACATTTCCACACCACAACAGGTGCTATGTAAACAGTGTTGAATTCTGTCCTGAGAACGAGCCGTGCATTTTTCTTTTTTTTTTTCTTTCTTTTTTTACTCGCAGCCTGCAGAGCCCAAAGCTGAAGCCACAATTGTAGCATGGCGAGGTGGAATCTATAGGCTGGGAATGAAGCTATACACTATAGGCTCGTCCCTCTAGAAGCCATTTTGTTTTTTCCAAGCGAAAACAATAAGCTATCTGTGTATATTGCCAAATTACTTGAAACAGACAGTAGGAGATGCTGGCAGCCAAATCACACACACGCACGCACACACAAGCGTGCACGCGCGCAACCCACACGCTTATACATTACACGCACGCACACACACACACACACACATTATGTAGAGAAATATAACAGCAGGGATATGTGTTTAACTCTGCTGTTTTGTCGTGAGTTTGTGGGGCTTGTTATGCATATACAGCAAACACTCAGGGGGAAGAAGACAGAGGTCGCCCCTTCCAAGTAACACCAAGTTCCCGTTTTGATGGTATTTAAAACATTTGTTGGCAAAACAATAACGCTTGTGTTGTGAACTTGTAACCTGTGAACTGTTGACCATTGCGAGGAAGAGGAGGGAAGACGAAGGACAAGTCAGAATCTAGGCTCTTTGCTCGGTCCGTTCGCTCGGTCCGTCATTTTGTTACACACGCGCATGCGCACGCACACACACACACACACACACACACACACACACACACACACACACACACACACATCCCTCTTGAATGTGTCTGGTGCTCCTCCAGGTTTACACATCCTGTATCTCTCAAGCGCGTGTGTGTGGTGTGCGTGCGTGCGTGCGTGCGTGCGTGCGTGCGTGCGTGCGTGTATTGTAAGTGTTGAACTATACAAGTTTTCTTTTTTAATGGTGTTTCACGCCAGATGTTTTCCCCCTATTCACTATCCCTCATGGTGCATACAGCACAACCTTCTGTATGCATGTATGTATTTATGCATTATGAATCGTGTGAAATGCATATATACTCACTCTATGTCCTTATATACTCATGTAGTGTACTTGACCCCTTGGCTTTTTGTTACCTCGAAGGATACCTCGGGAGATAAGAGTCAAAGAGAGGATAAATGATGCAACTTGCCGAGTGGAAGGAAGCATTGTTACCAGCATTGTTTGGTTGTTGAACCAGATTTTTTTTTTTTCTTTTTTTTTAATCGGTGGCCGGCCAGTGTTGTCGTAGCCTCTGGAAAAGCCTGGTTCCCCTTCTGTGTCTGGGGGTAGCTTATACGTAAGAAAAGGGCTACCCTGCTGTGTAAAATAGTGTACGGACGTGTGTGTATCACTTTGAGGCCAAGGCAGGTGTGTGTGTGTGTGTGTGTGTGTGCGTGCGTGCGTGTGCGTGTGCGTGTGCGTGTGCGTGTGCGTGTGTGTGTGTGTGCGTGCGTGTGCGTGCGTGCGTGCATGCGTGCATGCGTGCACGCGGTCAGAATGATCTACAATAGGACTGTGCAACTTGAGCTTTAGTGCATGACCTGGCTGTACCCCCTTACTCTTTGCAAAGGTCCCCAGGCCTCAACAGGAATTGTAACATGGAGGCCACCCTGTGTCCACGGAAGCATAGTCATGAACATACAGTAGAGCCCCCAACGCGGTGCTGCTTATCCCCTTCTAAAATCAGGGCTGACAGATGCACTGCATGCACCACTGCCCCACCTTTCTGTGGGTTTAAACTATCGTTATGATGTATGTATGTGTGTATGTACCATGTACGTACTCTATACTGTATCTTGGTGCAGACATGGGCGAAAGCCTCTCAATGGACTGATCGTTACCTTCATGGGTGGGTTAATGTCCCAGTCCTCTCAGCAGGGAGGAGGTGCTTATCCATGGTGACATGGATCAATTATCATCTGGCCAGGAGCTGGACTTTTGTATACCGTCCTAGACGAGCCCAGTAAGCTTCTAGAGCTGAACTGTGCATCGTCGCATTCCTGTTGTTGATGTTGACAGCAAAGTATTTCAACTGACCTGCACTGACCGTAGAAAATATTGGGAACATTTCCTCTTTCCCTGGGAAGCAAAGTCTTTCCACTTCAGTCGCAAAAGAACAGCGAAGACAAGTGGATGAAAGAGGAACTTCTAAGCCTTCATAAAATCGAGATAAGGATTGTGCAACAGGTGTTAACACTCAATATTAGGGATTTGTTCCTTATATTTTGTACTCCATTATGTAGACTGTTATGGGGGTTAGTTAGTTTACAAATAGTTGTCCACACATGCACTCACTGCTAACGGCTTCATTCAGGGAGAGAACTCATTATCAGAAGTCGGAAGACTCGTCTCATGCCCCAACACACACACGCACACACAAAAACCCACAAAACCCCATGCGGACATTTTACACGATGGGAAAAGCAAAAAAAAAGCGAAGCAAAAAAAAAAAAAACCTAAACGAAGAAACGTACCACTAGATACCTTTGTCACTTCCTGGAGCTCTGTCTTTCATCCTCTTCTCCTGAGCCCTTCCTTCCATCCTCTGTTGGTGCCCCAGCCCAGCTGGCTCCCTTCCCTGTGCCCTCACGTCATCTCTGAACTTAACCCTTTAGTAATCTTGCTTCTTCTTCTCGACTTCTTCTCGATGTTAGTGGGTATTTTTCCTGTGTATTCCATTTTGAATTGTAATCTAGTTTGTATAAGAAATGGTGCGCATGTAAATAAAGCTTGGTGAGGCTCCACAAACCTTCTGTGTTGTCTCTTCCATTATTGACAATTTTCTGAAAAGCCTCATGTTTCTGTATCAGTGGTGCTCAATATTTCATGTCAAGGACCCCAAACATGTAATCGGCCACCGACCCCCATCTGAAAATATGTTGTTCCAGGAACCTCTCAGAAGCAAAGATTTTAGTTAAAAAACGTTCACTCTGAAAGAATATACATTCAAAGATTTGAGGCACATTTTCACGATTTTTCAAAAATAGCAGACCTACAAGCTTGTAGCGCGCCACTCAGTGGCGCGCTATGAGCTTGTAGATCTGCTATTTTTCAATAGCTAAAGCATTAGTTAAAACACCAAAAGCGGTTCCCGCCCAAAATGGGTTAATGCGTAAGTTGTTTTTGTATGAATATGAACAGTTCATGTGAAGCATGAGGCTGCTGATATGGAATAATTTGCTTTTAGCTATAACCTATGCTTTTAACCTATGGTTCCTACTGTCCTATACTGTCAACTTTTGATATATATGAGGTACGATATCTCTGACCATTCTAAGACCAAATGTATGATAAATGATCATGCAACTTTACCAACTTATAGTGTACTGACCATATAGTATACTTCACTCTGGCAAAGACTGTAAATGTCTAAAATGTTCCAGTAGGAGTACGGTACTTCTCAAGCACTATTCCTGCTACAACGGAGCATCATTTCAACTGCATGAGATGAACCATTGTTTTTGAACAAATGTAACTTGTTATTATCATCTGGCCAGAGCTGGACTTTTGTATACCTAGACGAAGCTAGAATCTAAATGATGTTGTTTTGTTTTTCGCATGCCACTATGTTGCTAAATGAACACAACATATTTTCAAATGACAAACGACCGTTGCGAACTTGTGTATTCCTTACATCCAGCAGATAAATCAACCTCTTCTGTCAGTCTTCAGGGTAAACTGTAAGAGCGACTGTGTGTTCCTACTCCTGCAGTTCCTCTTACACAAGAGTTTGTTTTGTACATTAAAAGGCAGCCAACATATAGAACACTCTGATACCTGACACCGGTCTTATGAGTACTTTTCCTTGGTTATTGCGACATAAGGACATAAACACATAGAGGAGAGGGGGAACAGTTGGAGACAGGTTGGTCTGGAGCACTGTCAGGGCCAGAATCTCCCCCAAGCCCCCCTACTCACTGGTCTAACTCTAACACACCCAGGCCTGACTTGGCTTGGCCCGGCTTAGCATATTGACACTCCCTGCTATGTTCCCTTCCTGCCTCCCTGTTCCTTCCCACTCAGGAGGACAGCCAGTACAGGACTTTCTGTCTGTTGTGTAACGTCATAAAAGGATTCCTCACATAATTGGCCCACAGTGTGTGTGTGTGTGTGTGTGTGTGTGTGTGTGTGTGTGTGTGTGTGTGTGTGTGTGTGTGTGTGTGTGTGTGTGTGTGTGTGTGTGTGTGTGTGTGTGTGTGTGTGTGTGTGTGTGTGTGTGTGCGTGGGTGGGTGTGTGTTTGTGTGTCACTTGCATAGCCCAGTGAAGAAATCCCTAGCCATCACTCCCACCCTACTTTCCACACTCCTGGGTTCCTCTGCCAATTTTATACAGATAGACACCAGCTTTCTTCAAAGCACCTCTAAAATAAACACATTTTTGCTATTGCCGTCTCAATTTGCGAAGACAGACAGCATTGTGTGCTGAGTTCCGAGACAACTGTTTGTCATTGTTACCCACCCCATGACATGTGATGCTTTCATTTGTAGTCAAATATACAGAGGAGCCTTGAGCAAACAGAAGGTCTTCTCTATTTGCTTGGTATCATCAGACAGCCAAAACGCCAAACCATGAAAGAAAAACATAACTAAAGCACACAACTTTCACAGACCAAATTGGGCGGATGTGCCTATACAGTAACTATACCATAAAGTCCCCAGTGTTTATTTAACTCATGAGAGTCAATGTAACCAAATGGACCTGTAATGGATTTTACTGTTTCTCCAAGGAATTGGAAATGTGTGTCCCAGTGTTTCTAGCTGTAGTATTTGTAGTGGAGTGAAGAGCCTGGCCAGTGCAGACTCACCACAACTACAAATGCCATTCCCACATTTCAATGGGACTGCTCAGTCAGCTGGTCTCCTGACTTGACTGTTTGAATGTCTGGCCTGTTCAGTCAGCCGCTTACATCAGTTTGCCTAAGGTCAGCGATGTCACCAGAATCCTCTGAACTTGGCAGATTCCTTTCATTTGTGATTTTCTGTTCTCTAAATTGTATTTGTTTGTAATTTGTATTCAAAAATTTCAAATGTATTACCCATTCAAATTTTGGGGTGAAGCATGAGCAGTGGAACCCGGTGAATGAAAATCTCAAAATAAATATTCATAGGCCTGTAACGTCTTTCCTCCTCTATTGTTGGTGTACTGTGGTTCCATGCGTGTGTGTGGGGGTCTTATTCTAAATGTCAGCCTTGTTTTCATACGGGGAGTCAATTAACGTGCATGGCACCCGTGTTGTTTAATGTACGTTAATGATGTCGATATGATTTCATTCGTTAGCAATGACGACGACGAAATTATTTCATTCATTAATGCTGTCGATGACGAAATTATTTCGTCAACACCCCTTTTTTCAGGACGAACACGTGTCGTTGACGAGCTAAACTTAGCTCTGTGATGACTAAAATATGACGATGTTTTCGTTGACGATACGAGATGTGACGAAATGTTATCGTGTGGTCTATCGCAGGGGCGGGACACCAGGGGGATGGGGGGGGGGTTTTCGCCGCAACCCGGCCCGTGACTCCAGGGGCCTGGCAGTGGCGTGCACAGATAGACACTACGGGGTGCTAGAGCACCCCCTGCCCTTTTGGCAATTTTTCTCTTAAAAAAAAAAAAAAAAAAATCTTTTATTTTCTTAATTTGTAGTGTGTGGTCCATGGTGAAATTGATCAAATCTTGAAAAAAAAACAAAAACGCTTCTACTATATTATTTAGGCCCCCACAATCTAAAGCTATGTTTCTATGTCAGTGGTTCTTCGATTAAAGAAAAATAGCAGACCTACAAGCTCGTAGCGCGCCACTCGGTGGCGCGCTATGAGCTTGTAGATCTGCTATTTTTCAATAGCTAAAGCACCAAAATGGGTTCCCGCCCCAAAATGTGCTGCACAAGCTGCCCTTTTTTTCACTTGAGCACCTGCCCCTCTAAATGTCTGTGCACGCCACTGGGGCCTGGCCTATCAGATGATCATGATCACACAGCGTTACTCAGTCACAGTCTACAGACCTTTATATGGTCGCACTTTGCAAGCCATGGGCAGCGGGCGCATTCAAAACATTATCTCTCGATGTGCTGCAAATGTCTATCTACATCCTGTAAGTTCACTTAAGAAATAAAACTAGTGTTCTGTTGACTAATCATTACAAGTGGCTTTTATTTTGAAGAGGAAGAGGAAGGTGAGGAAAATTGCAAGGGTTACAGTGAAAAAACCGGCAAAGTGCCTGCACTGTGGGAGAGAGCACTGACACAGGGTCAGCGCTGTGTCTTAATAAGGAAAAGGAAATCAAAGTGGAAAAGGTTAGAACTGGAAAGAGGGACATGTGAGTGGAGGAAAGTGAAGAAAGGAGAGAGGCCGGATTGGCAGAGCAACAGGAGCAAAAGAAAAATGCAGCTGAGGGCATCTGTATATGGACAGAAAAGGTTTTGGGCGTCTAACGCTATGATAATTAATTGTGCAGTAGAGCTCAAAGGGAAGTCGGAGAGAATTAAAATGATTTTGGATTCTGCGAAGAGAATTTTGAAGATTGATGACGTCAGTGGAGAGGACCTGGATAGTGTGCTGAGAGAGGGATTCATGCCTACTCTGGGTCGGAGTATAGGAGGCACTTAACAGAGTGGACAATGTTTGATGGGGATGGGATTATTTGGATCGGAATAGTCACTTTTTACCTAGTTTTGTTTATTTTATTCATTTTTGGAGTTTAACTCTCCAGTCCAGTCGGTGGCGGTATACACCTTATTGGTAGTAACCCGCCATAAAACTCAAAGAAGAAGAAGAAGAAGAAGAAGAAGAGGAGGAAGTCTTTTTTGGTTGTAGCCAACTGCTATTACAGTTGTGATTCAGATGCAGGCTGTAAACAAAGTGGTGGTGGTGATGCTTTTTAGCCAAAATTCAGATATTTACCATATGAAAACCATGCATCTTTGTCTCTAACATTGTACACCCTTTGGAATTACGTGGTGGCGGCATTAGGTGAGTAGTTAATTAATTGTATAAGTCTCAGGCTAGTATCATCATCAACAACAACAACAACAGCTTCCCAAAAAAAAACATAAACAGGTTACAGGTAGACTACAGTACTGATAGGCCCCATACACTCGTATCAAACACATGTTCTGTGTCTTGTTTGCGGCCATTAAACACAGACAAGACATGGAACATGTGACACATGTTCTGTGTCATGTGTGTGTTTGATGGCCACCCCAATGCTGCAGTCACATGGTTTGACCAAACATTTTTGTTTGATGGGCAGAACACAGCCATCAAACAAAAATGTTTGGTCACACCATGTGGCCTCATACACACATATCAAACAGACATTCTGTGTTCCGTCTGTGTTTGATGGCCATCAATCCATGTTTTCCTGTTTGCACAGGTCAAGAAGGTGTTGGTTGGAGCTGGTTTTGGGCCAGAATATTCGTTGAATTTTCCGTAAGCTTTTGGTGTAGAAGGTTGACAGTTTGTGGAGATCCTTTTCTGTTGTTCGCCAACATTCAGAACCGTATAGCAGGATAGACAGGACACAGCTCTGGTACAGTCTAAGTTTGGTGTTGGTGCTGTACTGGGCTGACTTCCAGACGTTGTTAAGCCTCTGTAAGGTGTTTCTGGCCGCTTGTGATGTCACTACCTGCGCCTCCATCATGACTGACAACGCTGCCGAAGTATGTGAAATGCTCTGTTGTGGGTAGGTTTGTATGTGTACTAGTGGATGATTGGAAATGCATGAAAATCTGCTCAATATTATAGCGATATTATTTCAATGGAGGATTAGTGGCCAATCATAGGGAGGGTTCTTCAACATCCGGCTCTGTGATTGGCTGGGATGCCAAACACCGGCACCGGCGGTACGAGTACACATGTTGTTGTTTTGAAGAAAGTTGCCCAGCTGGTGCTGGGGATGTTATTAAGTTTCTTGTTGGTAAATAAAAGCTAATCATCTGATTGAGTTAAGACGTCTCTGCCTCCGATTACCATGGCAGCAGCGTCAACATCAGTTAATGGGTTCGGCCACGGTGGTCGGAAAAGAAGAAACGATATAATGGACATACTATATGGACAATTGGACATGCAACATTTATTATGTAATATATATAATAATAATAATATAATAATATATATAATATGTCAGGGAGTTAAGGAACACCCGAAGGCTTACCACGTACGGCACGATGCTAACGGCAGTTTGTCAAAATCTTTGACACACACATAGGACTTACAGGTATTTCAGGGGTACTTGGGAGCAGAGGGAATACTGAAAAAATCCACAAACATGCAATGACTACCATGAAACGCACCTACTGGTAATTATGTATGTACATATAATATATATAAAAAAAATGTTTTTATTTTATTTGTTTGACTAAAATGTTTCGTAAACTAAAAGTGACTAAAACCCTTTGGAGTTTTCGTTGACTAAAACTATTACTAAAATGTGACTAAAACTAATAAGCATTTCGTCCAAAAGACGACTAATACTAAATTGAAAAATGCCTGCCAAAAACAACACTGGGTGGATGTCTCGACAAACGCTGGTGACTTGAATTCACATATTATGACCGTAATGCTTATACATTCTGCGATAGGACGAACAGAATAGCAACTCTTCCTCATATTTCTCATATATTTCAATCAATCAATCAATCAATCAATCAATCAATCAATCAATCAATCAGGTGACTGAGAATGTCAATGTATAGGATGTGATTAAATTGTGTCAGCAAGAACAGTCCATCAACAACTCCATACAGAGAGGGATGTTAATGTTGCAGCACGGTTGCAGTGAATAAATTCCTCGTTAAAAAGATTAATGTGCATTGATAGTTCAGTGATGAAAAAGCAATAGGCACTGGTCTACAGAGATGTGGAAAAAGGATATTGTTGCTTTCCTGAAAATTTTAGATTTTGGAGTTAGGTGGTTTCTGCCCAACAGCAGAGATATATCAGATGAGTCATCCTTCACCATATGTTGATATAACTTGGCAGGTGCATGTGCACCAAGATAATGGACTCTACAGTGAGGTGTCTGTTATGCTGCCAGTGGCTTTTTTCCTGGCATTTCCCCTTGGTTTGACTGCACCTATCCCCGCAGAGAAGGGTAACCGCAAATCATCCTATGATGAAACACTCAGTGAATGGTTTGATGAGCATGACAATGTGAATCATGTTGTATAATGCTATGACCTTTGCTGTTACCAGATGTCAGCTCAGTTCAGTAACTTCAGTTCTGGACAACCGAACCGGAGATTTTGGGCGGCCATAGCTGAACAGTTAGTGAGCCCGCCTAGGACTCCAGAGGTCCCGGAGGTCCCAGGTATGATTCCAGCTCTCAGCAATTTGTCAAATTGTCCCTGAGCAAGACACTATACACCCTATGTGCTCCCCCCTCTGCATTCCTCTGTGGGCAGCACTCGGGGTGAAGCTGAAAACTGAAATTCCCTGGAGGATACAATAGTATGTGTATATATATATATATGCGCCACGTCTCTGCGTGCGTACGCGTGTGTGTGTGTGTGTGTGTGCGGTTGTAATGCACGTAACTCGAGAACCGTTTGACCCACCGACTTCACATTCGACACACGCGTTCCACACCCCCACAGGGAGTGCAGTGCCAGAGTCGGTCGGACTAGAGTCGGTCGGACCCACGGTTGTCCAGAACCACCACAAAAGGCCTCTCTCTGCCCGGGCTCTGGACCGGGCCCGTGCCCAGGGTCTATATATGGAGCTGGCCTGTTCTGAGTTCTGACATCACTCCATATTCGGGCATGCCTGACACAGAACTCCAAGGAATAAAGGGGCACAGAGAGACAGATATAGAAATCTCCATATCCATATATGGGCACAGACAGATGGGTGGAACGGGTACTCTGACATGGGTACAGGTCGGGTGGGGCTGCAGGGATCTCCAACTTCCATCGTTACTGCCTCTGCGCTCTACAGCCGGGCACTGGTCTAGTATAAAAATGCATTTTCCCTTATGTGTCTGTGTGTAATTTATTTGGCCATTTATGTGTATTGTGTGGTTGGCTCAAGTGTCAGGAGACAAACTCTCCAAACAGGACTGGTCACGTTGGACAGCACTTTGGTTTGATTACTGTTGTCTTTTGGTGTCACATCGGGTCGTAATTCGACCTCTTAGGAAGTGGTCTGTGCACATGTGATTACTTGCATATAGCATGCGTGTGTGCAGACTGTGCATGCGCGCATGTGTATGTAGTACACGCGTGTGTGTAGTACTCGTACGCATGCCCTTGTGCTCCACCACACTGGACCTTGTCATATCGTTTCCACTTCTTATCTTATCTTTTATTCCATCTTCCCTGCCCCTGCAGACAAGCTCACGTCATGCATAAGAAGTGCACTATATTTATTTGAAAACTTTAGTTACTAGTTACTTTGTAGATTTGGATTATTAATATTACAAAACATATACAGTACATTAACCACTGCATCCCTGTATACTTTTCGACCATTTGAAAATAGCCGATCTACTTGATCTACTTCTAATTGTACTTTTACTTGTAATGGAGTATTTCTAAAATGCAGTATTGCTACTTTTCCACCCCTGATTATACTGTGTTGAAGATTGAGGTAGGTGCAGGTTGGCTGTGAATTGCCTTAAAGATACAGAGAGAAACATCACTCATTCAAATCACAATGTTTATGCAATTTTGTCAGTCATATCCCTATAGGCCTCAATCACACCTATAAAACACCTGTCTGGTCCGTGTCTTGTGTCTTGTCCGTGATTAATGGCCGCCAGGTGTTTTATGGTGTGACTGAGGCCTACTGTATGTGTCACCTTTTACATCAAATACATAAAATAGTCATCAAGAATTATAAGTAACAATAGAATATCTGTACAATGAAACTGTATGAGTATGCACTATAGAGTGCTACTATGATATCTAAGTTACATAAGTTGAGCCTTTGCATACGCCTGTAAGGTCGTCGAGACTAGGGCAAGTACTGTACTGTACTTTGACCACTTTTTCCATCTACATCATGGGTTCCCAAATTGTGGTGCGCGCACCTCTCGTAGTGCGCGAACGCCCTCTAGGTGGTGCGTGACATGAAAATGGTAATGGCGGTTTCATTGTGTTATAACTTCTTTAAAAAAATGTTATATAAAAGATATCCTTTTCGGCCAAATACAACGTGTGCTGTTGTTTACATTTCGGACTAATAAAGTGAATCAATCAATATGTGGCTAATGTTCCCTCCAGAATATGGACGCTGGTTAAGAAGTAATGAAGTCTGAATCTCTTTGATGCATCAATCTTTAATCCAGGGATTCACCCTTCCCAACCAAATTTCAAGTCTCTCTACAAAGTGATTTTCAAATGCAGAAATCCAACGGCATGTAAAGAGTATAGACAAATGAAATAACGGTTGGCTGTATTAGTATACAGAGTCAATGGGCTAAACAGACCACCAGTATAGTCCTTTAAGAGCGGACAGCTTTGTAATAATGCAATAAAACAGGCACAGAGGAAGGGGACTGGTAGCTAAATTCAGCAAGCTGTATGCCACAAGAATCCAGATGGACTGTGTTTATGGCTATCTATTGTCCTGACAGACTGGAAAGGGGGGAGTCACATTGGCCTCTGGCTTCCAGTGCGATTAGTCATAATGACAGGTTGGACGACAGGTTGGCCCTAGAATACAGGTGAAACACAATGAACCTGACAGAGTCAGTGGCACGCATTTCTGTATACTCACCATGTCCGCCCTCATATCAGCAATTCACTTTGGTATAAGATATAATGTATAAAATCTGTTGCCCGGTGATGTTCCTTCACTTAATCTTTCCTTCTCACACACGTAAAATTTATGCTTCATCCTAAAACCATGTTGCTCAATGTAAATAATTTAATTTAAGCGACATGGACGCGAGACGTGTTGCCTCTCTCATTGGCTTTCTTCATGGTTCATTATAATCCTCAATATTAATATTAATAAAAAACACGTGCATACACATCACACAACAAACAAGACACAATCTGCTGCTTGTACAAAGAGCGGAGTGACTAATTAGGAGTGAGTCATCAATAGGGGCTGTGGGTTTAAAGTGTAAACAAGATGGAGATGTGATGGATCCATTGAGATATTCCCATTAGTGGGGCTTTCACCCCCCAGTCCTGACACTGCTTTGTTGATGGATGTGGTGGGGGTTACACTTTACCCTGATCTCTATACCTTATCTCTGAGCTGGTGTTGTGTTCTGAAACACACACACACACACACGCACACGCACACACACACACACACTAATTGCCGCTGGCCTCATGAGGAGGGATCCGTGACAGTGGGAGACCTGAGAACTGAGCAGTCGTAAATGATACTTCTGTGCGTTTTGTGTGGGTAATTGTGTGTGTGTGTGTGTGTGTGAGCGTGCTATCGTGTATGTGTGTGTCCGTGCACGTGTGTCCGTGCACGTGTGTGTGTGCGTCCTTGCGTGCGTGCGTGCGTGGTGCAGCGCACGCGCGCGCTGAGTACTGCAGTAGAATGATGTCATCTCTGTAATGGCACACTGGCGCTGGCACAGCGCAGGCTGAGCGGCTCCATTCACACGCTGCGATCAACGTCACCGAGGCACAATACAACACAGCTCTGCCTCCGAGCCTCATTCTCTACCGCTTATAGAGACCTTTATCAATCCCCTACACATACAGTATAGGGGTCCAGCTATGGGGGACCCCTGCAGGTCCTTGAGCGGGTCCCAGCAGACGGTCCCCAACAAATGCATTTCATATAGAATCAAAGGTTGTAACTGTTATTTTTCCGATTCCGATCATTTGGTTTTTAGTATAGGCGGTATCTGCCGATATACCGATTTTTCCCGATCCGATATTTATATTTTTTATAGGACACTTATGCCATATCACAATAGTACAATATCCAAAAATGATATGGATATAATATTGATACTGGGGATGTCCCGATCACGTTTTTTTTTTGTGCTCCCGATCCGATTCCGATCATTTGAAGATGGCATTTTGACAAGTAATAAGTGAAAATCACACTTGTGTGAAGTGATGGCTGTTATTATCATCGTACATCATCACATGCCGTGCTCAGCCAATCAAATCATCACAAATTTGGTACACAGACACAAAGCTGGCCAAACAGCTTTGTGTGTGACTCCATTCGCGTGTACGGAAATACGATTTCTGTGACGTGGCCAAAAAAAAGACCGAAAAGTGGGTCGAGCAAATCATAACAATTTACTCCTCGGTAGATCTAATTAAAGCAGTGGTTCCCAAACCTTTTCATGTCAAGGACCTCCAAATTGACACTAATTATAGCCCCCATTTGAAGAGATATGTCAGGGACCCCCATGAGAGAAGATCTTTACGGCTCTAGCAGTGATTCTTAACCCGTTACATTTCAAGGACCCCCAGTTTGACATGCATTAGGCTATGGACGCTCCATTTAATGGCATTTGTATCTCTGGGACCCCAATTTATATTGTAAAATCAATGGAAATTTAACTCTTGAGAGTTAAACAGACCCACTATGGGTGTCCATTTGATTCCAAACTATCGTTTAGCTGGGGACCCCCTGGAACTCCCTCAGGGACCCCTGGGGATCTCCGAACCCCACTTTGGGAACCACTGATCTTAACGTCAGAGGTCTTTTGACGAATGTGTGTGAGCTTCAGGTCCTCACGGCCCTATGATACCACATAACTGCCAAATGAAACAAAAGGGGTCTACGCCCTTTGGGCTTGACTATTTATATAGGACCTTTCAAAAACAAAGTAACAAAATGCTTCACAGAGAATTATCAAAACACATCACACAACAAGAAATAGAGCAAAAGAACACGACACAACGAGTAGGACAAGGACACAATAGGTCAAAACATTAAGGAATAAATGTCACTAGCAATCAGCAGTCACTGCATTTCATAGTCCACTCAGAGTGGGCGGGAACCATGCAGGGTACAGTCACTAACTACTGTAGTAACAGCAGCAATTAGAAATCACTTGTCACAGCTTGGTTAGTCCCGTGTTGCCAGACTCTCGCAATTTACTTTGTTTTAGTCGAGTGTAAGTGAAGGAGAATTAAGGTTTGACTTATTTGACACAGTTTGCTTCATGTCTTTCTGGACCTCCGTTGTTCACACATTCTCTTGCGGGTGCTTGCAGAGTGCAGACCCATATAGACCATATAAGACATATCAGTCACAGGTGTGAGAGAACGGGGTGAGAGAACGGGTTGTGTAGGCATGACAGGAAGGAAACATTGAGGTTATGATGGTGTGGTCATATTGAGGATTATTTCATGAATTGATGTGTGAGAGTGTCGAGTGGCCAAGGCAACAAATGAATAGAGACCAGTCCAGGGCACCTTCAATAAGGCTTTATTTCTCCATTGTTTCTCAATCACTTTGACAGTCATATGCAAGACAACCTGTCATATCTCGGGTTAAAGACAACTGACTGCCTTTTATAGGGCAGTCCATTACCTGGTTAGCACATACCATTCCAGGTAACAATAGCAATATTCCCCACTCTTAGAATCACACCATGCCATTTTATATCAACTTACTCCATGTATATGCACCCTCAATACCTATTCCCAGTTAGTAGTTAGCATAGAAATATATACACAACACATACAGGATTACATTCATTATAGTCAATCCCAATCCCCCCTGCTATCCATTTCCCACTTGGTCCCTCCCGGAACTATAAAAGGGGTGCCTATACCCGGAGGGAACTCATTTGCCCGAACACCACCCTGAGAGGAGGATGAGAGTAAACAGAGGTAAGTTTAGACATCAGACATCATTTACATTCCTTCTTCACAAGTCTTCTCATTATGCTGGTCAATTAGAAAGTATGCTGTCCTCTTTATTCCTAAACTAATGTGCCTTATATCTGTTCATTTGTAGGTGTATGAGGAGATCCGCCAGACCGCCACTTCAACGAATCACAGACAACTCAGTGTCCCCCCTGTATAACCTTGAGCTGCCCCCCCTTAACTTCAATAAATGCATTTGTTACAATTTGTGTCCTTATATACATTATACCATACATGTAGAATTGTGTTAGCATCTGCATTAGGTATAGTAACGGCGTCCGCCGTTACATGATGACAGAAAAAAATGAATGATATGATATTTATATATATATATATATATATTGTGGAGTCTCGCTACAATACCACCAGAATAATGGGCGCGTTACTATGACAACCAGACAAACGCCGACGCGCTCCGCCCACGGACGCGTCATAGGCGGCATCTACTATCCCAGTGCGATCCTACATCAGCTGCGGCTGATGCGGCCGCCGCCCGATTGGCAATCAGCGACAGCCGCAACCTGTCAGCCGCGCCCTTTATAAACGCCAGTGGAACTTAGCCCTGACACTGGCTGGTTCACCCAAGAACGCTCGGACAGTGTATGTCGGCAGCTTGGCGCTGGATGGCTTGTAGGAGTGGGGCTGAAAGCACACACGGGAGTGTGTGCCCCCCATAACCAAGTGTCGCTTGGAAAGCGGTGCATACCGGGAGACCCTCCTGACTCGGATCGGGGACGAGTAGCAGAAGACGGGACCCTAGTATCCACCGGCAGACCACCGCACGTTAAGGTCACAGTAAGACAAACGTTCTTTCACTATCACACGTTGACTAAGAAGAGGCACTTACCGACGCTTGAGAAGCTAAGGATAAGAAGAACTGTGAATGAAGAGCACCTCGTTGATGTTAACTGAAGAGCACCCTGTTGATGTTAACTGAAGAAAAGACGTATAGTTACTTGTGTCACACTAGCGCTGAAGAATGTGAACGAAGAGGATCTTGTTGATGGTTATCCAAGGCTGTACATTCTAGTTAAAGTGTCACCCTAGCCCTGTGAACGAAGACAGGCCGTTTCTGTTCAGTTAAACCTGTAAAAGACTTTAAGTTGGCGAGAGCCGCCCTTACCCTGGTGAAAGAAGACGAAGGCTGTGATTAGAAATAAAAGTCACTGTTTCTGTTAAAACACATTGACTGCCGTTGTCGTATCGACACGGCCACCCCGTAGATAGAGAGAAACCAGAGTATAAATGCTTGTGTACCTACCTGTTGGCCGAGCCTAAGGGGCCCTAGCTACCATACTCACCCGGTCCCCTTACCAAGTACTTTTACTCTGATTACTCACCGATATGTATCCGAGTACTTCTACTCAAAAGTACTCTTCTTAGCCCTGTGGATAGAGAGAGTTACCTACCGTGATACCTACCTCCGGGGGAGCCTCCTGGTCCCTCCGGAACCTGGAAAGGAAGAAGAAAGGAAGTTACCGAAAAGACTAGTTGGTAGAATTGCCCAGACCGGAGTCTCAGGCCCCAACAAGACACTTACCTTGTACTCTGACTGCATGCTAACCACCCCTCTCATCCTCTGCAGTGATAATTCCCGCCTCGGACCCGGGACTTCTTGGAAAAGTATATTGTCTGTATGAAAATTCTGATGTGAAACTGACTTTGTTTGACCTGAACTGAAATAAACCCAGGGGCGCCACCGTGCGTCTAACCCCTGATACTGCACTCTGAGTCCTGTTTCCCACCCGACCTCCCACAATATATATATGATATTTAGTGCTCCTGAGCCAGTGGTATTGAGTCATGCAGAATCAAAAAACATCGATGGACTGCGGAGATCAGCTGGTCTTATAGTGATGCGCCGCAGTGTCGGTATGGGCTTCAAATTATCTAACGTCCAATAAAAAAGGCTGTAGACATAAACTCATGGGACCTTCCTTAAGCATATTTTAATGATTACAGGGATACATATCCCGAAATGAATGGGCCCACGTGATATGAATATGAACAGCAAATGAACATGGATAAAAAAGCAGATACGACCTGTTATATATTTTGCGAATTTGATTCGCTCCATATCAGTCCGTTGGTCGGGGCGCCCCTTGACGCACAGGGCCAGCGCTGTCGTGTCTGTCCCGGAGAGCTCTGAGCCCCTTATCTCATACAGGGCACAATATTAAACAGAGCTGGGCTGCGGCCTCGTGTTCCAAGTGGCTCAGGCCCAGCCACGGTGCTGAACACTCTTTAAAGTGAATACTTAAAAGGTCTACTTTATCTCACCACTAGCCATGCTAGCTCCCTTCTATATATACACAAGCTGTTGCATCTCATCTCTATTTGAATCGCAGACCTTTAGACACAAGGGTTGTTGACTGGTCATTGTGACCTGTCCAGATCTCATGGTGTCATCGTGTTTCACCATTCTTAATATAGCATTTCAAGCGAGACAGTTATGATGCAATGCTACTAATTACAGTCACATCTGGTCAGGTCAAAATGTACAATATGTGTCTACTCTTGCGTAAACTTTCCACAGCAGTCACAGGAGAGCCCCATGTGCTGTTGGTGGAAGATAGAAGCTGTCAGAGGGATAGATGGGCTGACACACTGGAGGAGGGCTGATGGAGGGACACGGGGACCTTACCAGCAACAGAGGAATAGCTTCTGGGATTATAGCTCGCATTAATACACATTAAATAAGCACCAGTGTTAATTTAACTCAGGAAGTGTATTCAGAGAGAGAGAGAGAGAGAGGGTGTTCACGGGGGTTCAATGCAAGGTTGTGCTGTTACTGTTACTGTTACATCTTGTATACAGGTACATAAGAGTAAAGATACTGTATGCAGCATTAACAAAAATTATACTTTATGTAATTGCTTGTTTATATACTGTAAATTACATCCCTTAGCTTAATTAATTAATTTGAGAAACCTTGCATTATTTTAGCTCTCTTTAAAAATGTGGGGGGGGGGGGTCTTATTTGAAGGTGAGTTCAAATACAGCACATGCTTTACAACGACAGGCGCACAAAGCACTGTTAAGATTGATTCATGCACATGCAGATTGCACACAGAAAATATCAGATCTATTAAAGCCAAGAAAACCACCTCCTCTCATTCTCTTCTCATTCAACCTCCTGTGCTTCTTCATGCCGTCTTCATGCCCACTCTGTCATTCCCTCCCTCCATCTTATCCCTCTCTCCTTCCTCCCTCTTTCTCCCCGATGAAAGATTCTAGAAGTCTGAAGGTGAATAATTTGACACTTCTTTGTGGCAGCTGCTTCTCTCTCTCTCTCTCTCTCTCTCTGTGTGTGTGTCTCTCTCTCTCTCTCTCTCTCTCTCTCTCTCTCTCTCTCTCTCTCTCTCTCTCTCTGTGCAGAATGTATCATATCATATATGTATAAAATCAAATGTATTAAAATCTTTTGAAAATAGCGATGTGAGGAGTTGTGAACTTGTAGACCGGCTATAGTTTAAATAGGGCTGAAGTGGTTAATGTATATTTTGTAATAATTATTCAAATCTACAAATGAAAATTAAATGATGTAGTAAAAAAACCTACAATGTTTGCCTCTGAGATGTACTGTAGTGGAGTAAAAGTATTGAAATTTGGAAATACCCAGTGAAAGTACCTCAGAAAGTACAGTAAGTAGTACAGTACTTCATCATGGGTAAATGAAATGATCATCTGGGAGGTGTGTGGATGGAGTTATTGGAGAAAAGATGAAAAAGCGCCATGGAGATAAAAGGAGAAAGGAAACAGGGAGAAGGCTGATGGATGTTCAACTCCAGTCTTATTATCCAGTGCTGTGGTGAGGCACCGGCATTGATTTGAAATGACTCTGTACACGTCAACTAATCAATGGTTGTTTGAGCGTGTGGATGGGGTTGAACTGGGTAACCCTGCATGCTGTAGTGGTGAAGGAACGGCCCACGAGGACCGCTAGAAGAGTGGGGAATGATTTTTTGTTGACTGATGTTTTCTTTCGCTCTTTCATTTTTTTTTTGGTATTGATTTGAGCGTTGGGCTTTTGGCTTAATAAAAAAGAAACACGTGTCAAACTATAGGAATCATATAAAAAGTGCACTCCATGGTGTAAATTTATATTTTTGTGTATATGAATGTTGTGTTCCCTTTATTCCTTATTCATTTTTGCACGTGTGTGCTTGGGATCATTTGAGAGAGAGAAAAGAAAAAAAGAGGAGAAAAAAAAAGAAAAACAATAATTATTATGGTGCAGTCACACTGAACTGTATGGTTCTGCCTCTGCGGCGGATTCTGCCAATGCTTTTCAAGGACTGTTTTTTGGCGGAAATTTGCGAATGGCAACAAAGCACACAACAAAGCACCCATTGAAAAGCTTTGGCAAAATCCACTGCATGGGCAGAATCAAAGGTCGGTGTGATTGCACCCTTAGCAAACATTTTTTAAATAAAACCAAACATCTGCTCTTTCTATATTTATGCCTAATTTCTTCAGCTCCTTTCTTCCTTCTGAGATCTCTCTTATTTCTGTCGAGCAGTCTCCTCTCCATCATCCCATGTCTTCTTTCTATGTTATTTCCTTTCAATCTCTCTCTCTCTCTTTTCCCTCTTCCACCAATCCTTCCATTTCTTCTGCGACAAAAGGGCAAGAGGAAGAGAGAGAGAGAGAGAGAGAGAGAGAGAGAGAGAGAGAGAGAGAGAGAGTGCATGAGATATGAGACAGAGAATAGAGTGTGAGAGTGGTTGAGAGAGAGACGAATAGAGAGGGGGGGAATTGAGAGAAAGGAATAGAGGATAATTCTGGCTAAGAGATGGAGAGAGGCGGTGGAATAATCCTGCAGGAAATAGGAAAAAAATATATACTAACCCTCCCCCCCCCCTCTCTCTCTCTCTTTATCACTCTACCTCTCTTTATCAGTCCAGCAGAGATACGCAGTTCATTCTCTCACTATATCACCCCCTCTATCTCTCACTCTCTCTCTCGCGCGCGCGCATGCACACGCACACGCACACACATCTCCACGTCTAGGGGACGGGACGGGACGTGTTGTGTTCATTCTCCTTCCCAGTGCTCTATAAACCTACTAACCTCTTTCCTCCTACTGACCGTCATCTCCCCTCCCCCACCACATGTGCATGCCCCCCCCCCCCCCCCCCATAGCGTGTGAGTGTCTGACCCAGACACTGGCAGTACACATGAAATATTTGTAGTGTATGGCTGTGAGGGTTTGCATTTAAAACGAGTAAGATTCCACTGTGCATTTTTAATAAAAGCCTGCAGGGGTACCGAGGCTATACGCATTTGGGGCAACAAATGAAGACGATGATGAAGAGCACGTGGCTTAAAATGGTGTTTGGCACTAAATATTCACCAGCCAATCGTCCAGATTCTTCTAGAATATCTATAGATTGGTCCATGTTACATATAAAAAATATTGCCATTCTGTCAGAACGCGATCAATCACGAAAGCTGATTTTGAAGTGGAGGCCGCAAAGGAGTACTTTTTGCCTTTCATTGAACATGGCAGGTCTATAATGTAATGTCTATATAATGTATATAACAGTGGGGGAACAGTGGCTCAGGAGGTAGAGCAGCCACTGGGTAATGACACGACAGGTTCCCACATGGTGTGTTAGTGTCCTTCAGGACACTGGACTCCCAATCTAGGAACCCATTTCGGTTAAAAAAACAACATAATTATGAGGATCTGTCTTGAGAGCATGTTGGTGCCTTGCATCATTTCCTGTACCGTCGCCAATGTGTGAATGGGTGAATGTAAAGAGCTTTGTGCATATAAATGCAGCATTTACAAGAGATAAAACACACTGGCCTATATTGACATGAGTGTAATCGTGTTATACGTGTGTGTGTGTGTGTGTGTGTGTGTGTGTGTGTGTGTGTGTGTGTGTGTGTGTGTGTGTGCGCACGCGCACGTGCGTGCGTGCGCATGTGCATTATCTGCCTGTCAGTCATGGGAATATGAGAAATATTGAGAACATGTCCACCACCATCCCTCAAAGCTTACTGTATTCCAAAGATCTAAACTGCTTCTGCATTTTTTGTTGTTGTGACTTTAATGCCAACACGTCCAGAGAGAGAGACAGACAAAGCAAGATGCTTTCATGTGTGGCGAGTGCATTTAAACATGATCATGAACCATTGACCTATAGCTCTGCATGTCCGTGCGTGTGTGTGTGTGTGTGTGTGTGTGTGTGTGTGCGTGCGCGTGCGTGTGTGCGTGCGTGCGTGCGTGTCTTTATTACTGGGGAGTATAGTAACTAACCTTGCCCTGAACCCCCCCCCCCCATGTTGTACAGGCATGTATGTATGGTACCGATCTGACACACAATTCACCCCGCTATACCCCTCCCCATCCCCCTCATACATTTGTCAGCCTCAGGCCAGCGAACACCAATAGTGAATCTTCTTGTCGTGCAGTTTCACGACTTTAGAGCCCCCCAGAGACCGAGAGAGAGAGAGAGAGTTGAGGGGGGGGGAGAGGAAGGGGCAGAAAGGCTCAGAGAGAAACAGTCTTCAAAACGGCAGATTACTGTAATAACGGCGTACAGTAGGTGGACAGAAACCACTGCATGAAGAGTGACACGGGTACGCGACAAACGCAGCATTGACCATGTATACAGTACACCACCACAACATGATGTCATAATTCTCATTTTATCATATCATATACTGTATTCTATCGTTATTGGTTTAAATATTAATGAGGTATCACTTCACTTTTTACAATACTGTTACATTAAACAGTATATTTTCAATTGTGTTGCTCAGAGTGACAATACATGTCAG
Source organism: Protomyctophum parallelum (assembly GCF_964188405.1). Lineage (NCBI taxonomy): Eukaryota > Metazoa > Chordata > Actinopteri > Myctophiformes > Myctophidae > Protomyctophum > Protomyctophum parallelum. Next base: position 36,638,276 of record NC_139717.1, on the reverse strand, counting down.
TTTTGTTTTCGAACGCACACGCACATGCGCACACGCACGCACGCACACACACACACACACACACACACACACACACACACACACACACACACACACACACACACACACACACAATGTCAAGGTCACTGCTCCACACACATCCATCCATATATCTCTCCACCCCTGGCGTAAATGGAGGCCTATAGGAAGCACGGGACACAAAGGGGACAAAAAGCATTGCTCATTGTGTGTGTGTGTGTGGGTGTGTGTGTGTGTGTGTGTGTGTGCCCCGTGTGTGTGTGCGTGCGTGCGTGCGTGCATGCGTGCCCTTGTGCAATGCATGCGTGCGAGCTCGTGCATATATTTGTAGCGGAGTGAGTTATGATCCATGATGCTCACCATTAAACCGGCCATAAGAAGGCACATGCATATAGCTTCATTACTTCTCCCCCTCCCCTCTGCCTGACTGCCTCCATGCACCACGCTATGCTCTCTGTGTCCCATGCTCCTCTGCCTGACTGCCTCCACCACCACCATGCTCTCTGTGTCCCATGCAGTAAGTAATGTGTGTTGGCTGCATGGCCAGACAAAGAGGAGGGTAATCTAGCAGAGAGAATGAGCCTATATAGGGGGAGGTCAGGACTGCGAGTTGACGTCCTGTCCACTGGAAATGGAAACCTTGAGACCCGTTTAAAGCCATGTAAAACGTCTTAAATGAAAAGGAGGAATGACCTGCTATATACGAAATTATTACAGGTAAATCCTGGGTGTTCATTTAATTCTGAGTGTAAACAATGAAGGTATTCAAAAGGACTCATGGATCCATTTGTAGGCTACACTCTATAGGTATAGTCTATAGCAGAGCCTTTTTTTGTCCAGAATTTAAAACGACTATTAAAACGACTATTAACCACGAGACCCATAAGGGACCAATAAAGGTCACTTTTTACATGACCAGGGTTAAATTAAGGGTGTTTTCATACTTGGTATGATTCGTATAGCACGCCAATGGGTACCACCCCTCTACACCCACTGTTTCATTTTCACAGTAATAATGTTGTTCCACACTGAGTATATGAACCGGCCGTACTGGAGACCCTCAATTAAAACCCTTAATTTAAAGTTCTTCAGAAAATCACACCAGTGAGCGGTGCAACTGTACCGCGTGGGGGTGCCCGCAACATCCAGATTCCCAGTAACGCGCCCAGGGGGGTGGCCCGATTCCAACGAGCCTTCCCGCGACACAGGGACATACACACATAGCTACGTAATGGAGCGGTTAGGCACCGCTCAAAAATAAAAAGGAATCAAGAAGTGTGCTGCATGCACAGTTGCACACGCTGTGCATCACATCTTAAAATAATGGCCTCCTACGTACATTGTTTTTTGTTATTGTAGGAAAATTATATTTTTCCTAAGTCAGCTCTTCATAACACTGGCCAGTGTGGCCACCTCTGATAAAACGGCATATGTCCTAATTGAAAAAGATCATGCTATTCCCGCCCCTTTTAGCATAATAGCATATCTCAAGAGTATGTAAGGTAATTTTGGCCTATTAAGTCACATTGATCTCGTGACTTAGGCTGGAGTAAGTTACTCCACAAATTATTTTTTCTCCTATGCCCAGCTTTGTGTGGTTGTGTAGCGATGATTTAGCGATGATTTGATTGGCTGGGCACGGAATTGAGATGATTTGATTGGCTGAGCAATGTATACGTATTGAGGATAAAAAGTGAGGGCAGAAAAGTGAGTGAGAAAAGTATATGCACATTTATACATGTCGGTGAAGTCACATGTTTCACAGAGGAGAGGAGCCTTGATTGACTCTGCATCATGTGTGGTCGTGTGTGACGTGTGTAACTGAGTGATTGTGCGCGTGATCGTGCACGCCCACAGGAGTGAGGGGACAAAAGCCCATCACCATTAATCAGAGGGAGATCATGCCAGGATTAGGGGGAGAGAGAGAGAGAGAGAGAGAGAGAGAGAGAGAGAGAGAGAGAGAGAGAGAGAGAGAGAGACCACTGCAGTTCTGGGACTAGCAGAGGAACAGTGATGTGATGATGGTGTGGTCACAGGAGAGCCCCAGTACTGTTGGTGGAAGATAGAAGCTATCAGAGGGATAGATGGGCTGACAAAACAACCCAAGGAGGGGAGAGAATAGAGATCAGGCGGTCTGGGGGAGGGGTGATGGAGGGACAAGGGGACCTTATCAGCAACAGAGGAATAGCTTGTGGAATGATAGCTATAGCATTAATACACTGCAAACGCACCAGTGCCAATTAAAACAACAAAACGCCATCCTTATTCTGAATAGACCACCGAGAGGTATAACTGCACTTGCACTTACACAGTAAAATAAATGTGTGTTCATTTAAATCTGTAAGTGTAAACATTTGGACCTGTAAGGATCAATCAATGAAATGCAATTTAAAAGAGAATTATGGGGAAAGTAGAAGGGAGTTTTATTCTTTATTTATGTATTTATTTGAATTAATTGTTTTCTTCCTAAATGTCATGCGTACAGCAGATGGGGAGTGGGGAAGGCTTTGTCTTGTGTAAGTAACCTGCGTCACGCAGCTTATCTTCATTCACCACGAGTGTTGGATAGCTAGCTGCGCATCAAAGGAGAGCTGATCCAGACCTGTGCTGTGTTGTCTAATATTATACAGCAAAATGTTGTTCACATTGCTAAAGCCTGCTTTATACTTCATCATGTGCCAGTGTCCCGACCGAAAATAGCTGATCTGAATAGCTGAACACGTTGTTAGCTTGTAGATTGACTATGTTCAGGCGCAGTTTACCATTGACAATCAAGGACCACACCACCAAATAATGAAATGTAACAAAAATTATTAACGATAAGAACAATGCATGAAACTATTAACGAAACAAATAATGAACAGAAATGAAGATGACCTGCACGGGTCATCTGGCCGCAGCTGGTCATTGGGTCATTTAAGCCGAGGTGGGGAGGCTTCGGGGATCCTGAGCACAACGAACCCCCACTTAGGGACCTGTAAAAGAAAGAGAGGTTAGAGAGGGAGTAGGATGTGAATTAGGGTGGTGGTGGTGGTGGGGGGGGGGGAGGGTGACAGAAGAGAGAACGGAGAGAGAACCATGGGTTGGATGGGCTACGGGTGGAGGTGACCCGATTGGAGCCAGGTGGCTTGATAGGAGGTGGAGGTAGCTGGATTGGAGGTGTGGTCCTGCGGACCTGCTCCTGAACTTCAGCTATGAGCTCCATTTGTGCATAGAAGTATAAGTGAGGCTTACCTCAAGCCTCCACGGTGAGCTACTGTGGCTGCTTTCCCAAACCAACCTTTTACATGGGGCTATTGATCTCTTGAACAATGCCTACACATCAACAATGATGTGCTAATGTGAGCTTTTGAGGTTCTTATTGTCGGCCCAATGTGTTCATTTTGTACACTCCCTTAATGATCCATCTCAATGCTTAATATTCTATAAAACCACTTGTAGCCGGGGGGACTTTTGAGGGAATATATATACTTAATGCCTACTATACTACGCCACCTTTTTCTAGAGGGAAGGTCCTCTTTAACAATAGAAAGCACAGGTTCGTGTGACAAAGGTTGAGCATGGAAATAAGACATATTGGGATTTCAAACAAGGAATTTTATTCTCTTTTCGTTTTGTACACATAGTTATTCTTTTAAAATACTCATTAAAAGTCAACATCATATAAACAACCAAGACATACTATACCATACACTTGGCTGGTGTACCGGAGGAGGAGCACAGCAGCATGTACATATACTACTAATTCATCAGGCAGCCAGTATGCTGATACATCTAGGAAAGCCATGCCTTCAAACTCTTGTCCTCCTCAGGTACACCAACCTTACAGCAAGCTAGGGGATCCCCTGAATGAAAGCAGCCCAGCCCTTTTAAACCTGTCTGCCAATAAACCCCACCCTTAATTTGACACAAGGAGCACCTGGCTGATGTTGCCAGAGTAACAGGTCTACCTGGTTACACACTGGATTGCTATTTGTGAAATCATTGTTGTAGCAACAGGAACTGAACTGTGTGGTTCCCTGTACTACAGTGTGAATAGTGTGAGCTGAGCTGAGCTGTGATTGGTCTATTTTTGTGTGGACCTAGATATGTATACAGAGATACAGAAAACCCCTGTTCTAATCTAGGCAGCAATGCCACCTCTGCATCACACCTTTTTTCATGAATACATACCTCGTTTCATAAATACTTTCTGTTGTCTGTGCACAACCCTATCTGTGAGAGATAGTTATACAAGGATCTGCTTTGAGTACAAACAAGCTACTGTCAGAAACAAGTCCATTTCAGTTGGCTGAATTCAGTTGGTTAAAATCAGAGAAAAGTAAATTCAGAACAAGACTTGATATGCAACAATTTACACCAAATGTGGTGGCTGTATATGAATATAATAAAACATGACAGAATGGTAGTCATCTTCATCACACAAAACATGCTGAGTAGCACATTTAAGTGAAGGGTGGGCCTTGGCTTGAATGCCACGTGCGCGCGCGCTTGCGCACGCACGTGGCATTCAAGCCTACACACACACACACACACACACACACACACACACACACATATAACATACATACACAATTCATACTGGACCTGTGACCTCGCAATTCACTCGAAGGCCTGAAAAAGAGCAGAAACGGAAACAGAGCAAGGCCTTCAGCAGCCCATGTGTGTACTTTGTTGAGTGGAAGCTTTTGTGAGCTGGATGCTGCACTCTTTCACCCTCTTATGCTCTTTTCAGACCCGACCACGTGAACAGAGCAGCAGATTTCTGGTCAGATGGAAACGCAGAAAAGAAAGACATATTACAACAGAGCAAATCTGAGGCACCCCTGGTCTACGAAAAAAGAAATCTGCTGCATATTAGACACACACTTCATTCCTTGAACAGGCTTATAGGGTCTGCATTTTAGCACCACTCGACATTTCTCAGAGGGAGAAACATTGATAAATGAGCACCATTATATATTTGAGTCAGTGGGAGGGGAGGAGGGGGGTGGGGGGTAAGAGAGATTCCATAACAGTCCCAGCAGGGGAAGAACTGTGAGCAGACAGACCGGCCAGTGCCTACGCGCACACACCTATTTATAGAAGCAGCCATCAGGTCCATCAAGATAGAATTGAGGCACTCGCTTTTTGATTAGCATATAAAATGAGGCGGATATGCTTCGGTGGAACTGGCATGATGAGAATCTGAGAGAGACAAGGAGTCAGTTAGTCTCCAGAGCTGAGATAAAGATAGGGTTTCGGTTTATTTGTTCAAGCAAGCCCACATCATCCCTGTTTCATCAGCCGACATGCCCAAATTAACGGGTACTACAGTGTACTACTACAGTGTACACACGCACGCACGCACGTGCACACACACACACACACACACACACACACACACACACACACACACACACACACACACACACACACACACACACACACACACACACACACACACACACACACACACACACACACATCTTTGGTGGGCACGTCATCATAGGCAAACATTTGATGAAAGTAGCATATCTTCATTCATTCATTTATATAACCGTGTTAACAGCAAAATTGTGTTTTCCACTGACTGATCCACTGATCAAATGTGTATCACCTTTGTCCATCATTATAGCTTGTGCAGTGTGTTTATATTCAAAACAGTTCACTGCACCTCTGTTTCCCTTCTGCTATGATGATGGTATCATTTTATTTTGTTTTGTCGCCTGTTGTGCTGAATGTCAGTGAACAGTAACACCCGTGTGTGTGTGTGTGTGTGTGTGTGTGTGTGTGTGTGTGTGTGTGTGTGTGTGTGTGTGTGTGTGCGTGCGTGCGTGCAATGCTGTGCATGCATGCGTATATGCGTGCATTTGCTTTATCAGCTCACACAGGGTTTTAAAAAGCACATATATCTGTGTGTAACATGAGTACATGTGTGTGTGAGCCATTGTTATTTTCCATGCAGACGGAGCAAGATGAGTGATAAGGAGGCGACTGTCTGCAGAGCGCGTCCGTCTGTCCGCCGCATTTGAATGGCCTTGTCAGTTCCTTTTCATTGTTGTCTTTAAAGACGTCACTCAGTAAAATCCTCAATGTTAATAAATGTGTACAGTACACTGCAGACCTCTGTGACCCCACTCCGGATAAGTGCACATGGAAGAAGATGGATGGATGGATGGATTGATTGATTCATTGATTGTTTGTTTGTCTTCCTTGCCTAGGTCTATACGTGCCCCACAGACTAATTCAACAGTGTGGAAAGAAGCTAACGCCTGACACCAAGGTGTATACTATGTTGTACAGTATTGGGAAGGTGGTTGCCGAGACCGAAACTGGATGCATATACAGTAGTGATTTTCCTTGCATATATCTTCTGTTGTTCTTCTGTTGTAAAAATAAAAACTGTAGTGTGTGTGTGTGTGTGTGTGTGTGTGTGTGTGTGTGTGTGTGTGTGTGTGCGTGTGTGTGCGTGTGTGTGTGTGTGTGTGTGAAGCAACTTTTCACTTGATCAGCTTCAGCTGTCAGAACAGAGACAGAAGGGTACTGTACTGTACTGTACTGTACTGTACTGTACTGTACAAAAAAGGGCCAATACTCCACAAAACATACTGAAACCTTTTCTACAGTACAAGTAGCCTACACACACATCAAACGAGTACCGCATATCTGTATCTGCAATAGAGCACAAATCCCACATCTGTCATAAGCAAAACTGTTGACTAAGAGAGAGCGTGCTAATCTCTCATAGGTGAAACATCGACCCGCTGACACACAAAATCTTTGCCCTTACTCAGGAGCTTTCTTATCTCCCTGTTGAACAGCCTCAGAGAAGTCAGAGATACTACACTAGTCTACAGTAGATGTGAAACTGTAAAAGCCCGCAAGAGAAAGAGAAGGGCATGTTGGCCACGACTCACAGAGTAACCTATGACCAGCAAGAGTGCCTGCAAAGCATATTTCAGCAACTATCTCTCAATCAGCTACAATCAGCAATTCTATTCCCAAATGAGATATCCACCATTTGCTGATATGAAGGTTTAACTCAAAATGAAGCTATCAAAATGCTACCGTTGGTATAAAGCATTGCATGGTTTAGGGCCCAAATCCATTTCTGATATTGCGCTATATCATGAACATCATCTGGGACAGGTCCGCTTTTTGGTTTGCCGCTGCCTTTTAATTCAAATTTTAAATCATTCTTCTGCACTCATTTTTATTTTATTTCTTACTTTTAATTAGTATTTTTCAAGTGTATTGATGTCTTAATGCTTAATGTATACTACTTAATTAAAATACTGATACTTAAAATGCTATATACTAAAGTAATATGTCCAAAAGTTGCTTGTTTGAAGACTACTCTGTAACAGCTACTTATACACACATTTGGTGAAAGGTTCCTGTACAGTATGTATCCTGAATGTGCTTTTCAAAACATCCAAACCAATTCCTCTCGAATTTGGTGATACTCGTTTTGCCTTATGAGCGAAATGAGATTCAAATCAGATGTTTGTGGGCAACTCTCTATCTGCCTTTCCAAAATAAATGTACAACAAGTCTGCTTTGACTTTTATAGTGCGCAATAAAGCAGTTATTGTGGTGGGCCACCACAATGTAAATAGGCTAATGGTAATAAATAAGCCCTCACACGTCATAAAGCAATGAAGAGTGCGGTAGCAGCAGGGCAGTGGCTCAGAGGCAGAGTAGCCATCTTGGAATCAGAAGGTTCCAGGTGGATCGCTGGCTTCTCCTGGCCACATGTCGAAGTGTCCTTGAGAAAGACACTGAACCCTTAGCTGCTCTCAATGAACAGGTTGGTGCCTTGCATGGATTCTTCTGCCATGTGTGAATGGGTGAATGCAAAATACATTGAAGAGTGCTGTTTAAATGCAATCCATGTGTTGTAAATGTGACATTAATCCCACTATTGATGGCCTATCAGAAACCTTTTTTACTATACTGAAATCATTCCACCTTTTATTGAGATTACGTTGTTTTCGGAGACATCATCATGCTGATACGACCAGAGCAGGTCATACAGAAAACATGCGGCAACAGCAACAGGGCCATGTTGGGGAGGCCTTGCGGTGAGAAAAATTGAAAGTTGGAAAAAACTGGGGACAGAGAGATGTCATTCTTTTTGGGAATAGCAATTGAGCAGGAATAGCTTATTGAGCAAGAGAGAGAGAGAGGTCCAACCGTCCTCTGACTTCCATGTCAGCTGTGTGTGTTCTCTATCATTCTAAGCTCCTGGCCAGGGACGGAGCTAGTTGCCTGGGCAACGCACCACCTTCAAGGAGGACGATTACTCTGGCAAATCAACCCATTCATTCCTGTGACGTGAGCAGCGCTGGTATCGGTGACGTGCATACGGTACATGTGCTTCAGTGTGTATGTATCAGAACACAGCTGAAGTGGGACGTGTTCCTCAGTCATGTTGCAGGTCCCTTGGTGTGATCCATCATGGTCAGGCAATGCCCTCTTGATTGTTTATTGTATTACTACACATTATGATACGGTTGATGATGCTGCGTTTGGTCGTGTAAATAATGTAAACTATTTTTGTTTATCTTATCTATCTTGTCTGTCCATGAATACGTACTCTGCTGTTGTTGCTTGTGTTTGTATTTTTGGTTTTATGTTTTATGTGTTTGTAAAAAATCTAAAATAAAGTACTGATCATAAAGAACACTTTGCAGCAACCTTTGAGAGGAGCTTCACTTCAAGAGGTGGGCTATGATTTCGGTCCATGACCGCATCATTGATCTGGCTCACTAGGCCACATGAAGTACCGTTTGACTATTATTATTATAATAGCCCTCCACTGCTTACCATGTTATAGTGCCAACTGCCCAGTATGCCCCCCCTCCCTTAGTGACAATGAAATCACAGAGAGCATCTTCCTCCCTCCCATTGGCTGTAAAGCACCATGGTGATGCCCTATGATTGGGCATTCCATGTATGCACTCTCGGCCAATCAGGTTCACTGTATCCAAGAGACTGAAGCATGTAGGGCTATTTAAATCCAACCAAAGACTGACATTATTGCTCAGATTTATATTTCACAGTATTAAAAAAGAAAGGGAAAAGGTTTACGAGAGGATCCAAACAGACCTGATTGGTGTTCAGAATGTTTGGCCCATCTTCAGGGGTTAAAGGGAAGCAGAGTGAAGCGTGAGTTGAATGAATGAATTCTGCATGTTGGAGACCCGGAGCTCCGGACCGCACTGACTTTATGATGCATACAGTTTCTCCTCCTTTTTATTACCTGAAGCTTTGCTTTGCACTATGTGAAGCAGCTGACGAGAGCAAAGACGACGCTGTTCAATCGAACGGACAAATGAGCTAAAAGCCGGGGGTCTGTAAAACCATGGGGCGGACAGAGCTATTGGATTTTCATGGTACATCAGGAACAGGATTGTGGCTAACTCGCAGAGGACCACATTTACAGAAGAGTCTGTGATGAACATGGCGTACTGTAGGTCCACGCCGCGGCCATTTTGTTTCAACTTTTTCTCTCATACTTTCTGGAAATACAAAAGTCCTCCCACCAATTTAGCCATCACAAATGTATGGGGTGATTTGTTTGTATAATGTGATTTATTGGATTGTTCTATTGTGATCTGTGTCTGTGGTATATGGCATTCAATTGAAAGTCGTTATGTTGTTCATGTATGTCTTTATCTTGTACTATGCTCTGGGGGCTGTAGTTGATATCAGAGCTGTGTCTCGGTGCACAGCCTACAGGTAATCTGAGATATCACATGCAATAGCTTTGCAATAAATGGTTAATGGTCAATCTGAGCGGAAGAGTCTTATTAATGAACTTGGGAGATTGTCTAAAGAACCTGGTACATCTTGAAAACCTGCATTTCTCAGTCAGTCCGTCACACCTCATGTCAGTCAGTCCGTCACACCTTGTGACACGCTCCATATATGGCCATCTCCATATATGAAGATCACAACACTGACCTCATCAAACCCTGGATAGCCATACATGGAGAAGACCTTTATAAAAAGTCATTAGTGCAGCCGCACCCGGCAGCCGGCAAAAACTAGAGTTCTCAACAGGCTTCTCAATTAAAGGGCCACTTCACCCCTTTTGCAACCAGATCTTATTTTAATGATGTTTGGGAGACAATAAACACTTTCCTGTGGTTTTTACGTGGGTAATTTGTGTTTGTAAGATATTTCAGTATTTCAAGGTGTGCATGGGCTCCATGACATCATCGACACTGGGCTCACTTCCTTCCTGGACTACAATTCCCATAATGCTTTGGTGCACTGCTTCTTGTGGATAGGCAACATGTAGTCCAGGAAGTAAGTGAGCCCAGTGCCCATGACATCATGTCTCCCAAACATCATTAAAATAAGATCTGGATCACATTAGATGATTGACACACGGGTGAAAAATGGGTTACAAAATCGTGGGATAAAAAATATATTTATAAAAAATAAAAATGAGATCTGGTTGCAAAAGGGGTGAAGTGGCCCTTTAAGGCCCGGTCCTACCTGGGCCCTAACTGGTCCAAAGCCCCGCCTGGTCTTATTAATTAGCAAACAATTTACGGCATATCCGGCCCGAAAACGTCAATAAAAAAGGGTCCATATATGAGCACACACACACACACACACACACACACACACACACACACACACACACACACACACACACACACACACACACACACACACACATTAGTAAACTACTGGACAATTTAAAATGGACAATTTTGTAAAAAAAAATAGTAATGAAAAGTATACATGATCTGCATGCTTGAAGTTTGAACATTTGACATGAGAGGACTGATAATGTCTCATATTGATACAAATGACTACAAAACATGTGCACATGTTTAGGTGCCAAAGTCTGTATAATCTGTATTCCATTTCCTCCTTTTCAGTTAATTAAACTATTCCACAATTAACTCTTTCAAATTCACGCCACTTAAACGTCACAAAAGAAACGTTTTATTTTGTATTTTCTAGTTGTATAACTTGTTATTGGCAACACTCTTGTTTGTCTTTATGTATTGAAGTTGTAGATGTGATGACATCATTAAAGGCTCGTAACCGTCAGGCACGCGAAACTCATTACTGAAGCTCGTTCACGTGTGACTGCTAGCCTGCTAAGCTTATCTTGTGAACTCTGCTGCTTCGACACAATTAGGATGTCAGAACTTTTCCACATTGGCTATATAAGTTGACTTTTGCGATTTTTGGAAATGATTCATAGCCTAATTGGTCTGGAGGCTGAACACCAACTTATAACGGTAAGTTGTGCAAGTATTTCCCCCTTGCATAGACAGTATAGCGTTGGTTTCAACAACCTACTCTTGTCAGGATTGTCAGCGTTTCTGTTAGATATAGTATGGTAAAGTTGGGAACGCCTTGCAGAGTTATTGTCTTAGATTAAATGTTCACTGACCGACAACCATGCATGGTTAATAATACTTTGTTATAGTGCTTTCTGGGGCATGTTTTGTTGTCAGGTCTGCTTCTCCCCCGCGGCACTTGGTAACCATGGAGATTGAGCGTGAACGCGCAGACACAAATTGCCTCGTTGTTCAGAAACTATAGCGTCAAAGTGGTCTGGTCTCCGTGCAGGATATAACATTATTCTATAACTATTACAAATAGTAAAATATAGAAATATAATTTCACCTTAGTAGCCTATACGGTAGGCTGAAATTATGGTCGGTGTTCTACTCTACTACCAGGAGTACAAAGGAATTTAAGTCAATAGCCTATATAGCATTGTTTGATCAAGCTAAAACAATGATTATTGATGTAGCTTTTAGGCTAATAGTTTTGCCTGTAATCTGTGAGAGCAGAGCTGGAAATGTACACAGTGGAAAATGTCACAGTGGACCACTGTGACATTTTCTAAAATGTCACAGTGGCCCACTCAGTGCTATTCAATTTAAAACATTCAATGCATTTAGTGTAGGCCTACTGCATATCTCACTCTTTCCATGTAACACTTGGAAAGAGTGTTACATGTAATCAAGTCTGATATTGTAACAAATTAAATTTGTGAAGTAAATACGACATTTGTTTTGTCAAATAATATAGAACCATACAGCCTCTATGGAGAGGACTCGGAGACAGGACAATGCCAGTCCACTGACACTCAGGCACAGCACTCAGAAGAAGACCTGTGCAGAAATCGTGAATGAAGCCAGGCAGTCCCTACGAGTCCTGAGCACACAACGACCTTTCACCCCCAGGGACACTCACAGGCACCTGTTTGGAGACGCCCATCGAGACAGCAGACCTCCATCCACCTTCAGGTGTCCACCCATCAACATTTAATTTAAACGTCCCTCTAGTCTATAGCTGCAACTATCATTTTTGTACAGTGATTATTCTATGGATTAATTTTTCAATTAATCAATGTTTATTTTGACATTGTACGTGTTGCATCGCGACACATGTGAACCATTTGGGGGGAGAAGACCTTTCAAATATCTTTATACCTTTCGCCCCTAAAATGACATGCCCAAAATAGAGATATATTATAAATTGACGATTTCGTTAAATTATCAATTATTTTTGTAATAATAAATGATATTGATTAGTTCGATTAACTATTGCAACATTACTCTATAGTCCCCATGGTTGTGGAATAAGGACAGGATCACATGCAACCTGTCAAATTCACCTTTCATTCTCCTTACAGTCTTCATGCTCGCAATTTTGACACCCCCGATTCGCGACCAGGATCAGGCAGTCGCCTCTCTCCACTGACCCATGTAAGTTGCCTCAAAAGCAAGCCGACTCCACACCTGTGTACAGTATTTCACACAGTGGCTCATATCCGTGTTACGGTTGTGTAACTTGTGTAAAGGCCGGAAGCTGTTAATGGTGGGCTTCGTTATTTCAATATCCTGAATGTTAGCGAGATGAACTTGCAGTCTTGCACTGAACACAAATGATCAGCAGCAGTGAATTGAATAATGTATCATCATGCTAAGGTCATGACACTAGGTGTTGTATTCAGGTTGGCTATTTATAGGGGGGGGGGGGACATAATAATTTTTATTTTAATGAAATTTAAGGCCTAATATTTCTACAACATTGCGCCTAAACCTGTGGATAGCCAGTCCAGGGCATAAACAAGAATTTGAAGGGTAAATGTACCATGCATGTTCAAATCATGTATACTTTACATTATTTTCGACCATTTTCCAAGGCATACATTTCTCTTTTTAAATATATTTTGGAAAATAATACCAATTTAACAATGAGGTTCCCACAATGTTTTGGTGCCCATTCGACCTTTATCCAGCAATCCCATATATCTGCTAAAGAAAAACAACCCCACAAGATGGGGAGGTACTGTGCATGTGCAGTATACAGTGTCAGTCCTATAGCTGTCTGAGCACATTGTTTACTTTACTGCATTAATGCTAGCCTTGAGAATGTAAAGTAATTGTAATGTCTTGTGCTAGAAGCCACATTTTCCAGCAAGCTGTGATGTTGCAGAGCCAGTCAAGGCCTGTCCCAAACCCCCTCCTGTGCCACTGGAAGAGAAGAGGGCATTGGCAGGGACACGGGCGCGCCTCCTCCGGGCAGGATCTCTCACCACATTGGCACCTGTACATCGAGCGGCGGAGGGTAAGGATGGTGAAAGAAGGATGGCCAAATGGAGGCCGGGCGGTATTTCGGTCTGGCCATATTTGTATCGACCGTTATTCGACTTTTAAATAACTTTTGACGATATCGGTATTGGCGGCTATGCAGCCAATGTGTCCCGATTTTCAGCCACTTTTGACTTTATGTGAGCGGACATGAACAGTGATGGATTTGTGTGAGCGGATATAATTGCATATCTAACAGATATACATTTGAAAATGTAATTATTGAATGGAAATCCCTTATGCTCTGTACTGTGAAACGTTTTTCATAAAAGCAGGACAGGATAAATACCTAAACATCAATTCAAAATTCAACCTGGCGTCCCTATATAATAGCTCTATTACGCTTTTAGAAATCTTCAGAAACGGCCGATGGACAAGCTCACCGCATGTCACGATGCATTGTGAGTTCCCTAATAGCCTATACCAGACCAGATCGGCCATTTTCTTGCTATTTTTTTAATTGGGCTTAAGTGGTTAAAGGTATATTCAGTGATTTCACTCAAAAAACCTTAGGTTTCGTTTTTGGCTGTGGGACCCAGCCTTTCGTCCAATCAGGATAGAGAGTCAAAAACGAAACCTAAGGTTTTTTGACCCCCAGGGGTTAACTGGGGACAGGGAGGAACTCCTTATATGGCCAGCACACTCTATAGTAGGGAGGATTATCACAACAAAACAAAAAAATAAGTGATATTTGAATTAAGTGAAATCACTGAATATACCTTTAAATATTTAACTCCACGGCCACACTTTTATACAAAATATCGGTCATCGGTTATATCCTAAATCAAATGTACAATGAAAAGCAAAATAACATCACATAGCGTGTGTGAACCGCCACCAACCAGAAGAACACTTAACCGTTAACCCACCTTTCACGTAAATCTATGTGAAATGAATTGGATTAATCTGGCCCCGAACCAATCCCGTAGATCTACGTGAATTGGTATTTTATAGTGCTTTTGATCGATCGAGTCGAGATGCTACTCATATTAGCATCGGGTTGCTAGCTGGTGTTGTGAACAACACCAGCTATACGCATCCATTCTATCTGTTTCTTTCAATCGCTTTTATCTCCAATTACTTGTCCCAGATTTTCTTTGATTTGATTGATTTTACAATGAAGCATACAAAATACACATGAAAAAACAAAAACAAAAAAAACAAACACAACTAGCAGTCAAAAAGAAAAAAAAACCCCAATGGACCCAGATGGCATTTCTGGTCAAAACAAGGTTTATTCCACGGCCAATAGTGAAGCTGTGATCCTCCCGATCATGTTTTATCGGTAGACTGGAAGTGGATGTGACAACACACACGCTAGTATGACATCATAACATCCGTTCGCAGATTTTTGGCTCTTCAAAATAAACGGGGGGAAATCCTGGCAATATAATATAATAATTAATTCAATAATGCTGGCGGGGAATGTATTAAGATTCTCTATTCCAACAGTCTCTACACTACACCTCCTCATTTTTCATTTAAATTAGCTCTCAGGATCGTGCTGTGTTGCCTGTGTACACACTAAACTCCTCCGTGTTAATGTATCCATTTGTGTAAAAAAAAAAGGACATCAAGCCCAATTTATACTTACAACAGTCTTGTAACAGTTCATGAGCTTTAGACTCTACCTCAGTTGAACTGATGGAACAACTGGGACCATTCACTTCACTTCACCCGTTGCTTTGCAGCTTTAAATCATCCATTCTGGCAGCTGAGTAGCTGAAGAAGCTTTTCTCAAAGGGAAATAAATGGATTCATTCACAGGCCAATATTATACCTGATTTACATTCTCGGTGACTGGCTTGGGTGAAGAACCTACTTTATTGGTGCCGTTTTGAATGGAAAATGCATAATCTCCTTCCAGATCCTTTGCTCACTACAGTACAATAGTGCTAGTAATAATAATAGCACTTGTACGGCCTGTGAATAACCTGTTGCCACGTCCCCTCTGCCGTCTTTAGCGAGGGAGAGATTAAGTCCAGGCGAAGAACAAAGGCAGCAGTCAGCCAAAAGAGAGATCAGGAGACCCCCCATTTCAGACAACACTGAGGTCCACAGCACCGGACCCCACAAACCTGGCCCACGCAGAACAGCAAGCGAAAGGTATACTTTATTGCCCCCCTATCCGACTTTCTCTATTTGTCTCGCTCCTGCACCCTCTGCACTTTTTTGAAGGGCGCTAGTCCCCTCCAATGCATGGCTTTTGAAGATTACGTCAAGTCTATATTTGTTTAGAGCACTAAATAACGGCGTGAGACCCGACGTTAAGACGTGAGACCCGGTGCCAATGCCTAAGCTGTAATCCTGGGAGGTTCTCTCCCTCTGCCAACCTCGGGAGAGCCCCGAACTGAGCTCATGCTTTCTTCAATGTATGAGGAGTGAGCAGACCACTTCTTCACCTGCAGGGGGGAGTTTCCCCATTAGGACGTAGCGCGTGGAAGGAACACCTTATTCCAACCAGTTCCTTTCCCCTCCATCAGGTGCCCCAGCTGACCAGGGGGAGGCAGTGTAGAGACCAGGATTACTGCATATTTTTTTTGTGAGGGTAGTACCTACCCTATGGGACACAGGGAGAACATGCAAACTCCACACAGAAAGGCCCTTTCGCCAACCCCACCTATAGGGTATGGGCGCTGATGATGTGGAGGAGAGAACACCCACCACCCGTTATTGCAATTCTAACAATTACTTTTTAGATTAATCGAATGATTGAGAAGCATGCTTTTTTGAAAATGTGTATATCAATGAATCCATGTGAAGAATATATAAATAATAATAATAATTCTGACTAAATCGACCTACACACAAAGCCACACGTTGGAGCGGTTGGCACTGCTGAAAAAGTATCTAATGTGGGTCCATGGTCAAATTCATTTCTTGTAATGGGTCCTTGAAATTAAATAGAGGCTATGCACATATAAAGTGATTGTCAAAGTGAGTTTAACGTTGTTTAACATTGTTTAATGCAATCACGCTGTCAAGGACAGAAAGTAGTTTTTTGCCACTCATTAGTCAGTAGGCGTTCCTGCATAACTTCCGGGTGTCATGCGCATACTGCATTAGCCTGGCTAATAAGCCAGACTAATATCACACAACACCGCCGGCAGGCAATTCGGTCTGACTTATTAGCCAGGCTAATACTGCATACCCTCTATTGGTTGAGAATAACTTCCATAGAGCATGTCATGGCCATAGCTAGATCAGCCTCCTGGCCAAACCTGTCCCCAGTGAGACTTGGTCTGTCTGACCTACAGTATCAGCCTTTACACCTCTACTATGCCTCAGAGAGGCTAAAAGCTCCTATTTTTATATGCCGACCTCATCAGCCGTGTGTGTGTGTGTCAGCGTGAGGGACGTTTACTCTAGTCTGAATGCGAGGACAGGGGGTGTGGGGGCGGGTGGGCGTTTCGGGGGCTGTCGTTAAAATCCATCAGCCTATCGATTTGGTGGGGGCAGCTGCGCCTGTGGGGGGGGGGGGGGGGGGGGGAACGACTCATAAAACACTTTTACTGGACATCCGCTGTATCGACACCCAACCCAACCCAACCCCGCCCACCCCACCTGCACAACCTCCTCACCTCTTGCCTTACAAGCCAAGTTAACACACAATAAGTCTATGACACCATTGAGAAGTCAAATGCTGGATCTGGGCCAAGTTCACTTGCAGTGTTGGAAAGGGATTCCACATGACCGAATGACATCCCGAAGAAAAGGCTGAAGAATTCTTGTGGCTGTTTCAGAATGTACCTTTGTGATACAGTATATGTTGCCAACAGCAATTGGTACAGCACATCCTGGTACTCACACCGTTCCACCATACACTCGCTTGTGTAGCAACTAGACCAACTACAGATGAGATTGTTTGGAAAAAGACAAAAACTCACGAAGTATTAATGCACAGTAAAATCCCCAGTTTTAATTTACTCTGAGACCCCTTTTCCACCGTTTGGGAAACGGTTCAGTTCAGAACCAGTTTTTAGTCCATGAGCCAGACCTCCAAAATCGGAACGTTAATTATGAATCGAGTGGGCAAAACCATACCTATATAAAATTGTTTATAGGATCAATATAACTAAATTACTACATGATAACCCTTCCACAGGAATAGCTTTTTCAAAGACGTTTTATTGTATTACACATTTTCTTATAAATAATGTAAAAACTGGGTGTGCAGCTGTGTGTAACAAAATTAACCCAGACAGGTCCATTTTTTTCCATATGTACACTTATCGGAATGATATAACTGTAATAGACCATTTGGTTCGGTTCCTATCAATCATTTAGCTGGACATTGTGTACTCTTTCACAGTTACCGGTAAGTGAATACTATAATAATATATGATTGGAATATACAGTGTAGTAGTTTGAGGAGATAGACCTTTCTATGCGGAAACATCAGAGTCAGCACGACATATTAATATGTTGAGTTGGAGGAGATATGTGTGTAGAGATAGGAGGTGATTAGCCATCCTCTTGGTTCCTTTTTCTCCCAATAAGCCAGGGCTTTATAGGCTCCAAATGGCTCTCTATTAGATTTGGGTGCCCATCTGGGCAAGGCTGGCAGCAGCAGTGTGTTGTGACTGCAGCACACTGGGCCAGCCTCTAAGACAGAGATGAGGTCATGTCTCAGAGAATGCTCTATCACACAAAGAGGCCTTATTACCAGACTCCTAATCCTATCACACAGAGCCATATAGCCCGCCTCTGGCATGCACAATAACATGGCCTGGCTGGCACTCCTCTTGGCTGCATGTGCACCGGGTGCCATGCAGCCTTCGCCAACCACTGAAACGATGGTGTCCCGCACCAGAAATAGCAGACCTGCAAGCTCACAACGTGTCGCACCTGCCATCCGTTGTGTGCTTGTAGTTTGCCTATTTTCAACGCACGACACTGTTGTGCGATGAAGTATGAATCGAGCTTCACACTGCACCCCTCAAAATGAAAACCTGCTCTATATAGATAGACCAGAATTCATAGGTTATACATAGATTTATAATATTATTTATTATATTTGAAGAAAGAAGTGTACAATGAGTATCTTATTTGCAGTGGGAAGAAGCCATTACCTTCACTGATCCCAGCACAATAACCCTATAAGAATAGGAAATTAATGTGTATTTTAGTGTTTAGTGTTTATTTTATTTGCAGTGGAAATACAGTAAGTTAGTTCCTTCACTGCACCCATATTACTGTCCCAGGTAGGCGTGTTACAGACCGCACCATGTAGGCTAGTGTTAATTTAAGTCCTATTTAAAATGTGCAATGTTTTAAATGGCTTTAATACAGTTTCTAGAAAATGCCTGGCCGATAGAAAGTGGTTAATGCTTGGTCTCCTTATGTCAAAAGACTTTGATAGACAGTGACACGCGGAAGGCAAACCACTATGCAGATGGTATCATGACATGACATGTTATTACAAGGTCCTTTCAGTTGTTAGTACATGGAGGTGGTGAGACTGCTGCGACGGAATACAATGACGAAGCAAGCATGAACAGTTTCAGCTCGGCCAGCCAGCCACAAAGTTAAAACCTTACTTCCTGTCTGTTACAAAGTGCAGTTTGTCTATGCACACATAGACATACTGTACAGTAGGACGTCTCATGTTCATTATCTCTCTTTCTTGCACACACACACACACACACACACACACACACACACACACACACACACACACACACACCCTCACACACACACAAAGGAGAGATAAGTGCACACATGTGGTGTAATTTGAGGTAAAGGGCTGTTATTTTAACCTCTGTTGCAATGGGGACACCTAGTGGCCGATGAGTAAAGCACATGTACGTAATACTACTGACATGGAAACTGTTGGACAGAACACAAAGTCAGCAACTTTCCAGCACACTGCACTTTTGGCACTGATGAATTCTGTGAATTTTCCTTTTCCATATCCTTCGAAAGTTGTGTTTCCTTTTTAAGGTCAAAATTGGTCCGTGAACCTACAGTGATGACCTAACCGCCTAAACAAGTCATTACAACGGCTTCAGCTCTGTTTTATTGTGAGCGATCTGATGTAATCAACTCTCTTTGTGTGTGTGTTTGTTGTGTGTCTACAGTGGAATAAGACGTACAGATGCTGACTCATCTGTCAAACCGACAGAGTGCGGAGCAGGAGCAAGAACAGGTTCGTCCTGATAAGCTAACTGAATCTCACCATTTTCCCGATGCAAGAAAGCATCCATTTAAAAAAAGAAAGAAAGAGAGAAACAATGATTGTTCTGATCAGTATGGACTTGGATGGAGTGTTCCACAACGTTAACTTGCACTCAGTGAACTTCTTTAAAGGGACACTTCACCCTTTTTGCTAAAAAATATATGTTCATGACATTTAGGAGCTTTAGAACACTTTCCTGGGGGTCTTTATGTGTGTAATATGTGGTTTTAGTGAGCCCAGTGTCTCTGATGTCATGGACACTGGGATCACTTACTTCCTGGACTACATGTGTACTCAGTAAGACAGACCTCCCCTATCTACAAGGAGGAGCAGTGCACCAAAGTATTTTGGGAATTGTAGTCCAGGAAGGAAGTGAGACCAGTGTCCATGACATCAGAGACACTGGGCTCAGTGCTACAATCTAAAATATCTAAAACTACATATTACACACATAAAGACCCCCGGGAAAGTGTTCTAAAGCTTCTAAACATCATTAACATAATTTTTTTTGCAAAAAGGGTGAAGTGTCCCTTTAAGCACTAAAGTCTCATTTATTTGACCGAGATACATTGAAACCATAACATGCTTGGGTTTATAAATGTTGTGCGTACAAACTAGACCAATTACAGATCAGATAGCTCAGCAAGATATAAAGAGAGAAAAGCAAGGAGATGGCTTGAAGTATAACAGTATACAGCAAAAATCCCAAGTGTCAATTTAACTGCATGTAATGGACACTTACAGCCAGGTATTTTGACACTTCGAGATTTAAGTCCAAAGTTACATTTCATTGTGTAACAGCAGAAGGTGGAACGTTACTCCATAAACAAAAGAGAGAGAGTCTGCGTAAAGCAACGATAAAACTATTTATTATAAACTGTGGTTCAATATGTCTGTTTCTTATGCAATATCCCCCGCTCACACCCATTGATTTAGTTAGTATGCAACAAAGAGCTAATTCATTAGCTCTGTATATTGAAATCAAACCAAGCCCGGCTTAATAAAAGCCAGTATTTCTGTATTGAGAGTCTGCACAGTAAAATCCTCAGTGTTAATGCAGATTTGACTGAGTACATATAAAATAACACCACCAGCATGAGTGTACTGTACATGAGGAATGGCACAGATGGAGGAATGTAACGCCATCTCCGCCACAAACACCCATCTCTCCTCCCAACCGAGCAATCTTTTGCTGACTGTTGGGGGTGTTGTTGCTAAGGGCCTGACACCCACCGACGAAGTCAGCCAGCCAATGGCTGAGAGAGCTGTTGGTTCGGGCAACCGCAGTTTCCTGCATCGCACCATGCAAGGTGGAAGATATGCAAATGTCTGTACTGTGAGAGAACGATCGTCGAAACATTCAAAACAAACGCTCACACAAACACCTCATCATCACATGCACATTGCACACACGTGTTTCACTTCACCCAAGTCCTGAAACAAATCAGAGGAAGTAGATGCGGATGGTGACCTTTTTGTGTGTGTGTGACTGTGACTGTGTGTGTGTGTGTGTGTGTGTGTGTGTGTGTGTGTGTGTGTGTGTGCGCGCGCGTGCACGTGCGTGCTCAAATGTACTCCTATTTATTTTATTTAAAGCACCCAATGACCACTTCCAGTGACTTATAATCACACCGTACTAGAATTTATTATAAAAGTGATTATAATGCATTGTATAATTATAATGTATAACTATGAGAATTATGATAAAACTCTGATCCTGGCCAAAAGAGAAAAGTCTGTGAGTGACCAGTAATTATGAAGTAATATGATATGATACTACACCCATTTCTCTGTCCAAATTTCAGAGCTGGGGAGCGGAGAGAACACAGCATGCCAGAAGGAGGATGCAGAGTCACTGGTGTGGAATGATCATATTGCTCCCCTCATCCAAGAGCTGGAGATAATGGCCGCAGGTACAGTAGTGTCTGTGGGTGATGTACAGTAGTGGTAGGGAACCCCAGTGAAATATGCAAACTTGCATAACACATTAGTGTTAATGCAGGGCCAGAGGCAATGCAAAATGCCTCCATGCAACAGCATCTGTCCCTCACTAGCAAAGTTATGTTTTGTTAATTCTGGTCCAGGCACCGCTCCAAAAGGTTGGATGGTGGTTGTGGCTCTTGCAGCAATCTATTGATAAATGTACAGAATCTGTGCGTGCGCTCACAAGGATCAAGCGGATTTCCAAAATATATCTATAAATCCACAAATCCCCATGGATCCATTGTGGATCCATCGGCCTAGCTTATTTAAAGGGAAGCATCCCCAATTAGGGCATCATGTTTGTATTATTATTATTATTATTATTATTATTATTATTTCCCCCATTCATCTAATTTTCAACCAGTAGGCTGATAAATCGATTTCTTTCTTTAATGTCGCCACACAGTCATGCATGGAAAAGCACTGTCATTTCAACCATTGAAGAAAGGCAAACAACAGTGTTATGTTTGGGGGTCCCAGCAGAATTCTGCTTTAGCCTGAAACTGTACTCCGACAGCCATGAAATGAAATCTATGGCTGTAAATATTTTAGCACCGCTACCAATTTAATGGAAAATTCATTTGAAAGATAAATATTAAATATTTATTGTACCAAGTGCCTTCTGGCTCATGCATAAAACACCCTTTCACTTTCTCTGGGAAATTGCAGTGAAGTGTCCACCGTACACAGCTGCCAAGGTTTTCTTTAATGGCCAGAGCCTGCTTTCTTTCTTTTTTCTTTTTACAAAAGAAAACATTTATTTTACCTCAAAAACAGGGAAAAGACTCCACCCTTTCTCTCTTCCTCTGTGTCAAGAACGAAGCTGCCTATTGAAGTATTGTTGCCCCACACTTGACCACTGCAGCCCAGAGCTGTTTCTTAGAAAAGGGAGGTCCCACACATTAAATGTTATTTTACCGCCGACCAGTGTACTGTAAGATTGATGGTGATGATTTAACCTCCAGCCCGTCATGCAATGCTACTAGACTGCAACACACCACACAGCAGTGCCCTGTCTTTCAGCACATTTAACACATATGCAGATGTGCGCCAAGTCGCCAACCAACTAATACTAGTCCTTTTCATTTTGGTGAGTTGCCCTCTGCTTGACTTCTGACACATTGACTTCAAAGACATGCTTTTCCTTGGGATGCCAGGCAGTGGTATTTGAGGTTTTTGTACTTTACTTGAATATTTACTTCTACTCCATTACATCTCAGAAGCAAATATTGTACTTTTACTGCACTCCACTTTTACTATAGTTAATCTTTTAATAGTTAATCTACAAGCTCACAATGCACAATTGCATCGCAACGATATATTTTTATACATTTGACAACTTGAAATGGGACATTCTGCACAACGAGTCCTTTTTACTTTAGCTATTTTAAGTACATTTTGATGCCTGTACTTTTGTACTTTTACTGAAGCTTTTCAGGAAACGTTAGAAGGTGTTAGAAAAGTTAGAAAAGTTAGAAGGTGTTGTTTAAAACATGTGATGACTTTCTCCACCAGGCGGGCCTGTGGAGTCCTCAGTGGACGGACTGTGTGAGACGTGTGACGGTCTCCACGCCGTCCTGACGGAGCACGGCATGCTGGGCCGCCGCTGTAGGAGCAGGGCAAGCATCCTCCGAACTCTGTTCCGCCTCATCGACCTCAACTCTGCTCGACTCAACCTCCACATCGCCAAACTATGCCTGGCGGTGAGGGCCTGTGTGTGTGTGTGTGTGTGTGTGTGTGTGTGTGTGTGTGTGTACTTCTCCACTACATTTCAGAGACAAAATGTGTACTTTTACTATACTACAATTATTTGAAAACTTTAGTTACTGGTTACTTTGGAGATTTTAAATTTGGATTAGAAATCTCTATATACATTTAGGCCATTTGAAAACAGCTGATCTACAAGCTCACAATGCGTCGCGATGCTGTTTTCAAAACATTTTGTACATATTTTGAACTTTGGGACATTATGCAATATGATTACTTTTACTTTTAGTACTTTAAATAAATTTTGAGGCTGATACTTTTGTACTTTTACTTGAGTAAATATTTAATACGGGACTTGTAATAGAGTACATCTACAATGCAGTATTTATACTTTTACTTAAGTAAACATTTGAGTAGCCTACTTTTTTCAACCACTGCGCATATGCATATGTGTTTGCGCGTGTGAGTACAAAAAACAATTTCAACCACTTCTCTACCCCTGTAAGGCCTCACTCACACTCTCGTTCGATCTAGCATACAACATTGATGCATGCTAGAACTAAGCAAGATGTAAGTGTCATGGCCGCCCCAATGCATTTCCAATGGAAGTCACATGGTTTGATACAACATTTTGGACTACAAGCTGTTGTATGGCTTTCGGCTGTGTTTCGACTGCCCCCCTCCCCCTCATACAACACAAATCTTGTGTCAAACCATGTGGCTCCCATTGGAAATGCATTGGGGCAAGATGTATCACACCCTTTGTATACAACAAGCATACATCAGTCTGTTGCGAAGGTGTGAGTGAGGCCTTAATCTGTGATGTGACAATAATGTTGATTCTTTCTAACTGTGCACTGTGGAAAGCAGCTGTGTGTGAGTGGAAACAACCTGTTAAACATCTGTAAGCTCATCTTCAAGATCAGCCGCAGTGAAAGCAACGACGTCCTGTTCCACAACAACTCCATCATCGGTACGGTCAACACTTGCATTGTTTAATTTGGTTCCAAATATTGTTCAGCTCAGACAGACCCAAAAGATATATGTGGTATTTCCCTGAGACTCAAACTTTCCCTGAGACCCAAACAAAAGTTTCTTAATTTAATTTATGGATATTCCACTTTTATTTTTATTTTTTTAAAAGGTGGGAAAAAATAAATCATTTTGAAGAATGTTTAAATTCTTTGAAAATGTGATTATTATTATTTATTTTAGATTTTACTCTTTAATGAAAACATAAAAATGGGTCCACACTGCACTACTGTTACTAACTGTGTGCCCATTCTGGGCGAGAACCCCTATTGTTGTTTTAACTAAGCATTATGCTATACTTTAGCTATTGCGCGCCACCGAGTGGCGCGCTACGAGCTTGTAGGTCTGCTATTTTTGAAAAATCTTAAAAATGCGGCACAAATCTTAGAATATATATTCTTTCAGAGCTAATGTTTTTTTTTATATCGATGTCAGGCCTGAATGGGTTAACAACACGTGCACATTGACTTTCCTCCAGACTCCCTGCTGGTGGTGTTGAGCACAGAGGACGCGTGTGCATCCAGTGAGGCCCTACTGTACTGCGTTGGCACGCTGAAATTTCTGTCCGGAAACAGTGCCCTCCTCAGACTCCTATTGGACAAGAATTGCATGGGTGTGGCCCAGCATCTCATCCAGAGCCTCCACCCGCTATCCACCCCTGGCCACACCCACTTCACTGTTGCGGGGCACATCCTCGTACAGGTGAGATGCAGGATGGGTTAATCATGGTGCTGCTCAGGGTGCAGGGGCTTTTCAGTGACATTTTCATGCATTTTCATTACATTTTTTATGGTAGCAATTCTCTGTGATCTCTGCTCACGGTTTGGATTGGACATGGTTGTCAGTGCCAAACGTTTGAATGCGTTGAACTGAAAGGGATTTATTCACAAACTTGGAACTGACATGGGGAAATATTTCAAACCACTAGAAATAGATTGACCTTGGAGCTGTATCAGGTACAGCACTGTGTTCAACTGGAAAAGTGGATGGAAACTTATTTGTCTCTTGCCAAACACTCTGAACAACCCATCTCATAGTTTCTTTGGTTTGGCTATTTGGGTTAAATACACAGTAAAACATTTTTTTAACTATTCTGTATCGGTCTGGCTGGGCTGGCGAGGATAGCTTAGATTTTTGCTTTCCTGCTGTTCTGTTGTTTCTCTGCGGCGTGGAGGCTCCTCCCTGTCCCAGCTTGACCAGTACACACTGGAACTCCAGTCCAAAGCCCAGCTTGCTTCACTCTATAGAAAATGACCCGCGGGCTGACGATGCAAGTCGGCCTAAGCAAACATCCTGGGCTGGCGCTCGGCTTGATATCAA
The DNA here is from genome assembly GCF_964188405.1 of Protomyctophum parallelum. NCBI lineage: Eukaryota > Metazoa > Chordata > Actinopteri > Myctophiformes > Myctophidae > Protomyctophum > Protomyctophum parallelum. Next base: position 36,612,416 of record NC_139717.1, on the reverse strand, counting down.
ACAGAGCTTGTTACACTGTTTTTAGTGGCTGGAAATGAGTTGTCAATAACGTTCCGGAACATTCTTCCCGTTGTGGCGGTGCTGCACATTTGAAATCAGTGTTTCCCTCCTCTCGATAGAGTGATTTATAGCCACAGTAAATTACTTCCTTTCCTTCTACTGCTGTATGGGGTTCTGTGCAGGGCAGCAGACAGTCCTAATTAGGATATGATATGATCACTTTGTGTCTTGTTGGATATAATGACAATGGATACATACTGTACATGCAACACTGTGTTATTGTAGGCACTTTGAATACTGTAGTTGCTATTTGCAACACACACACACACACACACACACACACACACACACAATCAGTCAATCATTCTGTCTGAATATCTATCTACAGTATATATTATATAGTATGTATCTATAAAAGCATGCGTCTGTTTTTCTGTCTCTGTTTCTCCTTGACCTGCTGTGACCCGGTCAGCTGACGGCGACCCTGAGGAACCTCGCAGACCAGCAGGAGTCCCGCCCGCTCTTTGTCTCGCACGGCGTCCTATCAGAGCTCTGCGTGGCACTGCGTCACCACCGCCACGACCAGGACGTGTGCACCAACATCGCCAGAATATGCAGGTAAACACTGCTCACACAGGTCAGCCGTGTCCAATCAACCCCTCCGAGGGCCCTGGCGCTACACCAAATCAAAAAGCCCCCATGCACG
>NC_139717.1:36571710-36606710 GCF_964188405.1 Protomyctophum parallelum | reverse complement strand
TCAAACACTACACACAATGTTCGGTTGTTGCACACACTCATCACGTAAAATCTCAAAGCATCATCCTACAACACACAAATCTATTCAAATCTCTAAACATTCAAGTCCGGTGAGCAATTTGTTTGTAACGCCTGACCACATAGATGACCCACAGTGACTCGACTACATTGTCATCTGAGACAAATGAGCTTCCACCGGGCTGCGTCAAGTGCGCGAGTGGTTCCAGGACCACCTACATTTTTCCGTTCTATACTTTCCACCTTATTCTCCTTTCCTGAATCCTATTGAGGAGTTCTTCTTTACAGTATCCAACGCTGCTTGGACAGGGAGAACATTGCCTGTGATGTGGATGAGGCCCTCTGGCCAGACAGGAACCGGGGGCATGATGCCTATACTGTAAATTACAGTATTGTTTGGGAAGGGGGGAGAGGGCCCTTTTGAGCAGGTTTGAGCATGTCGGTTTACAGTAATGGAAAAAAATATATCTATATATATATATACTTTTTTTGGCTGTATATTTGTGTGCTGTTTTATGTTTGACTCTGAAAAAGTAAGCCTACACTGAGTCATTTTACAAAAAGGAGAAATGGCTCATTCTCCATAGTCATTGTCATTCCTATGATTGTGTTTTCAATTTTGCACTTCATTGTGCTGTGAATGACGTGTGCAGCAAATGCTTAGTTGTGTGTACTCAATGAATGGTATATGTGTGTAATTTGAAAAAAATGACTGTGTGTACCAAATGAAAACACAAGTTCCACTTTTGGGAACAGTTAAGAGATTTGATGGCAAAGAGTCATCATGGAAAAGGAGAGTCAGGGCTTAGCATTTGGGTGTGAGGTTTTCAGTTTTGTGTGTGCAGTTTTGAGAAGGCCGTTAGGTTGAGAAAAACGTGTGTTAGCAATCGTGAAAAACTGTTAGTCATAGTGTGCTATTTTGCAGTTCTAACAGGTCAGAACTAGGATTTAAACTCACAACACATTGGAGACATCAAGTCAACTTCTAATCCACTGAGTCACAGTCTGCCTTATGTTGCATTGTGTAATATTTGTAATTCATATAATGAATGGTTGAGAAGATATGGTACCTCCTACAGCATCCGCCCCTAGCTAGTTCGTTCAGAGTGTGACGTTTCTGTGGTGATGTCCTCATACTTTGAATTCAGAATCGTCGTTTGCCACGTGACAAGTTTACAGGTGCTAAGAAGTAGGCCATAAGGTGCAGACTTTGGAGGTACGGAGAGTTTACGTTTATTATCACAAAGTGTGTATGTTTATTGTTGGTTCACTTAGCTTCTGAAGGGTTATTTGATGGGAGAAACGTGCAGCTTTGAATTTCAATGAGTCAATGTTTGTGTGTTGAGACAGTCAGTGCTTTTACGGTACATTTATAGTACTTTTCACGCGTTTTCTGTTGACCGGTTGCTTTCTGTCTATTTGACGTGGGTGGGATTGCACTTGTGGTGTTTGAAATCTTTGTCTTGTCTCCTGGGATATTATCTCTCTCTCACACACACGTGCACACACACACAACTTTCTCACTCTAAATTGCTCCCACAGGACCTGGTGGTGCGTCTCCTGTTCACCCTGGGTAACCTCACGGCCAAAAGCAACGAGGCCCGGGAGCTGCTCTTCCAGTGCGACGGCTGCATGGACGTCCTCCTCGCGCTGTACGGCGCCTACCAGCGGAGGGACGGCTGCTCCTCCGACGCACCGGTGCCGGCCCGGCCCGGTGTCTCCGCGTCGTCGCGTCCAACGCGGGAGGACGAGGACGTGCTGGTGAAGCTGGTCCGGGTGCTGGCGAACATGTGCGTCCACCCTGCCGTGGGCCCGGCGCTGGCTGCTGACGCGGCGTGTGTCCAACTTCTGCTGGAGACACTGGGTGAGCTGAGAGCAGTGACGCTAAAGGCCTATTCATACTCCAGTTTGAACACTGGGTCAGCTGAGAGCAGTGACGCTAAAGGCCTATTCATACTCCAGTTTTCGCTGATGTTTTCCAGTTTTGGTGACCTCATTAGGTGACCACTGTTTCGGTAGGCATTAACAACAACAACAACAAAAACATTATTCACATTATTGTCTTGTCACTGGCATGCAGTGGTGGAAGTACTAAAATGTTTTACGTTTTAAGTAAAAGTATCAATACTGCAATGTACAAATGCTAGTATAAGTCTGGAATTCAAAATGTACTTAAGTAAAAGTACAAAAGTACTGGCATTAAAAAAGTACTTAAAGGGCCTGGGCCGTGGCTCAGCGGTCCAGGCACCGTGGCTGGTAATCCAGTTTGGCAGTGCGCCACGGGTTCGACTCCCGATCCTAACAGCCTTTACTGCATGTCACCCCCCCCCATCTCTCTCCCCCTTTCCTGTCAGCCTAGATCCCTCCATAAAAAATATAAAATAAAGGCGAAAGCCACAAAAAAAGTACTTAAAGTACCAAAAGTAAAAGTACTCATTTTCAAGTAACTAGTAACTAAAGTTTTAAAATAATTATAGTGGAGTAAAAGTACAATATTCGCCTCTGAGATGTAGTGGAGCAAAAGTACAAGTATTGGAAATACTCAAGTAAAGTACCAATACCTCAACATTTTGATTGATTGAGTACTACTATTAAAGGACCACTTCCTCTACTTTTCGACCTATCTTCATATAATTGGTGATGGTCCTCACGATCAATCTTCTTTCTCTACCCAGTCTGTCTCATAGGAGGACTGTTCAGAAACCCGTCATCGATGGGTTGAGGATGCATTGGCTAGTTTATGAAATAAAAAAAGTACAGTACTGGTACATTTTGAGGACAGCCATGTTTTTAGGTCCGTTTTAAATGTGGATGGGGAATGGAGAGGTTTTGTGGCTGTTGGTATGGCATTCCACATTTTGGTTGCAGTAGAGTAGAAGGCATTTTGTGCCGGATTTCGGGGGAACAAGTTTTATTGTTTATTTGTGTCAGTCCCATTAGTCCCATTAGCTTTGCCCTAAACAATCACAGCTAGTCTCCCTGGGGTCAGAGGAGCTTCCTCTGGTGTTGTCTCTCACTGTAGAGAAGTACTTTGACAGGCAGTATTTTAAAGACCAGACCCATTGCAAGTTGGAATGACAGAGATTATGTTTACATGTGCAGGATAATAAAGGCCCTATTCTGAGATACAGGACAGACTTGTCATAGCCTTCCTCTCAGGGTTGAATCACTATGAAGCTGCAACAAAGTCAGGCGTTCTGAATACGAACATGCTTATCACTGCTGTGGTCTCGTTTGTACAGTTTGTACAGTACAGTACAGTACAGTACTGTACATCTCTGTTCTATGACACCCAGCCACGTCCCATCCTGAGCCTGGGAACAGAAATCACCTAAGACAAAAAACAACAACAACCACATATTACATATTTTCGGTCAGCTTTCGGTTGCTTTTTGTACTGCAAACAGCACATCCTCCTCTCTGGGTTGAACTTGTTTTTTTTTTGTTGGTACGGTGCAAACAGCAGGATGTTCTGTGTCATTCTGCAGCCGGCAGTGTGTCTGTGTGAAACTCTCCCATGTGGTTACATGCTTTCAGGACGGGGCAGAGGTGGCACGAAGGTGGGTGGTAGGCTCTCAGTTTCATTTGCTGCTGGCCTCCGACACAGTGGTGGAAAAAGTACTACAATGTTTTACTTGAGTAAAATCGCGAGATTGAGATTGTAGATCTACTATTTTCAAATGGCCGAAATGTATATAGGGCTGAAGTGGTTAATGTAATGTTTTTGTAATAATAATAAAAATCTGAAAAGTAACTAAAGTTATTTTTTATATTGGTCGATGAAGGAGAAATTAACCACTTAAACCCTCTTTTTTTTTTTTTTTTTTTGCGGCTTACGCCTTTTATTGATTTTTGAAGGGACAGACAGTAGGCTGACAGGAAACGGGAGAGAGATGGGGGGATGACATGCAGTAAAGGCCGTGTCGGGCTCGGGAGTCGAACCCGCGGCACACTGCGACTGGATTACCAGTCAGGTGCCCAGACCGTTACGCCACGGCCTGGGCCCACTTAAACCCTCTTTACTTAGACACTGGACCTGAGCTTGCTCTGTACTTGGACCACTTTCTTCCACCAAAAATAGCTGATCTACAAGCTCACAAGATGTCGTAAAGCGACGCGTTGTGAGCTTGTAGATGGGCTATTTCTGGCGGGTTCAAGTGGTTAAGTCGTTGGCAGGGAAGGCGAAGTATAGGCCTAAGACATTGCGGTGAGTAGGATAGGCTGCACTGCCTAACGCAGAAAAAGGAAGGACCGTTCAGAAAAAGCAGCAGGGGATGAAAGAGTGAGGCTGACTGTTCAACGTTCTGTTTTGATCCGTTTTGCGACAGGCAGGCCTGTTAGAATTAGAAGGGAGGAAGAGGAAGAGAGAAGAATTCTTCACCACACCAAAGGGGGTATTTCCAGTCAGAGCCAGAAACGAAATCCGCCGTGACACAGGCATCGGTTGACAGCTCCACCGCAATATCTGCGATTTATGCCCACACTCGCTCGTGTGCGACATCTGGCCGCTATATCAGGAACAGACCAGGTTTCTGAACCACCACCCACAATGTGATCGCTGCTGGTGACCTCTGGCCTGGCAGTATGTGATCAAACTGCATACATAATAGGCTAAAACTATAGAGATAAGATCATGGATAAGTATACCGTCCATTAGCTTTATGGCACCATTTTCAAAAGATTCACTGTGGCATATTGGTCATTTCAACAAGTCTGCATGTACAGTAGGGTTAGGGTTTGAGGCGAGCGTTCATTGTGTTTCAAGTTGTTACATTGTGTGTGTGTGTGTGTGTGTGTGTGTGTGTGTGTGTGTGTGTGTGTGTGTGTGTGTGTGTCTGTGTGTGTGTGTGTGTCTCTCAGAGTTGCGGTCTGTTCTGGAGAGCGAGGAGCTGCTGGTGAATGTTGCTGTCACCATCAACAACCTGTCCTTCTACCAGGGAGTCAGCTCTGTCATCAGACACGAGAAGCTCACCATTGCCAAGAGTAAGAGAGGGGGGTAGAGGGGGGAAGAGGGGGGTGTCACGGAGAGATGGAGAGAGTTGAATGTGTGCATCAGAAAGTGTATTTAAAACGCAGTATCTGTCGGGTGTCCTTGTATGTCACGACTCACAAGCTTTTGTTAGTTGGTTCAATATTTATAAACCTCAGTGTGTGTGTGTGTGTGTGTGTGTGTGTGTGTGTGTGTGTCTGTGTGTGTGTGTGTGTGTTTTTAGTGTTGCTGAAGTTGCTGCTCAGCTCCAGTATGGACACAGTGCTGGAAGCCACCCGTGTGTATGGAAACCTGTCACAGTCCAAGGATGTCCAGGACTTTATTATGCAAAACAAAGGTGTGTTATGGACACACACACACACACACACACACACAGCTACATAAAGGCATGGCGTGCACCATTAACTCTTCCATACACACTATTCTGTATAACATAAAGAGTAAGATGGTAGAACAGGTTTAATGTGTTTATATTTCTTAGTGCCTGTTATAAATTGAGCAGCTGGGCACCTTGTGCGGCGTGTGGAACCGCTGCGCCGTCAGCCTTAATAGTGTGTGAGATTTATAGATTTTGGGGCATAAATAATATATTGGTCGATGTCACCATGTGCCACATACTGTACACTGTACAAAACAAAAATAAAATGAACTTTCAAAAGGGCACATTGTTGTCCAGAGCGCAAAAGGGTAGGTGCTCTAGCACGACCGTGTGTCTTATCTGTGCACGCTCCTGCCTGGTACAGTAAATGTCACATCAATGCAGCCACCTTGGTTTCGAAACCAACCCACAGTCCTTTGCTGCATGACAGACTCACTCTTGCGCCCACAGTGGTAAAATAATAATAAACATGCAACGCTGAGATTTTGAACTAATCTCTGCTTTATATTATTAAGTTTGCACTGGCTCTAAATACTTCACTGAAGGTCATGTGGTTCATGAAGGACTTTAATATATCTGGGTATTATGTTTATTGAGTCGTGTAATTGATCATTTGCATTCATCCAATCACAGTGGGCCTGCAGTGCCAGCTGATTATGACCAGGTGTGTTTGTGTTTTGCGTAGCTTAGTTCAGTAAGCTTATTTCAGCTCAGTTCAGTAGCATGCGTTTGATGATAGGGATTCGGGAAGTTAGATTAGAGCCTTTCTATCCAGCTGAACTTAAAGTGAGCTATCAATCCTACAGTACATTACAAAGAGCATGTAAGACCACAAGAATTCCATAAAACACAGTGGTGCAACAGTAAAATATTATGCTTCTTAAAGCAGAGGTTGAAAGTTCAAATCCACAGCCCTTAAAGCTCATGTTTTGTCTAAGTTTGCACTGGCTCTAATTAATACTTCACTGAAGAGTATGAGAGCTTTGTTGTGGATATGATGGAAATGTCACTTCCTCTGTAGGCTACAACTACAAACTACCGTTTTGTCACTGACCCATAAACAGAGACAGATCAGGTGATCTATTGAGAACAGCGGTCTGCTGGGGGTGCATATGTTGGTTAGACATACTAACAGTCCGACAGGCATTAGTCGGACAACACCGTCGCTCCCGACATGCGTGGCCGGTTACAACTAACCTGTGGCCGGTTACAACTCAACTGTGGCTCCCGACATGCTTGGCAGATTCAAACTAACCCACCGTGGCAGGTTCAAACTAACCCGTGGCTCACGACATGCGTGGCAGGTTAAAACTAAACCGTGGCAGGTTAAAACGAACCCATGGCTTCCTGTGAGGTTAGGTTTGGGTTTTGAGTAGGGTGTCGGACTAAACTAATGCCTTCGGACTGTTAAGTACGTTGGACCAAACACATACACCCGGTCTGCTGTAGGGAAACAACAGACAGCAAAAATAACCAGTGATGAACCAGTCACTCAATAATTGTCACATATAAAACATAATAAAACACCTACTGTACTGTAGCAAGATAGAACATTTTGTAAAAATCATCATAATTATTCTAACATTAGCGTGATGTCCCCGTACAAAGAACCTGGCTGTCTGCGTCATGCTGACTTATCTGCAAGGCCGAGCACAGTCAGATTAAACACCATCTGTGATTGGAAGCACGACTGCAGTTTATCTCCTCCTCCTTTGTTCATGTTGCCTTTTGTCCATGACTCCTCCATCTCTCTCTCTCTCTCTCTCTCTCTCTCTCTCTCACAGTGTACCAGTTTGTGGTGACCCTACTGGACTCTAAAAACTGTGATGTGTGTTTCTCAGCCTGTGGGATCCTCACCAACTTGGCACTGGACCCACCTAACAGGGTCACACTCTCTCTAGAGGGTGCTGCTGGCAAGTAAGGGAACAGATTTAAGCTCTGTTTATTTTTCCTTCACATGACAATGTCGCTTGCTGACGAGATTTTCAAGCTAACGTGTCAATGCGGCGTGTTGTTAGCTTGAAAATCATATCCCCCCCCCCCCCAGAAAGCAGTACCGCCATACTAAGTGCAGTGTGTGTGTGTGTGTGTGTGTGTGTGTGTGCGTGTGCGTGTGTGCGTGCGTGCATGTAGGCTGGCAGACTGTCTCAGAGACTTTGGACCAGGGGACTGGCAGCTAGCAGGCCAATTGTGCCAGGCCCTGTGGAACCTCACAGAGCAGAGTGGATCACAGAGAGACTCTCTCTCCTCTCTACTGGACACCCGGGGGAGAGAGACACTTCTGGAGACGCTCAGCGCATACTTAGGTAGGAAGATCCTTTTTGTCTCCACCAGGCCAAAGGCAAGGGGAGAGTATGTTTTGCACTCCGTCCGTGTGTCCATCCGCCAGTTACCAACTAATCTCCGGCCCGTTCAATGCCAAACTGTGCACACACACTCCCTGGATGCCAACGATTTCCACAATGGCCTGTTATAGGTCCACCATGAGGCCGATTTTTGCAAAACACATTTATTTATATTACTCGTACACATTTTATTCATACATAACGCAATTCGGTATACACCATCTAGTCATGTGATCAACACGGACCTGTCCGCTTCCCCATATTCCATCCCCATTGGCTAAGATTGCCTTCCAAAGTTTGCAGGATTGGTCCGTTTTGAACAAAATGCCTCAAATCATGAACGCAGAGTGCAATTTGAGGGACATTTTGCATGCACATTCCCATTAGGCTGAGGAAGGAATGCCACTTGAACATTTTCACATCAGCCTCATGGTGGCGCTATAACTGGCCCCTTCGTGTTTTTACCTATAACTGCACCGATCTGTGTCAAACTTTGTATGCACACTTCATCCAATCACACATCCATCTTCATACGGGCTATTTAAACTGGAAGTTTGCACTGCTCAATCTGCTTGCTTGCTGCTGCACACTGATACTGCTGCTCACCCTCCTCCACCCCAGCTACCACCTGTCGTTTTGGATCTGCTATTTAGGTCAGGGGGATTCGAAGCCCCTACATTTCTTCAAAATGGCTCCTATCCTGGTGGAGACCTGTGCCCAGAAGGACACTTTGTCTAGTTCTATCATCAGGCCGTACTACTACTACTAAGTGTCACTCTAATCCGCTTCTACCGCAATTCTTTCAGATGAAGACGAAGCTCTGCAGTGGACAGCCAGTGATGACATGGGGGATTTCCATCAGTCATGCTGGGAGTCAGAGTTTGTCCCAGTAGCTCAGAAGCTGCAGAATAGACTTCGGTCTATGCACTGACTGTCCGTGACGGGCTCAGGCTGTGACACAGGGAACAGGACTCCTCTTAATGTCACATGACCGATATAAAGTCAGTGACCTATAGAGATCCTCTGTGTAACAGCTGACTGTGCCTTCCTTCTATGGAGAATACTTCCTGACCTTGACCTGAGCCAAACCAAGTTAAAAGGCATCACAAAGATCACAAAAAAACGGGTGAGATCATCGGTTCACCTGAAGTGTGAACCTTCTTTTGCACAATCTTCTGTCCATGATTTTTCTTACATTCCTCACTCTGCTCACCTTTTTATCTCGTTCGTCTGTCTAGTTTGTCTTGTTTGTTATTTAATGGTAATGCACTTTCATTTTGCACCTCTTTCCATCATCTTGCATTTCAAGAGCCCTGTCCTGTACAAAGGATAACTGTTTTGCACATGGAAGCTAGATATGGTAAGATATTGCAGTGTTATGTAAATATAGGCTTTTTCTGATAATCAATTTTTTGGAGGAAAGCTAATTAATAATAACATGGAATTGACCTCACAAGCAAAATAAATTCATTGTGTAGCAATGGCATGACATGACGTCGTAACCTGTCCTCTGTGGAACCTGGACTGTAATAAATCAGAAGAGTGCTGTTTCAAACATTTTGCTTCTCAAAGCCTTTATTATTACACAGATATGGGGCCAGGCAGTGCTTACAAGCTACACCAGGTAAAAGTACAGCACATCGTTATTACATCAAAACAAATGAGAAACGGCACTTAAACGTAGTAAATCCCCACCTTAGTTCCCGTGTCTTCATACAATAGTGACCTTAACAACAATCACAAGACAAGCAAACGTTTCAGGAAAGAAATCTCATTATCCAGAGTTGATAACATTGTTCTCCATATAGAACTTCTCATATTGATATGAAGCAGACGGATTGAAAGACTGTAATAATTACCGAATTATAAAGGCAATTGTTTTGTCAATGGAGAAAACATTGTGTGTGTGTGTGTGTGTGTGTGTGTGTGTGTGTGTGTGTGTGTGTGTGTGTGTGTGTGTGTGTGTGTGTGTGTGTGTGTGTGTGTGTGTGTGTGTGTGTGTGTGTGTGTGTGTGTGTGTCCACTGGAAAACACTTGTGTTTGAATAGATGGATTACCGCCATAACTCATCCTTGCGCAGCTTAAGGAGTTTTCCTAGAGAGGTTCAGAGGTCAGGAAAGCAAACAAACAAAGGTAACCTGCCCGTAAGGTATCCCCCTTATCTCTAATTCCAGGCCGGGCACAAAGTCCTCCTTTCAAAACAATAAAGAGAAACCTTGAGCGAGACTAAAGTGCCCCAAAGGGATCGGGGCGTTAGGTGGCGCTGTACTAGCCACACAACTCCAGAACCTGTACAGTACATGAGATCCACATAAAACACTCTGGACTGTGCAGAGGACACAGACCGAACAATTCCCCTGAGTTCAGCATAGTGTGGAGTAATGTCACTCTCCCAATACCTTGTTTGACAGAGAACTGGGTCTAATTCAGATACATGGAACGCATGGTCTCAGAATGACATTCCATGCCATGTTATGAATCGTCATTGCATAAAAGCGTGCAAAATTGTATGAGCAGCATATTTACTGCCACAGGTTACGTGATATGCCTATATACTGGACATACTGTATATGGAATAGTGGAAATGCTCTTTGTTCAGAGTTCTGACTAATTTGTGCTATAGGTACTTGTTTCCTGAATACAGTAAGTGTAGTAGGCCTTTCTGTGTGTAAAGATGTGCTCTCTCTCTAATGAGGCAATGGAAACAAATTGGTTAGGGAGAAAACTACAAAGGATGCACACAGATTCAGTATCATATTTTATTTTTTTCTTTCATTTATCTTGTTTGTTTTTTCATATAAAAAAAAGTGTCAGTAACTGACATCAGTCAGAAGTTCGATATAACATCCACTTCCTCTCAAAACCACCTCCAAATGATGTACCATGCTATTATCATCACCATCATCCTCCTCCTTTACATCAATCATTCATCTGTCCAGTTGTCTCAATCCATCCTCAGAAGAAGAATGCAGTACTTTACTGGTTTTAGTAAACAAAAAGAAAACCACAGAGGGTCCATTCCTCCATCCAAAAAAAAAAGAAAAGAAAAAGCTGCTTTTGCACTGGTTAGGTTTTCTCCCCACAAGGGAAAACAAGCACAGCTACAAAACCTTCTGCGCTTGACAGTTTACCGATCGCAGGTGGCCCAGTGTGGGCTGGCCCGGTTCCCTACTAACGGGAGCAGGGAAACCCAAAGAACATGAGTCTTTCTGCTCGCCAAAGAGCACTTCTTATATGTTTTATAGCGAAAACAGAAGAGGTATTTATTTACTGGTAAAATTCACAATCCAAAGCTTTGAAAGTGTTAGGGTGACCAGGCAGCTGGGATGAGTGGAAGACAGACAGGTGTGGTTGGGGGACAACCGGAACCAAATCCCTCCTGGAAGACCTGGTTTCTAACTTTCTTTCTTATCAGCTTTTTACTCTTCCTTTAAAAAAAAATCTTACCAGAAACATAAAATACAACATCAAACAAAATGATAAACAGTCACCTCACAATAACACAGCTACAGCAGAAGCGGGAAATCTCATTCCTTCAAAGTGCCTCGCTTTTTTTTTTTTTTTAACGCTTGAAATTCCAAAAAACTTTTTTCCCCCTCTCTCTCTCTCGTCTCAATATTGTCTCTTTAACACACAGACACACTCTCTCTCATCCACACTTCTTGTCACAAACACAGGCTTGCTCACACTCATACAACCAATAGGGCTCAGACAGTGTTCTTTTTAATGAGTTTCTCTCCTCTGTTTTTTCACAAACTCCTTAGATTAGCTTACATAGACAGGTTGGGCTTGGTTTGGGAGGGGGGTTGACATAAAAGGGGAGTAATGCAGTGGATTTATGATGGATGGGGGTGAGGATTTTTGGGGCGGGGGGGGGGGGGTTGGAGTGGGGTTAAGGGGAAGGAGGATCAATATGACCCCGTGAATACGAGAGCAGCATTATCAGCACGTCTACACACTGTGCTGGGTAGTTTCAGGCACACAGAATTACACTGCCCAAGTAATGCTTCCGTCTCCAGTTATCATTAATGAAAACAGCAACCACATCGATTGCGACAAAACATCAACCTCTCGATACAAAAAAAGTAAAAAGGTATTAAAAAGAAAAAGAAAACAAATGACTACATGATCAAAAAAAAGTGCACAGGCCATTTAGACTGCACTGCTTTCTGGAGAATCGCTATGGGTCGTCACACTTTTCAGGAGATTAGCAACCACTGCATTGCATCGCATGGTGGAATACTGAAAGGCTGGCCTTGATGCCTCCTGTGTCAGTCCTCTGGCCCAAAGTCCCTGTGATCGAGGGAATTTGCTCCAGGCTGCCCTCTCTTGGTCGGTTTTGGCACTGAAGGCAACGAGAGGAGCTTCTGTATCCAGTTGAGATGATGCATTGCTTTCTTCTTTTGACTCTCTCTTTTGTTCTGATCCTTTTTCGCTACATCCAACCAACATGGGGACAACGTCGACACGAACCGGGGCGTTTTGCCTTTCTTTCTTTTTTAGCCTCAATTTTCCTTATTTTTCTTGAAGTGTCCCATAATGAGCGACAACAATGACAGAAAAAAGACAAAGATTAAACGACAAAAAAAAAAAAAAAAAAAAAAAAGCACTTCATGTCATGTAGCGGGTGATCGCTCTCAGAGCGTAGAGCAGTTCTGCCTGCATGCGCGCTTCCATAAGAAGCAGATTAACGTGAACCTACAGGAGACGAGAGAGAGAGAGAGAGAGAGAGAAGAAGGGATGAGTATACACCCTAATATACACCCTTGTATCCTATCTCATGAGTATACACCCTACCACCCAACCTAATGTGTTGCTCCAAAGCTTCTATACGTTTCCACTCACCTTCTCGGAGTGCTGAAACTGCCTCCAGAAGCTCTCATACATTCGTTTGGTGGTCTTCTCAGGGCTACACACCATGGTCTTGATGTAGATCTTAAAGCTACGGTCCAACAGCTGGTTAATCTCCCCATAGTCGTAGTCATCATACCTGAGAACCACAGAGACAAAGCACAACGTTATAAATGATGTCGAGCGACATTATGACAAAGCAGCTTCTCGACTGTTTCTGGACTGACCTGATGCCAAACATGCAGTGGATGTAGTTCCAGATGGCCCTGCGCAGCATGGAGGTGTCCACATCCTTGTGCATGGCCATGGTGTTGTAGGTCAGATTGTAGGCCATTTGGAACTTCTCGTCCAACAGCTGACCGACGTCGGGATACAGGCGGTTGACCAGAGAGTAGCCATGGTCCTCCCAGCTGTAGTCCTATGGAAAGATAAGAACAGGAGAGTGGTTAGTGACAGGTCAATCAGGCAGTAGCCTGAGCTAACGTGTTAGGTTTCTGGTCTAGAGGGGCGGGTCGCGGCTCAGATTTGCGCACGCCCTGATTGGATCTCATCGATCTGTCCGTCACCCCCGGCCCCTCCTCTCCCCCCTAGTGCAGCGCTACGTCACATCATTTGGAGCGACGCCCACCCGGAAGGGTTGACTCCCACTTTTAGACCAGAGCGGCCAATGCGTTCCTCCAGGCTTTCAATTTTTGCACCAACAAAAATGAAAGCCTGGTACCGAGGCTAATCAGGCAGTGGTTAATCATATTTTTACATCGGCATGGTGTCTTGGCTGTTCAGCGTGTGGGGGAGTGTTACAAGTAGCGTTGTCCCGATCCGATCGGATGTGATCGGAAATTGGGGTCGATCACGTCATTTTCAAATGATCGGAAATCGGATCGGGAGCTAGAAAACATGATTGGGATATCCCTTGTATCAATATTATATCCATATCCATATGATATTAGACTGGATATTGTACTATAGTATGGCATAAGTGTCCTATCAAAATATAAATATCGGATCTGTAAAAATCGGTATCGGCAGATACTCAAAATCAAATGATCAGAAACGGGAGCAAAGAAACGTGATCGGGTGCAAGCAGCGTTTACCTGCACTCTGAGGGTGGGCACATGCTCCCCCCTCCTGGAGAAGTCCTTGTAGCCGTAGCTGGGGTCCTCAAAGTGCCGGGAGACATCTCTGGAGGGGAAGCACTCCTCGTCTTCTGACGTGGTCACCAACATGCTCTCAGTCTTCTCCCTCTCAAAGCGTGTGGCCATCTCCTCCTGGCTGGCCTCCTCCTCGTCTCTGCACTCCTGAAGCTGCTTCATTTTCTCCATTAGCACCTCAACCTCACCAGACACCTCCTGCGCACACACACACACACAGAGCACCGACATGTTCTGGGTTAGGGTACGATGAAGTGTACTGTCGGTGGGTCGTTCAGTCTCATTCATCATAATGCACAGAAATGAATGGAAAAAGTCTAAAATGCTAATTTTTGCTCACCTCGTTACCGAAGTGGTCGTTGTGGAGATAAGCATGTCCGTTGCCGTTGGCGATGTCACAGACGCAGTACTGGCTGAGGGAGGGAGGTCGGAATGTGTGTCCGCCGTCGCAGTGGATCTCGGGGCTGATGCCACAGCCAAAGGTGAAGGAGGCCAGGGAGTGGTAGTGAGTGAGGAGAACCACGGCGTGGATGAGCTCTGCTAGTGACCAGCTATGTTCCTCAGCTTTGAGCAGGTGCTGGAGAAAGAGAAGGAAAAGAGGAGAAACGGAGAGAGAAAGATGTTATAAGTCTACTGGCTCCGACATCAACATCCATAACCTTTTAGGACACAGTGTAGGGAAAATGTTCTAGTTCTCACGCCATTTATTTTGTTCTGTTCTCGCTTGCTTTACTTAAGCCCTATGCCATACAGCTGCCATGACCCTCACAAGGGGGTTCTAAGTTACACTCTGGACCTCTCCTACAATCTCAGACTATTACACGAGGCCCGCCTCCCCCCCCCCCCCCCCCCTGTCCTGGTGTTGTCCACCCTGTGACCCGTGTGCCCGTTCCCACCCAGTTCTCTTTACCTCGATGTGTTCCTTGGTGAGCAGCCAGGGTCGGTGTGCCAGGATCTTGTTGAGTTCACTGAGGTGCTGTAGCTTCTGCGGGGCGCCCTCCAGGCCGTTGAGCCACTTGGGGTCGCCGCCCACCTGGAGGAAATCGTTGACGTGGAGGTTGACCAAGTAGGAACACTGGTGCCTGGCTGCTGCCTACAGAGAGAGGTTCACCGCAAAGAGAGAACCAGGGTCAGAAGAACCTCCAAGTCTGTTGCAGTGTAGTGCGTATTTATTCATACAGCTTATCTTCAACTTGGCGACAGAGTTGTAAAACCTCTAGACAAACAGCTAAAGCTAAGCTTCTGCTATTAGCGAATAACCACTTTAACAATATATCTCTGCTGTCGGGAAGAAACCACCCAACTCCAATGTTAATTTTTCAGGAAATGGAAAAAAATATATATTTTGAAAACAAAGCAATATTGCCTCATCAAAGTTGATGAGGCAATAACCTAACATAACTTGAGTTAGGTGGTTTCCTCCCGACAGTAACGAATTGGCTATTGGGAAAAAAATATTTTATCAGATCAATTACATATTTAATTTTGGAGTCCTTGACATGAAAATGTTTTGACAACCACTGCTGTGATCAGCCAACGTGAGGGTGCTTCTTAGTTCTTATATCTTACCATGATGCCTATGTAGTGGCGATAGTGCAGAGACAAGGGGCCGTCCATCTGCAGCAGGTAGTGCTGTGTCCGGAGGAAACTGTCCAGGTACTGCGGGTGGAAGCCCATGACCAGGGAGATGTTGTCAAGGCGACCGAGGGCTGCGAACGCGTCCTCAAATATCGATTGCGTCCTGGTGTCCACTTTGCTGACTTGAAGGATCTAAACGGGTGATCAGCAATACACAATGTCATTAATTGACCATTAATTAATATGTTCTTCCTAATATAATTTACAATACAGTTGCTATTATAAAAAGGGAGATGAGTTGTGACTTATTTTCAAATACCTCTTTTTCAGGGATAAATCTGCTTGGTCCATTACCAAGGGGCCTTGGGATGCGGACTCCCAAATCCTGCAAGACACAAGAGAATTTAGTTTTAAAAACTGTTACAAAAGGAAACTATTCTTCAGATAAACTTCAGGTTCAAGCTTTTTCGAAATTCGCACCCTCCAGCCGCACACAGAGCACTGCTGTGCTGGGTCACCTATCAGCTGCCTCGACGCTCCAGTCACTTTTCCTTCTCCAAGTTATCCAGACTCCAGTCCAGTGTGCATGAAGTCTATGAAACCAAATGCGCTTTGTTTCTGTACTGTAGCTTACTGTACTGCAGCAAACCTATCGCGCTGCACAGACACGCCGATTGATTTCGGAAAACTATGTAAAAATAAAAAAATACAAGACAACTGCGCTGTGTTTTTGCGATTAATACGTTATTACACTTTAGGAAAGTTATCTATAGGCAATTTAACTATTTATATTCCGAGCTCCAGGGGTTTACATCTAACTAAAACCACCAAAGAAATAATAATTAAGGAAATACAACTATAATGTCCGTTCATATCCTCTACTAAAGGATTAGTGTTTTTCGGCTAGTGTTGCTTGTCCAGACATGTCGCCAGTAGAGCAGTTCCCTGCTGCTGCGCACAATGAACGAAGTGGATGAATGAATGGAAGCCAACGAACGGGATAAGATAGAATCCGAGAAAATGGTTTCAATGACACGGGTTTATTTTAAATCCCGCAATCTAATCAATGACACATCGACACTTGATGTGATCAGGAAAAAAACAGGACCCATCCATTATAATGTTGACCGATGACAAACAGGATCAAACTCCTCAAACGCGTAAACAACCTGGGACACAAAAGAAAGGACTGCACTGCAGCTGCTCTGCTCTCATTCAAACTAAGAATGAAATCACCGACCAACATCATGACATTCATATAATCAAATATGCTAAATGACGACTGTCAAAAGTGTCAAAGCGTGCATGCATTCACAACGGGAACTTTAATTTGCCTTTCTTTTAAACGTAGCCTAATTCTTTCACGTACCTTTTTGCTCATCCGTTCACAATGAGTGCATATCTTTAGCAGGTTTGTCACGGTTAAAGAATTATTTTCCACATTTTCCGAAGGTGCGATTGCGTGCCTCATGTCGTGTTCGGTTTGCAGCTCAATTTTGGCGGATATAAAAAAATGATGAATGTAATTTGAATGGCTGTTTCCTTCTTGTCTTTGTTCCTTGAGGCACTGGGTAAAGTGCTCCGCTGGCCGCTGTCAGCTG
Source organism: Protomyctophum parallelum (assembly GCF_964188405.1). Lineage (NCBI taxonomy): Eukaryota > Metazoa > Chordata > Actinopteri > Myctophiformes > Myctophidae > Protomyctophum > Protomyctophum parallelum. The sequence goes on along the minus strand of NC_139717.1, from coordinate 36,589,798 downwards.
TCGGAGCCCCACACAGCAGAATAACGTTATGTCTCTGCACATACATTCGGTAAATAAGCTGAGGTCTGTGTGACCGACGTACCCCGCAGCCAATCGCAGCGCGAAAACAGCCTCCGCTCGACCAATAGCGGGAGGAGGCCTGCCCCAAGGGGGGCGGAGCGAACCGTGAGGAGAGTGGGGGTCTGTCTGTCTAAACGTGAGCTCGCTGAGAGAACAAACCCCCGGCCCTAAGAAAACATAATCACTTAATATGTCTCCTTCTTTTGTTCCTTGTTGCAGCCATTGATCATGATCGACTCTACGCATGCCGCCTCTGTATGCAAAACAGTGCAAACAAGCCACTGCTTGTACTGTGCATTGATATTTGCAACAAACATGTTTCAATCAATTCCCCCTAACTAACCCTATGATTAAATGGGCCACAACACAATGATTCATGATCTAAATTTATTTGGAACACCAGCAGCTGATAATAAGTGCCTTGTTGTCTGTGTACGCCTCTATGTGTAAAGTACACCCTGAGAGAAAAACAACCATACATGCAAGCCCCCCTATTGACTGGTGTACCGTGTATGGGGGGGGGGGGGGGGGAAGCAGCAGTACAGCAGCAGTACAAGGACAGTAACCACCATAGCTGTGTGGCAGTGGCCCGTCTGCCCTGCATACAGCGGGATGGGTAGGCTACCTGCAGGACCTGCTGCAACAACAACAGGCATTCAGGAAAGCACCCGTTATACTTTGCCGTACAGCCGCCACTGGCTTTAAGCCACAGCCTATCACACCACAGATAGAGTACAGCTCCTCCAGCCAATCAGCCGGGGCCAAAAAGGACTCCTTCAAAGCCAAGGAGGAAGTAGAGATAAGGAAGGCAGCTCTAATAGCTTTGTTTGTCCCAGCTCGACAATAACACCAGCAACTGGTACAGTGTGTTGGCCTGGTGTGGTAATTATAGAGTCAACTGGTACAGTCAACTGGTACAGTGTGTTGACCTGGTGTGGTTATTATAGAGTCAACTGGTACAGTGTGTTGGCCTGGTGTGGTTATTATAGAGTTAATAGCTGCTGTTTAGTTTTATCAAAAGTGATACGCTGGAAATGACATCGTGCATTGAACACAATGTGTTAGGGGTGTTTTATTCCTTTTTGGTCTGCTGGCACTGCTGGGGAAATTATTCAGCCCGCTGCCTAAGTCAAGTGTGTTGATTGCCAGCTATCCAATTGTGTATGCAGTGTGTGGGTGCACTGGGTGCACAGCACACGTGTGTGTGCGCGCACGCATGTGTACAAGCGAAAGGACACCCAATAAAGAAGCCCCATAAACAAGTTCAATTTTGTAATGATGATGGGGTGGAAAGAGGGAGTCAGATCGTTGTCACCCAGCAAAGTCGAGGCATCAGCTACGCTCTGTCCAGGAGCCCATGCCTGGTCATTTTGTCCCCCAGCGCAGATAGCCACAGAGCACCATATTCAGCAGGTTCATTGTGTGGGCCTAACCCCCCCTCCCCCTCCCTCCCCTGATGCCACATCGTGGGGGTGCAGGGCAGCAGTAAACATGCCCCTGGGGCTAGAGTCAGCACTCTGCTGGGTGACAGCGGCACTGGGGCCGCTGTACTGGGAGCCCCATGGCTCAGCAAAGCTGCAGAAGAGGCTGGTCAGCGTTAGGGCTTATGATATGCACCAACCTTTTCACATAAAACCGCTTAGGCCCAGGGTCCAGGCTCGTGAACGGGGCCAAGCACTATTGTCAGAAGGCACGCACACACACACACACACACATACTAGCTTTACTGTAACTCACATCATGGCCTGTGTGTGTGCGCGCACGTGTGTGTGTGTGTGTGTGTGTGTGTGTGTGTGTGTACATGCATGCATATGCATGTACTGTATGTGATGGGAGCTGTAGTGGCTATGTGTGGTGCATTGTGGGTGCGTTCGGAATTGCACACCGGGAGGCGGGAGCGTACTCGGCTCGCCTATTAGTTTGTACTGGCAGTGCGCTCACTCAGTGTGCCTATATCTGAACGCACCCTAAGTGTATTTGGGTTGGGAGACTCCACAGGTTTCACCTCAGGTGTGCACACATCTTCTGAATAACAGGCCACCGGCAACAAAGGGGTTCCATTGATGCTTGCCTTATAGTAATTAGAATGGGTGTATTTCCATGGGCACAAATATCCAGATAAAATGTTTCCTATTAAACCTGCATCACTGAGCATCAGTGTTGACCAGTTCACAGTTTAAAATTGATGGTATTGTAGTTGGGTGACATACATTCATACACAACTACAACGAATGTAGCATTGGCTGACACGTTTCAAGGGATCCGCACGTAATTCTGACGGAGCATTAGTCTGTGCTTGCGGTTATGGTTTAGTTTAGGGTTTGAGGTAGGTTGTCGTTTGTCGGAACTAAGTACTGCACGGGACATGTAATGCTGAACCCTATTAGCTAATATCACAATGTTTAATATGGTGAGGAATACTGGAGTTCAGAAGAATATGAGGCCTTTATAAATTGGGGAATTTAAGGGAAATGTGAACAGAACGGACATTATTTTATTATATATTATAGTGTTTTTGGTCCAGGTTTTATCGATCATCATTTAAAAGTTATACCATCATTTATAAATAGTTTGAATTAGTGACATTGATTTATGAATCGGGAGCAAGGATTTAATAACGAATTATTTTTGTTATAATTGCTGAATGAACTTGAACTTGAATATGTAACATAGGGTGATGAATATTCTGAATCCCCAAAAAGAGGACACTATACCTGGCCTATACTCCTCATAAAAGGTTTGGAAACGTAACTTCGGTCTATCATTTTGGTATTGTATTTTATATGCCGGTAATGTTGCCAAAATCCACCAATATGCTTCTGTTGGTAATCACTCTTGTTTTGAGCGACCTGCCAGCTGCTTATCATGGGTCTTGCTACTTTGACAAATATCTGTCTGTGGTACTGGTTGTGCAAATCTTGCCTGTAAATCTCTGGATGAAAGTCTATGGTTCCTGGAGTTCGATGGAGTGAAGCAAAGGTGAGGAACTGGTCTTCTTGGGGTGTTGTCTCCCTGAGACTGCCACTGTCTATGACTTCACCAGTCTCACAGAACTTGGTCCTAAGTTTAGAAACAGGTTATGGTACCAGCCAGGACTGACACCAAATAATGCTGCCACTCGGTGTAACGGAACATCGGATTCCACTTGCCCTATTGCACAGGTCTTAACCCATTCTGACCTGAGATCAGATTCTAAAAATGTCTGTTTGAAAATGACAGTTTTCTGAAAAAGCTATGTTTCTATGTCAGTCGTGCTTTGATTTTTCAAAAATAGCAGATCTACAAGCTCATAGCGTGCCACGGTGGCACGCTATGAGCTTGTAGATCTGCTAGGGTATTGGTGAACTGAATACTCAATACGCAAGTTTATGCACCAATCAAATCACACAATTTATCACATAATGATTGCTCATTTATTTACTCTACACAGGCAAACAATAACACGTGCAGATCTAGTTCAGAGTAAGGTTAGTCAGAGCTAGCAAAATGTCATTGTCAACATGTAATTCATTCGCTTAACTTCAGCCAAATCATAGAACAATCATATCACATCCATACAGAGTATCTGTGTACTTTAATTAATGCACTGTTGTCGGAATGGTACCGATACATAGTGGAATCGGAAAGAGTAAATTGGTATCAGATCATCTCTAATTCGAATGTCATTGGGCTCAAGTAGAATGGAATGGCACATGGCAGCCACTTTATTGAATGTTAAAAGCATTTGTTTTGATTAGCACACTGCTAATGCTAAACTGTTGACTGCTTCTACCCATAAAGAGGATGATAAAAGCTAATGAGATTAAAAGAGAGGGAGAGACAGGAACTTAGGAAGCGATGCTTAAGCTCTGTCCCAGCAGAGTAGCTGCTGTTTTTGACATGCAGAAAGACAGGAGGAGAGGAGAACCACATAAACTGTGGGGATGTTCAACAAGTGGTAGAAGTCCTAACCAGTTCAAACCCGACCTATCGGCTCACAGAGAGGAAGCCGAAAACTCTCGCACACAATGACATAAGCCTAGCAACAGGCTTCCACCAATCACAGTGCAGAACAACAGTTGCAGGAACCAATCTTTTTGCTCTCTCTCTCTCTCTCTCTCTCTCTCTCTCTCTCTCTCTCTCTCTCTCTCTCTCTCTCCCTCTCCTGTTTCTTTGAGAGAAAAAAAAGTAGAGAGAAAAAGAGAGAAGAAAAAGTTTTGCAAGAGCAACAAGTTGTCAAGCAGACATACTGTAGTGTAGACCATTATCTAGTCTATTGAAAAGAAAATAATTCTGTTTACTGGCTGAAGTTAATTTGTCTGGCTGTTGTTTTAAATAGGCATGAGTGCTTCTGTGTGTCTTTTTAGAGAGCTACAACAAGTACCTCCTATCTTTCCAGCGAACACAAAACCACATGCCTCAGCTTAACCCAGAGGCTCACAAAAACAAAAACATGTCTGAAAAACAACCAGGAGCTTTTTCCCCCCCCATGTCAACAGATCACCTGTGGACCTTGGATTTCTGTAGGTCACTGGCATTTGACGAACTCTATTTAAACTCAATCAAAACGTAGAAAGTACAGGGCTAAATAAATAGCATAACTATGAATAAGGACTGCAGGGCTGGGCATGTTCATGATGAAGTGTGAAAACGGCACAAAAGTGGATATTCTGCTTCCTCCCCTCTAGCTCCACTCTTCAAATACGGCTCTGGGTTCGAGTCTGTGTCCAACGATCACTAAGCCCTTAACACATAGCAAGCTTAGACCACGAATTGGAGAGTTAACCCTTACCTGGCCAACAGACCACATACTGCAGCGTTTAAGGAGTGACAACGTATCAACTGTCCTCTTTCTGCTGGTACAAAACTGAGAAGACAGCATCAAGCCGTCATTTTCATTTCATCTGTAAATACTCATTTGGCAACGCATTGCTTTAGCATGAAGAGAACTGAGCAATAGTTGCATCAGTGTGGGAAACTTTAACAATACAAAGGCTGCCTTTTGGCCTCATTTGTGAGTCCCTTGTCCCCCCCCCCCCCCCCTGCACCTCCCCCCCCCCCCCCCCACACACACACACATGCACATCTGATCTATGTGTACTCTGGCAAGCTATCAGAGTAGAGCGGCCTAACCGAGCGCCAGTTTTCCTGAGAGAAGAGGCGCACGCCCAGACCAATGGGTCCTGAACAAGCGCACACGGACACTGGGAGGAAGCCCGAGTTCTCTGAATTCCATGAAACACAGCGGAACATGAGAGACTTGAGAGAGAACACATAAAGACAAAGAAAAAACAAAACGAGAGAACCTATGGTTTTGAAGGGCAAGCGGAATCAGGAACAAAAGAAGACCAGTGGCTTCACACTGGTTTCAGGCACACACGCACGCACGCACACACACACGCACACGCGGACATGGGCGTTATGGACTATGTTCCAGTGGAAATGCCACCCCTGCAACCTGCCCATGTGCACGTGAGGAAGAATGAGTTCCCGGGGATGTTATTCTAACAGAGGAGAGGGCAGCTGTCACAATACAGCAAGCCGCAACAGAAAGATCCCATAGAATAACAGAAAATACCAATCCCTCCCCTGCTATCTTTAGCTTGATATGACCCAGTACCAACAAATAATTGAAAGCGTCTCCGTTTTGTTCTGCTTTGCCCCCTTTGTCCCCGTCACACCATTAGATCTCTGCCAACAGAACCCTCCCACCAGATTCCCCGGAATCTTCTCTTCCAGCCCTCTGTGTCTTGGCAGTGATTCGTGGACAATATCGTTGTTGTTATTTACTTAAAACATTCAGGCAAACCAGAGGTTTCTAGCAAATTATCATAGAGAGTTCATGCCCATCAGTACTGGGCAACTACCCATTAGAAACTACCACAGTCTGGCATGTCGTTGCTGTGTGGCTGCTTTGGCATGCGCAGCTGTTTTTGTCTTCTTTGACAAGAAGCAGAGGCTTTGCTGACTGAGCGAAAATGAGTCAGCTCACTGGGAACTTATCCAAAAAGTTGTTGATCATCCTAATAATAATAGAGCGAATGTCTGAATGTCTGTCTGTCTGTCTGTCTGTCTGTCTGTCAGAAACAAACACTTATCTCCTCATTGCCTGCACCAATCGCTCCCACTTTTCACACAGGCATTGACCATAATAATATGGAGGTCTTAACGAAGCCATTTTTCCAATAAGATTAATAATGAATTTATTAGTGAATAAAAACCAGTTTATTTGTCCGTGCTCTATCTCCGACCGAGCCACACTATTAGCACACATCTCTCCATGCCAAAATAAATCTGCACGCTCCCACAATCCAGCTAGGCTACTTTTTTACCGACGCAACTGTCATATTTACTGTACAGATATTGTTTTTACATCACCACACGATCATGGTGAATTGTAACTTGAAGAATTGTGTGCCTGTGGAGGGGGTGTGGGACGCATAATTCGATAGGTCACCGTTTGTAGTGTGACGTAGGAAGCCAAACCCAGCCCCGTCGGAGCATCTGTTCTGTGTCCGTGTTGGATGTGAATGACCAGCGACACACAGCCAGGACTGCAGCCGCTCCGAGGACACTGTTTCTGGGCTTATGATCAGCGACACACAGCCAGGACTGCAGCCGCTCCGCCGCTATATATAAATGCACCATTTACACTGTCCGCCCCCTCCTCAACCACCTCCTTCGCTGTGCATTACACATGGGCTACATGCACGCTCAAAGCCTGGACACTGACAACGACAGCTTACAGCCCTGCACGCACCCAGTGTGGCTGCGTGACACACTGAACAGCACGATCACAACGGAATGCTTATCTGTCGGGGTCTCGGGGTGGCCAAATGGAGACGTTTGGAGAAGACAGATCCCGTGCCGTCGGAACAACACAATGACAAAATACATACAGACAGATGCAATGACAACGACACGTTCCTAAATCACACAAAACATCTAATTCTTATCCTGATTATATAAAGAACAAACTACAACTTGCTTTGAAGCCCAAAAAGCCAACCTCCGCGTTCACCGTTTAATAGCTTATATCTCCACGGGCAGCAGACGGTGAGCGGTTAGGGACCGTCTACAAAGTGCAACACCGACCTTGAAAATATTCAATAACTTCCATTTATAGGCAGAATATCACCACCATATTTACATCACACATCAATGGTGTACTTATGATTGTACTACAGCATTTAATTAGCCTATACTTTAGTGCCCAACCCAACTTCCCAAGACCATCTGTAAACAATTCCCCCCCCTATCAGTAATGTGATCTATTACATCACACACTGAACATGATTTGCTGTTTGCATATATTCAGAACGGGTAAGGACTAGTCAGATTATAATTCCTAATAGCCACTGTAAACGCTTCACAAAAGTCCCAATCCTTCACCTGTCTCTGGGAGAGGACAGAAAGACAATGATTCACTCCCAAAACACCACTTAACAACAAGGCCATAACAGCTGCTTGTTCCAACCACTAATCGTAATGTGAGTTAGTGTGCCACTAAATCCAAGGCAATAAAAACTTGGAAGTATAAAACTTGATGAACCGTTCAGCCACCCCAGAGCGGCATGTTTTAAAAAACTGGCTTTCATCATTTCTATCTAGCTGAGACAGAAAACAAGGGAGTCAATGAACTCCTTTATATAAGAGAACCAGGGCGGGCCGACACCTCTGCAAAAGACAACAGGTATAGAGAGCAGCTATGGGTAATCCAGCCTGACAAATTAAACCATAAAGCCATGCTATTAAACACAGCAGTACAAAACACTGTGATAGACAAAGGCTGCCACTGTGTCTATATAATGCAGTGTAATCAAGTGTAATTTTTTAAGATATGTTTTGTGCTTTTTATGCCTTTATTTGATAGTGTACAGTAAGGCGACAGGAAATGGGAGGAGATATATGGGAGTGACACGCAGCAAAGGTCGTCGGGATCGAGAGTCGAAACCCTCACATGCTGTCAGTCTGGATTAGCAGCCTAGGTGCCTAGTCCGCTAGGCTGGCCCGGGCCTTAGTTGTTATTCTTCAATATAGGCTTTAGAATCTGTCAGTGGCGGTTGGATAAAGAACGTGTCAAATGAGTGGGTCTGGAAAAGTCTGGGTGCGTCTGAGTTTTTTGTGTGTTTTTGGGTGTAGCGAGTGTGCTTCTGAAATACGTCTGGTAGAATCACAAGCTTTGTCTAGAGCGGCTGCGTTCAGGTGCATTGTGGCCGGAACACGATGCTTCCATGCCCAGAGGAATAGGTAGTTTCCATGAATCTCATACAGTGGGGAAAGCCTGTCAATCTGGGTGGGCCCAGATACAATCTGGCTGAGCCCGGGCCTATACGCAGCCAGGCTACGTACGGGTGGCCGTGGGCATACGGGTGGGCCTACGCAGCTTTACGCAGCCAACCCGTAGATCCGTCTCTGGTCTCTGTGACATAGGGATTCCCATAATGTTCTGCAAGCCTACTACAGGTACATCCTTTGTGAGCATTTATACTGTGTCACTTTATCACATCTGGCCTTCTCAGTCTCCTCCTATCGGTTTCCTCAATCTCGAACCCATACCAGTATGTATTGTGATTGTTAAACTGAAGGGGGCATGTGATACGGTCATACTTCAAGTAGGGGGAGAGGTGATATGGCCTAATCGGCGTACTCAGGAACAGCTTTGACCGCGTCCTATTACTTCATTAATAGATCATGAAACCTGATGACGGACAGCACCACAAACCTCTTCTGAGCACGACGTCACAGCAGCATTAATATTTGATGGTTTATGAGACCTGTCTGTTTGATCCAGGTGATATTCAGGCCATGTTTCGTTCTGCCATCTAATCACTCAGCCATTGCTGACCCCATATTTCCACTGACTTATTTTTGTGACAGACTGAACGTGCTTTATTATTATGTGTTAATCAACATTCAAGGAGAAAACATGAGTCTATACACAAGTATAGGGGTGTTGGCATGCATGTTTTTTTATACAGTACCCTGTACCGGTACGTCTCTAGTAAAATGGTACAGTATAATGTAGATCTTGTCTGGTTAACCACATGAACCCTAGCATCTCTATTTTGGGCATGTCATAATGTGAACAATCATCAAAAATAACGAATCTACATACAAGCACACACAACATGTCGCAACATGGCACATTGGGGGCTTAATTGTAGGTTGACTATTTTTGGCTATGTTCTTTTGTGTAGAGGGAAAGAAAGTAGGGGACCAAGTATACAACCCTGGGGGACCCCTGTCAACAAAGTATATACTTTATGGTTTAAGTGGTTAAGACGTGTCAATATGTCTCCTAACACATTATAGTTATGGTCTTTCAATTGCCATCTATTTCACTTCTCGGTTTTCCTCCACTGCACCCCATTTATTTTCTCTCACACGTTATAACACCACTTATCTTTGGCCATAAGCTAAGTTTACACTTTGGCATTATATGAAAGACAAAATATACACACTAAACTCTGTTGACTCTGCAAACAGAACAGGACAAGTGCAAATGTACATAAACATGCCTTTAGCCCTATACAGTCAGTTCCCCCAAAAATGTACACACATGCAGAGAACATGAGCAAAGAAAAATGCTTACACATGCAGGAAATCACATACACATACACATGTAGGTGTAAAGAATTGTCACTGACTGCAGCAGATAATTATGCTTCGTCATTATGTCTGCCAAGGCATATTCAGCAAAACACAGCAAGTTTTAGATTACTTTTCTTTTCTTTATTAAACACCCATTTAAGATGATGCTGAACTTCAGTTCAATATAAACAATTTAGATAAAGGCTAAGTTTTTGATAGATTTTGATTATATTATTTCTTAATATCCATTTTTTAAGCTATGAGCACATATCTGCACACATGAAGTGGCATAGTTGTGTTCACGGGGATCACTGGACATACAAATAAGCTAGCCGCAATTTGCAACAAGCTCCATCCACTTCCTATTCATCATTTTTGGTTTGTGATCTGCTTGTCTTAAACGACGTTAAACTCACCAACATTGCAGCTGTAGTCCAAGCTTGAATTATCCTCTTTCAATCTGCCGAGCTTGTTTTTCATAAAAATCCACCGCAGAGATGTTATGAGATACTTTCTGTCAAGACATCCTCTGCAAGTGATTCTTTTTCTAAGTGTTGCAGTTTGGAAGCACTCGTTTTTGTTAACGGGTCGCGCTGCTGCCTCCTGCATTATGTGCAAATTCGAAACAGGTGGAATGCAGGGCAGTTCAGTGACGTACGACGAGTGCTTCCAAACTCCAGCACTTAGAAAAAGAATCACTTGCAGAGGATGTCTTGACAGAAAGTAGCTCATAACATCTCTACGGTGGATTTTTATGAAAAACAAGCTCGGCAGATTGAAAGAGGATAATTCAAGCTTGGACTACAGCTGCAATGTTGGTGAGTTTAACGTCGTTTAAGACAAGCAGATCACAAACCAAAAATGATGAATAGGAAGTGGATGGAGCTTGTTGCAACTCTAGATTCAACCCATTGTAAAAAAAATCTAGAGTTGCAAATTGCGGCTACAAATAAGCCTGTCTATAAATAAAAGTAGACACTTTGTCACTTTGACACTTTGACACTTTGACACTTGGTCCCTGAGCAGGCTTCAAGCGGGCTCTTTCTGACCTGAGATCAGTGATTCTAAAAATGTCTTCTACATCCTGACAGTTTTCTGAAAAAGCTATGTTTCTATGTCAGTCGTTCTTCGATTTTTCAAAAATAGCAGACCTACAAGCTCGTAGCGCGCCACTCTGTGGCGCGCTATGAGCTTGTAGATCTGCTACTTTTCAATAGCTAAAGCATATAACATAATGCCAAAAGGGGTTCCCGCCCAGAATGGGTTAAAATCTTCAGGTAGCCACGCCCCCTCCACACACACCTGCTGCAAACAAACAGACAGACACTGCTCCTTATGTTTGGTAGTAAAAAAGAGTGAAATAAACAACTTATAATGTAACTTTACACCTAATGGAAGTTGAGTCACTGGAGTCTGGGTTGTTATGAAGTGAAAACTGCTCAGTCACAAGTGTGTGACAGTTTGATAGTTAATTCATCTTCATAATAAACTGCTTGGTCTTTTTGTTTTTGTTCTGCAGGTGAGTTAGCTTAGCTACCTATGCTAAGCGTGTGTGTGTGTGTGTGTGTGTGTGTGTGTGTGTGTGTGTGTGTGTGTGCGCGAGTGTGTGCATGCGTGCGTGCGTGCGTGCGTGTGTGCGTGTGAGTGAGTGAGAGGGAGAGCATGAAATGAACAAATATAAATGTGCTTGGAAAAGTGTACAGACACAATGTTTTGGTTGGGGAGTGGCACCTCAAACAAAACATTGAAGTGAACAATGTAGTGGTTATATAATTATATATATTATAATTGATATATGATATATAGCCTCGTATAAAACTTAATTCTTAACTCTCTACCAACGATGGTTTAATAGAGGGTATGCATGTGACATCATCATCATACCCGGAAGTTATGCGATATACGGGGACGCCTACTGAGTGGCAAAAAAATACTTTCTGTCCTTGACAGTCCATACATCCAATCTGATTACATTAAACGATGTTAAATTACATTAAATTCACTTTGCCACTCACTTTGCCACTCGATTTGCCATTCACTTTATGCATGCGCATACCCTCTATAGAAAGTGTTGCAACCTGAATTGCACATCTAGATTCTCTCAACTTATTTCAAGGCATACCCTAGTCAAGGCATGTTCAAAGTCCCCACAGCTTAAAAAAATATTATTTATCCGATCTGCTGTTGCTAGTGAGTTGTGACAGGGTACAGTGTTATACGGTATGTGGCTCTTGGTTACTCAAAACGGTAACAGGTACGGTCGCCCCTTTTCTATCTCGCCCCACTACTCTACCTAGCTGTAAATAACAAACATAAATTCATGTTGGTGATTATATAAAAGGTATTATATTAATTTATTAAGTTCACTCTGTATATCCATGGGCATAATAGCATCATGATGCCATTACAAAACATTGGCTACATACGGAAGAAATGTGTTTAATAAAATGAAATGAACTGCTAGAAGGTCCTAAATGAACTTAATTAAGCAGTCACCGTCTCTGTCTCATGTTATTCTTCCTTGATTTGACAGAGTATAGAGATCGACTACTATACAAATACATCTGTATACATGATCATTTCAGATTTCAGGGAGGGAGGGAAATACATTAACACTTTTTGCGGGGGCGAGTTGGTAAAGGGGCGAGTCGTCTGGTATTGCTCAAAACCTATGGTGTCTCTCTCAATCTGCTCCACATACAGCATACACAAAGCCAGGGTGATGACCCCAGACCCCTAAGCTCAGCTTCTTCTCATCCCTGAGTCCATTCTCCTGTGGCATGACATGCCGTGAATGCTGGACCCTAGAGCCTGGCCTAAATCCCTGACCACTGCACTACACCAGAATGATATGTGCAATGCTAAACAACCAAGGCTGAGTGAGAAGATGGCAGCCAGGAGAATGAGGCTGGTCGGTGCCATTGATACTGGGAGGAAAGTACTGGCCAGCTAGCCAGATCTACTGTATGGAGGATGACTGGAGACGCATCTGGAGGGCTCATCATCATGAACTAGAGAGATGGCTCTATCTCTATCCACGGGTTCCACAGGTTGACCCTGGCATCACTTACACAACTGACGACGTCAAGGTAGGAACTTTGGGGTTTCTTTTTGCTTCTGCTGCTTGATTCTGCTGCTGCTTGTGTATGCTGTGTGTATACTAGTGTGATTCAAGCTGTTGTACAATTACTGTCATTTTCAGGCCCAATGACTGGGTGGCAATGATGTTCAGTAACTGTTTCTGGCTCTGGAATTGAATGCTGATGTGAATCTTGAATCTACAGGTTGTATGTTGTGTGTTGTATCTGCCGTTGACGGTGTGAGTTGTAACAGAGAACAGTATATGTGTATGTGGCTCTTGATCACTCAATAATCCTATGAGTGAATTTGCTATTTCCTTTTGTTTCGAGCTAGAGGTTTCGGGTTTTATAATAGCCATCAATTCCAAATGTTAATTTTGAAGATTGATATGTTGTGGTTGCTGAGGTTCGTTGTTGAGACAGGGCGGCTGTATTGGTTCATGACTGGCACGGTGGCAAAGAATGTATGTAGGCCTTTTCTTTTTTTAATGCTTTTTTGTGGCTTTCGCCTTTATTTTATATTGTTTTATGGAGGGACAGACTGTAGGCTGACAGGAAATGGGGAGAGAGATGGGGGGAAGACATGCAGTGAGGGGCCGTCGGGATCGGGAGTCGAGCCCGCGGCACACTGCCAGACTGGGCTACCAGCCAAGGTGCCTGGACCATTGAGCCATGGCCCAGGCCGTAGGCCTTGTTTATTGTCGGCCTTTATGTATTATAGGCCTATTCTCTCTCTCTCTCTCTCTCTCTTCTTTGCAGTTTAATTGTGACTTGTCATTGATCTTTGATTGGGCTTGTTTCTGTTGCCACACTGATTGATTTGCAACAGCTGTGTAACTGGCCTCTGATTTATTTCAACAGACAGATGTGTTGACGTAAGGAGTCCCCTCCAGTGTGGCCCAGCACTGCACAGAACATGCTCTTCTATTTAAAAACACGCTAGCCATGGTTCACATGCCGCTCGTAGTTCACGAGCGTCATGGCTTAACTTCCGCCTGTTTTACGCGATCGCTACATTTACATTGTAAACGTGTACATAAACATTAAGATTTCAAATATAAAGTACTCACCACGTGGGCCACGGGTGTTAAGATTTACTGGGACAGCGATTAGCATTGCTGCATCCCGCGTTGTTTAATAAAAGGGCTTTCAACTACGTGCCCCTATCGGTCGGGAGGAGTGTGGCACTCGATGTGTTCGATATAGGCACGCTTACCGCACTGCCAATACAGACCTTGTCAGTGACCCGTGGTAGGTCCCCGTAAGAGCATGGGTTTTCAACTGGTGGTTTTGCAGGTGGTCCCTGGCCATACATTAAGTAAATCGTGTATTTTCTTTCGTTCTTTTTTTGCAAAAAATAAATAAAATAAAAATATACTTATACTTATACTTACCGGTATATACTTTTTTTGAGGGGCCCTCCAATGCATGGCTTTTAACGATTACGTCATGTGGCAGCCACGTCTATGGGATTTTTAATTTGTTTAGAGCACTTATGACGTAAATCGTTTGCCAGCCAAGTCTATGGACTTTGAGGATATTACATACAAAGTTTGTTTAGAGCACTTTAGAGAGCCAGCCAAGTCTTTGGACCTTAATGTTTGCTCAGGGCAGTAAATGATGACGTAAGACGTCATGTGGCCGATATGAATACAGTGAGCGCCCCTCACTTTACTTCACACAAGTGTGATTTTTAAGCGAGAGGACTTGGGACTTGAGACTCAAATGTGCCTGTATCCAACAAGAATGTGCCTTTGAAAACTATAGATATCTTTTGTCCAGCTCATGAATGTAGCCTGTGATAGTGTGATTAGTGAATAACAAGGAAGAAAGTAAACTCTAATGTTCTTAACCCATGGAATGGTGCATGAACCCCCACCACTATTGTGTCAGGTGGGTCTATGATGGACCCACCCGACACAATAGTGCACAATATCTTGCTCTTAGTCAGGATGTTGGTCCCTGGGTTAAAATCTGTTGAAAACCCCTGGCATAAATGATTGAAGTACATCATTACTTTAATGATATGATATTATACTTGCTTAATGCTTTAAGTTTCCAATACATCTTTAAGGACAAATGTGTGAGGCTTCAGGAGTATACCGGTTCTTGACTTTTACAAACCCTTCATATGGACCTCATAACCCTGACAGTAGTAGGCCTGTGTTTTGTGTGTGTGTGTGTGTGTGTGTGTGTGTGTGCACGTGCGCGTGTGTGCGCGCGTGTGTGGTCGTCTGTCTCATGCCACGGGCAGTAGTGGAGATGTTTGCACTGTAGTTAATCGATGACAGGCCTGAACAACCAAAGAAAGGACAAACCAACGGCTTAAAATCATCTATAACGTTTCGCCTATGGGCTCATACCTGGCTTAAATATTATTAACAGGGCAGAGATGTGGAGGCTTTTATCCCATGGTGGTGTTAATGTATACGCAAAGAATGATGGTGCTCATTTTAAAACACATGGAATTCATAATAGATTTTCTTCCCTTTTCTCGTATAATTCTGCATTAGGATATTGTTGACACACATAAAACAACAACAACAATCATTTACCATCAGTCCGTTAATGCATAAGCACAGATATTGTGGCAATTGTATAAGAGCTAGCTACATGTGGTAGCTGGGGAAAATGGCTGAATCAGAACCAATTCAGACCATTGCAATTTGCAACCATTGCAAGTAATCACAAAACTTGCTGCTAACTGTAAATGTTGCTTCAGCGCTAAAGCACCTGACGAAGCACCTGTGAAGAACTACGAAGCAAGTATGCCACTAAAGAGTTTTGGAAAAGAGGATGCCCACTAGTATAAGTGCAATCCTTTTTTGTGGCCTCAGACACAAGCCATGTTGTGTCCATATACGTATATAGTCTTAAACAAATCTATGGTTTTGTTTGAGCAACATATCCCTTTGACTTAAGTCATTCAAATGTAGTTGCGTCGTAATATAAATGCACCACGTCTCTGTGTGTACGTACGCCTGTAATTCACATAAGAACCGTTTGCCTCACCGACTTCAAATTTGACACACACATTCCACACCAGCACAGGGAGCGCAGTGCCCGGTGTCAACTTTGTCAAGACCATTGGATATGCTGGTTGTCCAGAACCAGCACAAAAGCCTCTGCCCGGGTTCTGGACAAGGCCCAAATTATTTCTCTATATATAGAGCTGGCCTGTTCTGACATCACAATGTTGTTCTGACATCTGCATATACTCCATATTTGGGAATTATGTAGGTCAGTCGGGAGTGGCTTATTGTCGATATCAACACGGGAGTCTACCCCCGTTACAATGCGCTATAGACCCCTGGGAGATGGAGTCTACCCCCGTTACAATGCGCTATAGACCCCTGGGAGATGGAGTCTACCCCCGTTACAATGCGCTATAGACCCCTGGGAGATGGAGTCTACCCCCGTTACAATGCGCTATAGCCCCCTGGGAGATGGATTGCTGAGGTGGAGCTCCCACACCTACCATCAGCTCCCCGCACGACTTGCTGCACCTAAGCCGTGCTACTCATTCGCTGAGTTGGCGGTGTCCGGGATCGAACCCATGAACTTGTGGTCCAAAGGTGAGAGCTCTACCGACTGAGCTACCCGGACACAATTTGGGCATGCCTGACAAATAACTCTATATACTGTATAACAAGACATAATAACTGGGTGGGGCATCCATTTCCAAATTTTCCATCGTTCCAAGTAGGCCAGTGCCCAACGGGCACCGCTCTAGTTAAATAAAAATGGCAAGACTTGCAATAGTGCAAACTACTTTAACATTAGCCTGACATGGCCAGACTAATATCTGGGATTTTCTTTTCCTGTGGCAGATTTGTCTGGTTAACAGGCTACTTTCCAAAGGCTTTTTCTTTTATAACATATGGAATCATAATCACAATAACAACTTGTTGTTAAATGTATTCACCACCCGATGTACTATATATAGTGTAACTGAAAGAGTAGATTTCTCAAAGTAAGTACCCAAAGCTGGTTTTGTCACAACCACAAGGAGACGGGGAAGAGGAGAGGAGAGACAATTACAATTTAGGCATTTAGCAAACGCTCAAGAGACAAGAGAGAGTCCATTTAAGAGGCCAGAAACAAGGTGTAAAATGATGGAAAGAGTGATGGGAGAAAAGGGATGAAAGTTGGAAGGAGCACAGGGAGAGGGAGAGAGAGATTATTTGACTAGTGTGCGCAGGGAAAGCGCCTCGTACCTTTATCATGGATAAGCAAACACTCTGTACCTTCTAGAGTGACATCATTGGCCCGGAGAATCAATAACCAGCCACTTCCTGTGCAGTGGGAAAATCGATGAGTCGGTACACTAGATTAACTATCTGTGCCTGCCCTGCACACCTGAGGAGGTGCTCAGTCACAGCACACACGCGCACGGACATAAACAGGACAACGTCCCAACAACACGCACATACATATAGAGCATTAAGAGAAAAAAAAGAACACCCATAGTTCTCACTCAGGGAGCGGTATTTTGTGTGGCTTGAGTGCAGAGTCAGGCCATTATAGGATTAGTGGGAACCACAGAACATAATGGCTCTAGTTAACCACATGGACCCATGCGTGATGCGTCCCTAGTCTGGGGAAAACAGTAGGTGAAAATAGCTGATCTACAAGCTCACACAACACTTCACAACACATGCACCGCTCTGGAGGAGCAGACCCCAAGTATAGATCCCTGGGAGACCCCGGTCAACTAAGTGTGTTATATACTGTAGGATTACAGTATATAACATCTAGCATCTCCCTCTCTCACACACGCAAGCATGCACGCGCGCACACACCTCAGCAGCATGGCTCATCCACAAACCCCCACATCTCTCAGATCCCTCTCTTCTTCTGGGAAACCTTCACACAAAGTCAATTTTATTTGCCCAAGGAGGGGGGGTTGACCAACATTTAAAACAAACAAACACACACTTCTATAGACATCACCTCACATTTGTGATGGTATATGCTGTCGGTGCATTATGTGTGCCATTGACGAAACTGTATAGGGACGTGCACAAGAGATTCAGTCGGGGCGAGCAGGAGAATGCGTTGCTGTTTGCCTTAAAATGTCTGGGAGGAAAAGTCCAGCGTCATGAGCCCCAGTGTTCTCAGATTACAGCTGTGCCTCTGCCAAGTCAGGGAGCATTCTGGGAGCTAATAGCAGAGCAGGCAGTTAACAGAGTGGGCTGGAGGGGAGATAATGAGGAACGGAGCCCAAAGTAGCCCTTCATCACCTGTGTGTGTGTGTGTGTGTGTGTGTGTGTGTGTGTGTGTGTGTGTGTGTGGGTGGGAGGGGGGGGGGGGGGCAGAGTGGCAGTGAGAGGCAGAGAGAGAATATCCCAGGAGACAAACACCACAAATGCTAT
>NC_139717.1:36281710-36569210 GCF_964188405.1 Protomyctophum parallelum | reverse complement strand
AGAGAGAGGGCGATAAGACGGGACATGGTCAAGTTTAATGCGGGCAACCTTATGTCCTTCTGTATATCTCTAGATATCCAGATAACGTTTTTATATACAGTAGATATGTTTTGGGCATTTTGCCTATATTGATATAAGTGTATGTGTTGAGTAAGTGGAGACAGACAGGAAGGAGGAGAGATGGGGAGTGACATACAGCAAAGTTTGTCAGGATCAGGACTTGAACCCATGATAATAAACTTTATTTGTATAGCACCTTTCATACATAAATGCAGCTCAAAGTGCTTCACAGGGCAGGACACAAAAATATAATACAATAAAACACAAGTAGTTAAAATGATAGAACAATGGCAAAGAACAGAATTGAATATAAGAACATAAAATAAATAAAAACAAATAAAAACACCACATGCAGCAATCAGTCAGGGCAGGGTAGGAACGTGCATAGTAAAACTCAACTAAAAGCAAGAGTGAAGAGGTGAGTCTTGAGTTGAGATTTAAAAATGTCTACAGAGGGTGCGTGTCTGAGCTCGAATGGAAGTTTATTCCAGGCTGTTGGGCCGTAGAAGCAAAAAGCTGCCTCACCATATTTTTTTGTGCACATTCTTTTAGGCACTTCAAGTAGGCCAGCATTGGAGGACCTGAGGGGGCGGTTAGGGACATATCTAGGTAGGAAGTCACGGAGGTACGGAGGTGCGAGACCATTGAGAGCTTTATAGACAAGTAAAATAATTTTAAAACCAATCCTAAAAACAACCGGAAGCCAGTGCAGTGATGCCAAAACTGGAGTAATATGTTCTCTCATCTTAGTTCTAGTTAAAACTCTAGCTGCTGCATTTTGGACAAGTTGTAATCTGTCAGTCGTTTTCCTGAAAAGAGTGCATTGCAGTAGTCAAGCCGAGAAAAAACAAAGGCGTGGATTAGCGTTTTTGCATCGTCCAAGGACAAATAGGCTCTGATTCGTGCAATATTTCTAAGGTGAAAAAAGGCAATCTTGGTAACATGATTAATGTGTGAATTAAAATTAAATTCAGAATCAATAATAACCCCCAGGTTCTTTACTGTACTGTTACTTTCTACAGTCAGGTTGCCAAGTCTGCTTATTATTGATTCTTTCTGCTCACTAGAACCGATCATGAGAACTTCTGTCTTATCCTCATCCAACATTTGATGCTAGACAGACAGGTCAACAGCACAGGGATCATCTGGGGCCACAGAAAGATATAGTTGGGTATCATCAGCATAGAAATGAAAATTGACTCCGTAATTGGTAATGAGTTCGCCCAATAGCAGAATGTACAAGGAGAACAGCAGAGGACCAAGAATCGAGCCCTGTGGAACACCAGAACTGATGTCGTGTTTGTCTGAGTCAAACTCGGCTAGATTGACAAAGTAACTTCTGTTTGATAGGTAGGAGGAGAACCAGGACAGGGCCGTACCAGACAGGCCTATCCAGTGCTCCAGACGCTGTATTAAAATTGAATGATCAATCGTGTCAAATGCAGCCGTTAAATCTAGAAATAAGAGAACGGATACATGTTTCTTGTCAGCAGACACCCTAAGATCATTCATTACTTTTACAAGTGCTGTTTCTGTGCTGTGATTTTTCCTAAAGCCAGATTGGAATTTGTTGTGCACATTATTGTTCTGTAGAAATACATCCAATTGATGAGATGCATTTTTCTAAAACCTTGCCCAGAAAGGGTAGATTTGAAATGGGTCGATAGTTACCCAAAACAGAGGGATCAAGATTGTGTTTCTTGAGTAGGGGCCTAACTACGGCAGTCTTCAGTGAGTCTGGGAAGACGCCTGATTGTAGAGAGCTGTTTACAATTTTTAGGATATCTCCAATCACACTGTCTAAGACCTCTTTGAGAAAGGTGGTGGGAATTGTATCCAATGAACAGGAGGAAGATGTCATCTGTGATATGGTTTTGCGGAGTTCGTCTTCATCAATTGCGCAAAACGATAATAGGCTCCCCCTGGAGAGATCTACCCTGGGACCATTAGCTGCTGTTTGAAGGTTTGCGCTAGCAGCAGCACCATTCATAATATCAGCTCTAATGTTAAAGATTTTGTTATCAAAAAAGCATGCAAACTCATTACACTTAGCTTTAGAGGCCGGGAATGACTGCTTGTAGGACTGGGGGGGGGGGGTTAAAAGTCGATCAATGGTAGAGAATAGGACTCTGGCATTTTTCTTGTTCTCGTTAATAATGCCAGAGAAATATCCCTGCCTTGTAAATGCAGTATTAGCATTTATCGCCCGCCAAAATGCAGTAAAGCAATATTTCTAACAGAAATATCAGACAAACATCACGCAAATTGGTACACAGTCTCTCTAGACTAGAGCCATCAAACGAAACGGGTCTTTCAGGTTTTTCAGACTCCATCCTGATTGGCTAAGATTGGCTACCAAAGTTCGCAGGAGTGCACAGTTCCAAATAAAATGCCGCAAAACATGAACACATCGTGTGATTTCCGTGAAATTGTGCACGCACATTCCCACTAGGCCGAAGAAGAAATGCCATTGGAACATTTTCAACTCAGCCTCATGGTGGCGCTATAACTGGCCAATTAGTGTTTTTACCTATACCTGCACGGATCTGTGTCAAACTTTGTATACTCCAAGGAAAAACCTATGCCTGGAATTTTTCACATCTGCTCTTTATAGCGCCACCAGAAGGCCGACATATGTAAAACACATTTTCTAATATTACTCCTTCGGATTTTATCCAAATTTCACGCAAATCGGTACACATGCTCTCCATAGTCATGTGATCAAGATGGGTTTGTTTGTTTTCTCACAATCCATCCTGATTGGCTACAATTGGCTTCTAAAGTTTTCAGGAGTAGACCGCTTTGTACCCGTTTTGTAAGAATCGTTACAACTCCTCAACACAGCGTCCAATTGCGGTGAAACTGTGCATGCATATTCCCACTAAGCTGATGAAGAAATGCCACTTGACAGTTTTCAAATCGGCGTCATGGTGGCGCTACAACAGACCAAGTCGCGTCACACACACACACACACACACACACACACACACACACACACACACACACACACACACACACACGAACATGTTTACTACTCCTAAACATTTTGCCAAACATCACACACACTCCTATCCTCCTGGTGGAGACCTGTGCCCAGAAGGGCACTTTTTCTAGTTTGGGTTATAAACTGGCTGCTTTACTCTGAGAAACCCTTCTCTTAGGACCAGATTGCAAGATGTTATTGCGTTTGGTATTATCTCCCAAGATAATTTTTACATCATCTGCTGTCTGCCCTATACAAAATTGTAGTCTGTGATCATTAAACTATATGACACATTACTTAACAGGGGTCAGATTTCAAACTCTTTACAGAACACTTCTAGTGTATGACATGCATTATTGGCATGTATGAAGGAGGTTATTTTGTAATCTATTTATTTCCGTAAGCTTTCCGTATCCAGCCTTCACTGGTGTACTCTTTGGTCCCAAAGGATATAGTGTTTTATGAGCAGCTTGTCCTCCAGTGCTTTGCAGTCGTCCCTTGGGACCTCGTGAATTTGTTTACATGCCTATATGGATTTGCATACTTCCGCTTTCATGTAGGGTAATGTGGATTCATTTCTGATGTAGAACCACGATGACTCTTTAAACAGGTAGTGGCGCATGGATAATATGGATATTGTAAATTATTGTTATCTACGTGTATCACCAACCAACGGCAATTGATTCCCCAGAGTTCTGAATGACATGCACCTTGTGTGGACACGCCCTAGCTCGCATTATGACACCGGAAGGATGAAAGTGTTGGGTTGTTTTGACACGGGTTTCAAATGAAGGAAATACGGGAAGCGACCTTGTTTTGTTTGGGTTTTTGTTTGTGACTCTTCAATACTTTTGCAACTGGGTGTCGTTCTGTAAGCGCATGCCCGTGTTAAAGGACCACTTCACCACTTTTCAACCTATATACCATATAACCATATAATAGGTCCTCACTAATAATCATGATAAAATGGCACGATTATTTTCTACTCAGTCTGTGTCTCATAGGAGGGCTGTGGGCAGTTTAGAAACCGTCTTCCAGTGACATCATCATTAGGCAGATTTTTTAAACAAGATTGTTTTACAAAATATTTCATTTATCGTGAGAACGATGGCTTCCATTTTCGCATTGCAACTTTTCAGGACTAGAAAGCTTGCGGTTTCTATTAGCTTGTATTCCCCATCGATGATGTCACTGGAAGACGGTTTCTGAACTGCCCACAGCCCTCCTATGAGACACAGACCGAGTAGAAGAAAATGCCCCATTTTTTCATGATTATTAGTGAGGACCTAGTATATGAAGATAGGTTGTAAAGTGGTGAAGTGGTCCTTTAACCGCTTGCAACCCCAGCATCCATATTCCGGGGGGAACATTATTATTACATTTCTATTTCCCAGCACATCCGGGGCGATGTTATTTCAGCCACAACAACACAGTAAGAATCGCTTACAAAAAAAATGTTTACACCCTCGCGAATGGAAATGAACTCCGAAGAGCCATGTTACATAAATGAGTGACTTGTTGGCTGCCGGCCGCAGAAGAGCAGATGTCTTACAGACATGCGAGCTATTTGCTCTCCTGTGTAAGAGAAGTGGAGCACAAGAAAACAACATTGCCACCGAATGAATGGGGCCTCTGTGTGTGCGTGCGTGTGCGCACACGCGTCTGTGTGTGCGTCTATGCTCAAGCGTGCTCCTTCAAGAAAACATGTTTATTAAAAGGGAGTTACATCACAGTGGAGGTATGAGAGAGAGAGAGAGAGAGAGAGAGAGAGAGAGAGAGAGAGACAGAGAGAGAGAGAGACAGAGAGAGAGCAGGGAGGGAACACAGAGAGAGTCCATAGAAAGGCAGTGGGTGAGAACGAAAGAGAACAAACAGAGAGAAAGTGGGACGGAGGAGCAATGAAGAGAGGAGGAGACTAGTTCAGTATGTGGGTCATTAGATAGGAAATGGTGGTAATACTTAATTCATTATATGAAGCCCATGTCTATAATGCATTATGAACATGTCTGAAAAAGGTAAGATACAACGAAAAAGCCTGGCAGTGGCAATCCATACGAGAAATAATTCTGGCAGTGAGTGAATGAAGTGAGTTAAACGGAAATTACATTTTCAAGTTGGGATACAAATTTCATCCAATCAGAAGAGACTAGAGAACTCATACAGGATACAGGAAGTGAAATTGTAAGAGATGACAAAAACTGGAACTGGAATACTATACAATTTAAGCTGAAAAAGAGGTACTCTCTCCTGATTGGCTGAAATTGGCAACCCACCTGAAAGCGCTGGAGAGATGGGGAGTCTCCTGTTACTGAACAAACACATAAAATTCAGATAGCAATTCAGAATATAGAGCTTTAACCTTTACATTTCTTTTAAATCAAACATATCACATACACTACCTTTAATTTAACCCAAGAGTGTACAGTGAGTAACCAAATGGACCTGTAAGAGTCCATTTAGTTTAGTTACACCTGGGTAAAACTCAATCCATTTTATATTCTTTGGGTCAGGAAATACTCATCAAGGCCAACGGCTTCACAGTCAAAGTGGGTGACAATGTTATCAATTTAAGATTAAATTACCTACCTGGGTTTGCACGTTAGAGGTAAATCTTTCCATTGATAAAATTGCAAGTAATGTAATAAAAAAGTCAACCAAAGAACAAGATTTTTTTCATATCTTCAAAGAAAGTCTGATCCAACCGTACAACACCCCCCCCCCCCCCCTACTACCTAAACATGGGAGCTCCACTAATCACGTTCAGCCCAGATTTGGCTCAAACAAGGGGTTATTTTAATTTATGGCTGCGGTTCAAAACTGGCCCCAGTAAAAAGTGAAAGCTTTTTGATTTATTTTTGGTTTAGATGATGTTTTTGCATAGTACAGTATATTTGTACGTCATTAAATGTTCAGAAGTGAATATGGACCCCAATGGAAACAAGCCATAGTCTTTCTTGGGTTATATAGATCTTCTTAACAGACCTTGTATTGAACTGTACTTTCCTGTGCTTTTTTCTGCAAACTGTTAATAAGGTATAGAGCACCGAAGTCTGACGTCACTTTCAGTAGAGGGCGTCAGTCCCCAGGTTCATGTATTTTTTTAGTTGCATTGTAATCCCATAGGGGGGATTTTAGATCGCTTCATATAAGAACTGTGTTTGAAAAATAAACATGTCATCCCGGCCGTTTCACTCATATGGATATGAAGAATCAACTGACTGAGAGAAAACGCTAATGTTACTGCTACTGAATTAGTTACATTTTTGCTAGAAGCAGACTGTATCATATGAGTGACTGACTGTTGCAAACGATACAGAGACACCTCCCTGACAATAATGCAGAGACAGCTTGTTTATTTTTGGACCACAACGCTTTATGATCTGATATTAAGATCACCCCATGTTATTCTCCATAGAGAAATTACTTCCGCGAACCAGGGGAATCGAAGGGATGAGCGAGTTACGTCAGGACTTCGGTGCTCTATTCAATCAATCAATCAATCAATCAATCAATCAATCAATCAATCAGTCAATGAATCAATAAATCACAGACGGACACACGTACACATACTTCGTAATTGTAATGTATAATGCATAGTTAACAATATGAGCCCTTATATATAGCATCCCCATTCTGGACAAAAATATGTGAACATTCTGCCAAAATGGCTGATTTACAAGCTCATGCTTGTAGATCTGCTATTTT
The DNA here is from genome assembly GCF_964188405.1 of Protomyctophum parallelum. Lineage (NCBI taxonomy): Eukaryota > Metazoa > Chordata > Actinopteri > Myctophiformes > Myctophidae > Protomyctophum > Protomyctophum parallelum. The sequence goes on along the minus strand of NC_139717.1, from coordinate 36,562,462 downwards.
CACTATTGGCATACAATTTATGTAATGTTTAAGTGGTTGAGTAGGGCAATGTACATTTGAGGTGAGGCAACACATTCCTTTAAGACTATTGCAAAATCTAGAAAACAAGGGAAAAACACCATGAGAGATAATTGATTCAGCATGAATGTGACACATCCTCACTTGCTGCTTTCTCCAAGTTTAAAAGTGCTGTAGCTACTTTAGGGTACCTCTCCTTGAGTATTGACATTTTTAAATACTTTATACTTCTACTACATCTCAGTGACAAATATTGTAATTTTGACTCTGACTTTGGATTTGAGTTCACCCATTTTGGGGCGGGAACCCCTTTTGGTGTTAGCATTATGTTATGCTTTAGCTATTGAAAAATAGCAGATCTACAAGCTCATAGCGCGCCACCGAGTGGCGCGCTACGAGCTTGTAGGTCTGCTATTTTTGAAAAATCAAAGAACGACTGACATAGAAACATAGCTTTTTCAGAAAACTGTCAGGATGTAGAAGACATTTTTTAGAATCTGATCTCAGGTCAGAATGGGTTAAATAATAGTTCGAAATTCCACCCCTGCTTTCTCCCCCTCTCCAGTCTTTCTAAGAACATTCAGCACTGGATGCCTGAAAAGCAGGTTGCTCAATCTCCTTATAAAACTCACACTGTGTCCACAGACTCCACACGGGAATGAAAAACAACCATGCACGCCCAGAGGTGGAAGTACATTTACTGAACTTAAATTTACTTGAGTATTTCCATTTTTCAATACTTCATACGGTACGCTACACTACACTAATTTGAAGTGAACTAGTTCATTTTCAGATTTGGGTTATTAATACAAAATATACATTCACCACTTAAGCCCCATTTTATACTTTGACTATTCAGAAAAAGCAAATACAGTAAGCTCACAACGCATTGCATCATGACACGTTGTGAGCTTGAAGATTTGCTATATTGGAAAAAGGTTTGACAAATTTGGATGGAAATGCTTAGTAATTTTACTTTGGCACTGTAAGCATCTTTTGATGCCAATACCTTTGTACTTTTGCCAAATTAACAGTATATTCTATACATTCTATATAACGGTATTCTATTGATACTTTCACTTAAGTAAAAAAGAGTGTTGCAGCAACTCCCCTCTCCCCCTGCCATACCAGCCCCCCCCCCCCCCCCCTCTCTCTCTCTCTCTCTCTCTCTCTGTCTCTCATTAGCAGGCAACAGTGCAGCACTATCTCTCTCTCTGTTTCTGGCACAACAGCGCCACTTTTGCCCCTACTGCTACTGCGACATTGCTGTTCCTTGGAGTGGTTGCACCACTCAAAAAGAATAGTACTTCTTCCACCACTGCGTACACCAAACAAATGCCTGTGCGATGAAATGGCAAAAACAGATTTATTTTCCTGTCATTCTATTAGACAACAGTAGGGGGAGAGAACAATAAAGTACTGTAACGGACACCTACTGCTCTTCCTATTTGGCACTCATTCTCTATAGTCTATATACTTCTCATTCTCTGGTTTGACTTCTCTTTCAGGACCACTCTCCCACCCCCCTCCCCGCGCACGCACGCATGCACGCCCGTGCACCCGCACACACTTGCACAAACAGCATGTCTCGAGACATGAGCAAGACAAGGGAACACTGGGGAGGGGGAGAGAGAGAGAGAGTAGGGAGGGCGACGTGGTGAAGAGGGGGGTGTAACCTATATAGTAGGCTGTGTTTCTCTCTCTCTCTCTCTCTCTCTTTGGTTCCCTACAGACTTAGCTTCAGTTTGATAAATAGCAGGCCCCCTCAAAGCACCAGATGCAAAGCTCAAACCCCAGCAAATTCATCAGCTCTGGGTGGAGAAAAAAAAGAGTCCTTCAGTCATGGCTCTCTCCACGGCTGTCCCACATACTGTCTGCGAAGCCTCCCTGCCTGCATAGCACACGGCTGGAATGGACAGTGCACATTACAAAACAGGGCCCCCTATGTTGTGCTGCAGGCCCATGCAGGACACAAGGCCCCGCCAGTCATAGCAGGCATCAGATCCCCCCGGTCTCGTCTGGGAGGCTTCCAAGACAGAGCGCCCCCCCCCCCCCCCCCCCTCCCCCCTAGACATAAAGGAAAAGGTCCATCCAGCCCTAGGCCAGAGCACAATCAAGAACAGGCCGGCATTAAGGTTAAGGTCAAGTTCAAGGTTCCTTTTCCCTCCCCCTTGTTTTGTGATTATTACACAGGAAAAAGTGCCTACTCAAGAGTGCAAAAATGTACTCAAACAGATCCGTAACTCTCAGAGTTAAAAATACCATTAAGTAGGCTAGTTGACAACATGCAGTGGTGGGCTTTGACCCATCCATTTCTTCAATGCTTTTCTTTAATCAAAGCGTGTCCTAGTTCCGAAACAAAGCGGCCCAACATCAACGTGTCTAGCCACACCGATTATGTTGCTAGATCGTTTGCAGAAACAATTGTGGAAGGCAGCAAATATGTTTTCCACGCTGCGTGCTAAAACACTGCCTGCTTTCTCTCTGAAGACAGATTGTGTTTGTTTCTTTTCAGCCAGACAGGGGCCGTTTTCTGGGGAATGTTTGGTGTTTTTGTGGGTTTTGTGGGAGAATGTTTGCTCCGAGGTGGAGCTGGTGCAAGTTGCGTTCAAAAGAAAACAAAAAGACCGCCCAGAGGTTTGAAATTCAGGGACAAGCTCTGAGGTTTTGCGAGGTGTAATGAAGTGTTTGTTTATCGTCACTGTGAGCATGCACTTTGTATGGCACGTCTTCTGTAAATGGTGCAACCCCAGCGACAACAACCTCACAACCTTTAATTTAACTGCTTGAACCCTAGCGTCTCCTATTCTGAGGCAAACGTTGGGCAGGCTACTCAATTTAAGATGGCTCAGGGGCCACTAAGCAAAATTCCAAAAGTCCTTAAGGGCCGCAAGCTAAAAATGACAGTATTATTTTGAAATTACTAGTCTAAAAATTAAGCCACATTTCCATCTATAAGGCCAAACCACAATGAACAAAAACATTGTGATTAATGATGAAGTTACAAAATGAGGCTTCATTAACAAAATGTGAAGATAACAAATTATCAGGAGAATAAATGAGTGGTTAATACTCAGCTGTCATCAGGCCATATCACTTTATCTTGGAACAGCAATACAATATCTACAATCTTGTTGAAAAGAAAGTTAAATAACAAATTATATTTTTATTGGTATGACCATGACGGGCCGCAGATAGATTAAGCCCGTGGGCTGCGGGTTGAGTAGCACTGCCTATGTACAAGTTGCTCACAACATGTCGCGCTGACAAAAGGTGTGAGCCAAGGATGGAGTATATTATAATAGGGTTTTAAGTGGTTTAACTATGTGTTACCGTCTATATCGGTCATCAATACGTCTGTCTCTGCTGTTGTCTCCCTCTGTTTTCTTCGCTTCCATCCTCCACCCAGATACATCTGCTCAACACATTGGTCTATTCTTTACAAATATTTTTTTTAAAGAAAGATAGTGTGAGGAGGGATGGGGAGGGGGTGGGTGTTAGACTGTCTGCTGACAGTGGCATGGAAAGAAGTTATTTAAAAGGCATCTACAGTGTGTCTGAGTGTGCATCATCTTCTGCTTCTGGAAATGTTATGTCAAGTTTCCCCCTTGATTGTTTTGCTGCTCTTTCTTTTGTTAGACAGTGGATTTACCCTTTAGGAAATGTAATAATCTATCTTAATAGCAGCCGTTGCTATAGGTCATGTGCTAGTGGGAGTGTGTGTGTGTGTGTGTGTGTGTGTGTGTGTGTGTGTGTGTGTGTGTGTGTGTGTGTGTGTGTGTGTGTGTGTGTGTGTGTGTGTGTGTGCGTGTGCGTGTGCGTGTGCATGCATGTGTGTGTGTGTAGTGTTCCAAGACAACATACAATCGCATGCGAGTAGGAATGCTTATACAATACCCAAGCTGGCCTGACACTAACAGTACATGGGACTGGTTTCTTTCTACCAGGCTGAGATAGGGCCCTGTCCCTATCAAAGACACCCAGGGTTGCTATGGTGCCAACATCATCACTATATACACAAACACACACATAAACAGATGTCTGAGCTAAGACAGCCTACGGGCCAGGGAGCGTTCCGGAACAAAACAGAATGCAGCTCCTATACCACCTAAACCTGACAGAGAAATGGTGAAGTAGCTTACACTGATGTTAACATTGCTTGTGTTGTCCATAGATATGAACGTAAAGATAGACCATACTGTAAGTGCCCTTACCTCCGTCAATGCCATGCACCTACTTTGCCGGGGGACCTAATTATGCTTATTGCTATGGGTACCATAAACAAAGCATCTTCATATCGAACAAACTCATCACAGAGGGCCCCCATGGATTGACTACTTTCTCTTCCGTGTTTGAATTTGAAATGGGAGCACACTGCGTTGCTATGAATGGAAACGTCCATTCTAGGCAATTATTTCTATGGCCATATCTAATGCTCAACCTGTTCTCTTAGCAGCATTTGCAGAGTAAAAGCAAGACAACGGAATAAGCTTGTTAATCTTTGAGTTTGGCAAAAGGGCCTTTCTGTGTGGAGATTGCATGTTCTCCCTGTGTCCCCTAGGCCTCACAAAAAGACATGCAGTAATCCTGGTCTCTAAACGGCCTCTCCCTGGCCAGCGTGGTGTTGACCGTGTGACCCGATACGGTCAGGGCGGTGTCATCATGGCTGTTAACAAGTTTCATGACCAACAAAGGTGGAGAACGAGAGAGAGAGAGAGACAGCAGAGAGATTAAAAAAAAACGTGAGCCAAGAGAAGCTGGTTTGTGACGAGCTTTTTCCCACGCGCTGACATCACCGCGTGAGAAAGTCACCCACGTCTGCTCTTATCTCTCGTTCTCTGACCTCAGCAGTGTTTGTTTGCATTGAGTGTGAAACGCACAAAAAAATGAGGCCATCCTAAGTCATTAGGTTTTGTAGGTCAGACCTAATTCAAACGCTCACACCGGCCTCTTGGCGTTGCGCATTAACACAGATGGTACGCTACGCACGCAACGTTTCCAAAGTTTAGGAAAAGCTAAAGGAAGTGTGACCGAGATTCTAGCCGAGTCAGGAAGGAAATGGAACACACCCCTGTTTCTGAACAGGAAGCAGCCAGGGAAAGAGGGCTCATGGAGCACTGGGTTAACTCTCACACAACACACGCACAGTCGCACGCACGCACGCACGCACGCACGCACGCACACACACAGAGGACTCCAACTTTGCTGAAGGCCTGATAATATTCTCAGAAAGTAGCCTGCACATGCAGGAGCATGACCCCCCTAACTAACCCCACCCTCCAACAGTGGCCTGGCCATGCTGACAAATGAACGACAACTATAGGGACGTATACAACACTCCACATGTTGACAGAGAATATGTATACACACAAACAGATGTTATATAAGTGGTGCAGGGGAGGGACATTGGGGGCCTAGGCAGCGAGCCTTTCACATTGGCCCGATAACGGACGTGTCACCATAGCTACTTTAGCTCCTGATGTTCCAGTGCTCCTCTGTTGTTGGGTCAGCAGGAATAGGTTTGTTCCACGTGTGTGTGTGTGTGTGTGTGTGTGTGTGTGTGTGTGTGTGTGTGTGTGTGTGTGTGTGTGTGTGTGTGTGTGTGTGTGTGTGTGTGTGTGTGTGTGTGTGTGTGTGTGTGTGTGTGTGTGTGTGTGATCGTGATCGCGTCCATGTATTTAATTAATCGGAGCCACACCCCCATCGTATACTTCTCAGCTAGCTGTCACCTGGACTGGAGTCAACAATGATCGGCTGGTTTCGCAAAATGCTAAACCAAACAAACATGAGAACATGTGGTTCATTAGTTCTAGAAACAACCAATGGCGTTTCACAGCCTGGTGTTGTTGAGGTTCGGTTACTGATAAAAGACTTTTATCAGTAACCGAACCATCCACTGGACACATCAATGAAAGAGGGGGAATCATCAACAATCACTGTTATGTAACTCTTTTCTTTCTCTTATCCCGAGTTGGTGTTGGCTAGACCTCACTCTCGCAGCAACCAACTAACTACAATCCACACCAGGCCGTTGAGTCTTTCTGTCTGTGAGCGGCTCACCTCGGGCCAAGGAAGGAACTCCAACTATCTTTTATTTATATTTATTTTTCAGCACAAAAACATTTGGCCTTCGAATTTGAGGAGCATTCACCTAAAATACTGTACCATACAGAATAATGCTTCTCAGAAAGAAAATTAAATGTGTCTAAATACTATAGTTATTAACAGCATTTACTAGTACTTTTGATAGTTAAAGGGATATTTCACTTTCAAATAAAATAAACATTAAAAACAATATATAACAAATAAATGGAAAAAGCATAGCCTAATGGAAAAATCACGGCCCCCTCCAGCATTAGAACGGCATTCTAATGCGCGAGGGGGCCGTGATCTTTCCATTGCTCTTTTCATTTTTATGTCAATTCTATTTTACAGTTTAAATATCCCTTTAAGTACAGCTAATGTCAGGTACTTTTAAGACTCTCACTCAAGCATTTGTAACTCAATGAGTATCCAAATGTGTACCTTCTCAATAGTTAACCGCATTAACCCTGGCATTCCTATTTTGGGCTGATCAGAAAGCTCACAATGTGTTAAACACATTGTTAATGTGTGTTTGATACAAAACAGGATTTTACAGTACTGTGTGTGTGTGTGTGTGTGTGTGTGTGTGTGTGTGTGTGCACGCGCGTGCCTGTGTGCGTGTGCGTAAGTAAAGAGAAAATGTCCTTTCCAGATCTGTGCTGTGCGTGTAGGGGCCTTGTATGAAGCAGCTGTGCCGGCTACCTGCCAAACGCCCGCGCCCGCCAAACTCTCTGTCCTCCCTCGTTCCCCCTGTTCTATTCTCTCCTCTCTCATTGTCCATTCAGCATCTCCAGTGTGCATGTGTTCTCTCTCCCCCTCTCGCTCTGTAACCCCAGTATGCTATCACCTCAATCCCACACCAAAAATCCTTGTTCTTTTCTTTCCCCTGCTTCCTTGTCACTAGCAACATAGAGAGAGAGAGAGAGAGAGAGAGAGAGAGAGAGAGAGAGAGAGAGAGAGAGAGAGACTGGCACCTGATGATGACATGAGCTCATCCTCGGGAAGCTGCCTTGAAGCATGCAGTGCCATCTGTTAATGCTGGGGAGCGAGCAGCTCTACAGAGGAAACATACAAACTCATTCTCATCATTATCTCATCATTATCCACCATCCTGGCAACACTAAGCAGTGTGAGAGATAGAGAGAGGGAGAGAGGGAGAGAGAGAGAGAGGGAGAGAGAGAGGGAGAGGGAGAGGGAGGGAGAAGGAGAAAAGGAGAGAGAGAGAAGGGGAGAGAGGACACAAAGAGAGAGAGAGAGAGAGAGAGAGAGAGAGAGAGAGAGAGGGAGAGGGAGAGGGAGGGAGAAGGAGAAAAGGAGAGAGAGAGAAGGGGAGAGAGGACACAAAGAGAGAGAGAGAGAGAGAGGGAGAGGGAGAGAGAGAGAGAGAGAGAAGGGGAGAGAGAGAAAGTCAAAGAGCTGATTTCTGTATTTGTTTTGCTTTTGTGTCCTTCCCTTTTCCTTTTTTGGCTTCTATCGCTGCTGTATTTGTGTCCAGTGTAGAGAGTGTATCGAACGATATATCAGTTTCGCCGATATATTGGCCATTGTTTGACTTTTGTATTGGCAATTATGCAGCTGACAAAAATGCTAACTAGCCGGCCTACCCGCACTCAAATTGATTTCAAAAGATTTTAACTTAAATCTCTGCCATAACATCGGGAAAGGCATCAGACTCAACAGTCTTGCATCGGACAGGCTCTAGTCCAGTTCTGATGTTGCTCCCAGTATTTCAGCCCTCAAAATGCCTGTGTGTGTGTGTGTGTGTGTTTGTGTGTGTGTCTCTTTATTAAAAGGACACGCAAAACATTAATGGGGGACATATCAGTCAAGGCCAGTTCAGAATGTGACACAGGAGTGAGAGGGTACAAATAATCTCCCCCGCTCCCCACGCACGCACGCACGCGCACACGCACGCACACACACACACACACACACACACACACACACACACACACACACACACACACACACCACACACACACACACACACACACACACACACACACCCACTCCTCATCCTCTGTTATATAACAGTGTGGGGCTAGCCTAGTAGGGGGGAGGGGCATCTCAAGTATGGGTGTGATGGGGTGGGGTGGGGGACCCTGGCAGCCACACTCACATGACCATCAGCAGTCTCAGGTTTTTCCACCCTCATAGTTTAAGGCTAATCAAGGATTTGTTAATCTTGGTTTTACGTGTTATTTTTTAATAGATTATTTGTTGAATCAATACTGATTCTTCATCATCAACAAACTTATCCCTTAATCCCTTAACCCATTCTGACCTGAGATCAGATTCTAAAAATGTCTATTACATCCTGACAGTTTCATTATTAATCCATTCTGACCTGAGATCAGATTCTAAAAGTGTCTTCGATTTTTCAAAAATAGCAGACCTACAAGCTCGTATCGCGCCACTCGGTGGCGCGATATGAGCTTGTAGATCTGCTATTTTTCAATAGCTAAAGCATAACATGATGCTGACACCAAAACGGGTGTCCGTTCAGAATGGGTTAAATAATAATAATTAGTTAAGAGTTCAGTTTATAGAGGAGCAACAGGAGAGCATTAAATTATATTTTTTTTCTTTTAAAGATTTGTTTTTGGCTTTTCTGTTTTTATTGATAGCATCAAGTGAAGATGGACAGGAAAGAGGGAGAGAGAGAAGGGGAGAGACATGCAGCAAATGTTGTCATGAACGGGACTCGAGCACGCGACACGCTGTCAGGCCAGAGCCTGTATGTGGCATGAGCCTGGACCACTTGGCCAGTGGGCGGGCGCGCCCAAACCTGATTATTTTTAAGATAGGTTTAGAGTTTGTGCAACTGGATTATGAAATAAACCTTGAGTATACCTTTTTGGTGAGTGTAAAAAAACCCACAAAAATAGAAAACACACTAGAGTTAAATGAACACTGTCATCCGACCAACATTTACGATTTCACAACATCTGTGGCACTGGTGGTCTCGTTCTAAAAATGCCAAACGCTATTTCATGAGTTTTCATTATAGAGTGTTTCACAAACATGCTAATAAATGATTATCACGGTTTTGACAACAATGTCAATAGTAGTCCTGTTGACTTCCACATGTGCAGCCCCTGTTAATAAACTGTTCTGGAAGCCAATACAAATAGTTTTCTGTTACAAAAAAATAGAAAAAGTGGGTAGAGGTTCTGCTCTGGCATCCAGGGTGTGAGTATGCACAGTTTGGCAGAAACTGGATCAACAGTGCCGGAGATTAACTGGTCACACACACGCACGTACGCACGCACATGCGCACGCACGCACCCACACACTCACACACCTTATGGATCGCTAGCCAACTACAGAGCAACGCAAACAGACCCAGAAGCAGATGATCGACTATCTCAGAGGCAGAGGCATAGGTCAGAGCAGGTCAGCTGCCTTCACAGGAGGCGGGGCATGACATACAGCAGGGGTGGGCAACTTTGACGATGGAGAGGGCCACTATATTTCCACACTCGCTCACACTGCCACACTGGCATTGCATATTACTGTCATAGCAAAAATAGCCGACCTACAAGCTTGTATATCAGCTATTATTTGAATTGAAATCCTGAATTATGTATGGCTATTTTTTAATTGGAATCCTATTTCAAATGCCTTTCAAATGCCTTTAATTATAGTTATGTTAACTTTATAAACTAAATAAAAATACATTGAACAAAAAAACACAAACATTTTAAAACTACTCATTAAGCTACTAGTTAAAGCAGGTTTGGAATTGTAACAGCTGAATTCAATAGCATAATCAGTACTCAGATATTAACCACATTAAGTCAAGGTGGGGGGCGCCGACAGTTGCCCATGTATGACATTCATATAGGTTATGCGTGTAAGCTAATACTGGCTGTACCTGCTTGGCAGTGTTGCACACCCAGAATCTCAGATCTACATCTACAAGCATACAACGTGTTTTCGGTGCACGGCGCCCGTGCACAATGAAGTATAACTCGAGCCTCGATCCAAGTATTTCATGTGACTGTCTCTGCGTACCGTGAGGCCATATCAAACAGGCAGAGAGAGAGAGAGAGAGAGAGAGGAAGAACTCGTTGGCACTCGCCCATCTCTCATGCCCTCTGTTTCCTGCTCCACCGACCCCAGGAGGGACATCGTAACCCCCACCCTCACCCTCGTTGACCCCCCCCCCACCACCTCCCACCAGGATTAGCCTGTGGTCACCCCACCCAGCCTATTCTCTTGCTCTCTCTCTCTCTGTCTATCTCTCTCGCTCGCCCTCACAGCTCTGCCATCTCAGCGTTTGGGCTATTTGGACAGGAAAGCCCTCCGCCAGCTGCCTACAATAACAAGCCGACCTTAGTCACCATCACAGCATATGCGTGTGTGTGTGTGTGTGTGTGTGTGTGTGTGTGTGTGTGTGTGTGTGTGTGTGGACGTGTCCATGGGAGACAGGCAGAATGAGTGCAATAGGTGAAGTAATAACAAAGGTATTGTGGCGAGAGGTCTGAAGGCTCATTTATACTTAGTTGTGCGCCAGCGGCCAGTGACACAGTGTGCGAGCAAATCAGGCATGCGGATGTGAGTGAGACATTTTGATCATCTGTCTACATCATCCACTGTGACAATAGGACAGCCGCTTTTCATGCCAAGGACCCCCACGTTAATATCGTATGTATCTGGCCGTGGACCTCAACCTGAATATATTTTGTGCCAGGGACCCCCCCCCCCCCCCCCCCCCCCCATACAAGATTTGTTTGAAAATAGCCAATGTACTTATATTTAAATTTTGATGCGATATCATTTAAAGTCCAGACGGCACTTGGAGAACCACTGCAGTGGGATTTGGGTGCCGGGCAGCACTACGTCATCATTAAGAGAGAGTGAGAAGGAGAGAGAGAGAGAGGCTAACATTTTACTCTGAAAGTGTAAACATGGCTACACTCTCAGACACAAGTACGTATGGACTATATGAAGGATACATCGTACAGTCAGGTGCGAGCAGCTGTGAGAGGTCGAGTGTCACAGTCCAGACAGGGCTTCGTACACATGCTGTGCGGCGCGTGTGTACAGTATGTGTGCATGCGTGTGCGTGTCTGTCTGTTGATATATGGCTATATGGCTGCTGCTGTACGATGTTTGTAGGCGCATTTGTGAGTTTGAAGGTGCAGTGTGTGTGTGCGTGCGCGTGTGGCCTTAGGCTACAGTAGATATCACTCCTATAGCAGCTGTTAGAGAGACGTCCACCACCGCATGCAGAGACCTCTTACCCACTGCTTCTACTTCCTGTGCAGGGCAGCACTACTTCCCGTGCAGCGCTTGCAAACTTTCCCCTCGCAGCTTCTTTTTTTTTTTACACCATCCATCTTCCGCTTTTCTTGTCGTCTCTCTCCCCTCAACTCCTACACACTTACCACATTATTTATACCACATGCCAGGTATTTATATCAGTCAAGTTCTCTTTGGTGGAACATTATCTGACTTTCTGCATGTTTTCTTATTCGTTTAATTCTGCATGATGTGACAACTAGGGCTGCAACCGTGAATCATACTAACCGATGATGATTAAAAGAATAATTGATGATAATTTAACAAAAGAATAATTTAAAAGAATAATTGATGATAATTTAACAAAATCATAATGTTGGGCATGTCATAGGTGAAAAGTTTCAAAATACGGTAGTTAAAAAACCTTTTTAAATAGTTAAAAAGTAAATTGTGACGTGGTGCATGGTGCTTGCTATCCGCTTATCTGCTATTGTACACCATTATGCAACAAGATATAAATAGGGCTTGCAGTTCGTTAATCGGTTTGTTGTTTATTTAAAAATATGATATATCGATGATATAATAATATATCGAAAAAGGAGACGATAAAATCACCACGGAAATAATTGATAGTTGCAGTCCTAGTGGCAACACGTAAAATGTGCAGCGGTGTCGTGTTTGATGCTGAAAATGTGATTCTGCTCAACAGCCCCTCCAGCACCCCTCCCAACCCCCCCCCCCCCTCCATGCAGAGGACAATCCTCTGTTAGTACAGATGGCTTTGTGTGAGCCTGCTCACTGCCACACAGCTCATCACAATGACACATGAACTAGTTTGAACCAGTGAGGAACTGCAGCTTTTGCCTAGCGAATCCACGCACGCACGCACGCACGCACGCACGCACACACACACGCACGCAGTATGTCTTCAGCTTATCAAGTTATCAAGTTACAGCCACAGTAACAAACTAGACTTTCAAAAAATCTATCTCTATAATCCAAGGTGAGAAAACAGAGCACTCACATCACATGGCCAGCAAAGATTGTATCAAATCTTATGACTGGGCTTTATTCCATTTACACGACTGATGTTTCGACATCACATGATGTATTTTTCTTCAGAGCTTATATAAGTCAGACTCCACACAGACAGCCGTATACTCTGAATAAAGTTTAATACTGTTGTTATGCAAGGTGAACAACAACGTTTCGACCAACAAGTGGTCTTCCTCAGGCGAGGAAGGAAGCCCCCTGAAGAAGACCACTTGTTGGTCGAACGTTGTTCGCTTGTTTGCACAGGTGTTTAAACTTCATTTGGGGCATACAGCTCTGTGCCAATTTATTTTATTTTCGATAGGTTTCGACTTCGTCCTGCAACAGTGCCTACCTGGATGTGCACAGCATACATACAATTCCTGTTTGAATCAGTGTACTTTCAGAGATGTATTATCATACGTGATGTGGAACCATGTGTTGTACAGTACAGCAGTCAGCAGTAGTTCACATACTTGGGTCCCCCAAAAAATACCGAAGTATCTGGAGAACTCGCCAGTTTACCAACTCGCTGCAGCGAAAATTCTTCATCAATGTCTTCATCGTTATGCTAACATGCTGTCTTCATCAGTGTAGTATGTCAAACCCACAGATGTTATAGTTCATTTCCAAAGTGATCAAATTATTTTGTGCAATAAAAGTGGTTGCACCACTCAAAGGTTGAGTATGTGAATACCAATCTGATAAGGAGGCCTACCAATTCAGGATGTTGTTTACTAATGAATTACATTGTTTCGGTACTCTCTCTCAATTCAATACAATTTAAATGAAGGTGTGTAAAACTAAAATGCACTAAACCGGCATCCAATATCGATATTGTGGCTGGCTATATCATACTGTGAACAGATCACGGATCGAACCAATAGGATTTAACGGTTGTTTTTGCGTGACCGTGATTCACACTGGCAGGATATATTATATTATCTTTAAGTCAATAAAAATGCTAATAAACAACTAGAACTGCACTCTGTCGAGTGCATATACTTGCTTGTTGCACACTAGTAGGCCATGAATGGCCAACTAGTGCGCAAGCAGAGCCACTATAAATTGTCAAATCTCAGTATCTCTGTGAAGGAACGTTTGAAATTTCTAATTATTAGATGTAAAAAACATATTGTCATTACGTCACCATCGAAAACCAATTACACTCTGGCATTGGGTCCTTTAATCCACAAATTCCTTACATCATCATTGAGAGCTAGTTATACATATACACACACCATGTAATCTGGTCCCAGCAAATCAGGCACAATTTGCTGGGACGGTGCATACGCATCAAAAGTGGCGGGTTGGCTGGGACGGTGCATACGAGTCCCGGGCGAAACTATTACTTGCGCGCTCTGCTTACGCAAGTAATAAATAGCCTCGTCCTTTATCTATAGTTGCTGTTTTATACTGAATTAGTCATCATGATAATATCGCCTAAAAGGATCACAAGGCTTGCAGATATTATATATTTTGACTCTGCATGCACAGACATGTCACACTGAGTGTTTAGAGTTCAGCAACCTGCGGGTAGTTGGTTGGTACATTCACGCACGCACATACGCATGCACGCACACGCAGATGCAAATCACGCATCTCACGCATGGTCTTGCAGAGCTGCTATTATGACATGCAAAGAATAGGGTGTTTAAAAAATCTCTCTCAGAGAGGCTTTGTTCTGGCTGGTTGGGCTGAGCCTGCTTTCAAATGAAATGAAAGGGCCACTGGAGACAGCAGATGATAGGATGAGTCAGCTGGCGGAGGTGGGAGAGAAGCTGCAGGTGATGTAGCAACTGAACTTCTGAATGTTTGTCCCTTGATACCCACTTATAAGCCACATGCCATACAATGCACATGGCACGCAGAAACACGCACATAGGCAACCTATAGGGCGGCCTATGCACTAAAGTGTATCAAATCCTTAGCCCCCCTATGCACAGCTTGGTGTGTCTGTGTGTCCGTATAGCACGGAATGTGATGATTTGATTGGCTAAGCACGGAATGTGATGATGTATGATGATGTATGATGATAAGAGCGCCTCTCACTTCACACGATTGTGATTTCTTTTTACACTCAAAGAACACAGAAGATTGTGCTGTGCACACAGCTCCTTCTCATGGCATCCCGTTTGTCATTAATACCTCTTAAAAAATGCAAACAAAGATGCACACACACACACCCCCCCAGGGAGGTGGTAAGCAAAGAGGGGGATCAGTTTTCATAACACGCGCAACAGACATTCTGGCCATTGACCCTGCAGATCAACATGCACTACTCATGCCAATGCATGTAACCCAGTCTTGCACAAGTACAAACACGCGCGCACACGCACACACACACACTAGACTGTAGCAGGCCCTGTTCAAACACACAGCCAGTCCCTGCAGTGTGGCCTAAATACAGGAGAATCCCATGACATCTTCAGGAACCGTTGACCTCGACTACCACTGCCAAAGACCTGCCAAAGTATACAGGTCAAGAGGTCATCTGGGATTTGCCTGCCTGTGCCTCATGTGAGGAGCTTACAAGTCACATTGCGACTGTCACTTGACTTGGCGTAATCACCCGTGTAAAGTCTAAAAGTCACATGAATGTAAAGTCTGCTACAACTTACTGCCAACATGATTATGTAACCCACTGATGCAAACTCAGTCACGGTTCCCAAAGGTTATTTTGATGCTCACCATTTCCACTGCCTTTAGTTTACTGTATGCAGGCCCGTGGGGCTATTGATTTTGTTGTCTTTTACAGCATATTAGTTAACCCCCCTAACCTCACTGAACCTATGATCTCACACCTCCTCTGTTACACTTGCATTTACAAGGCTTTAACCCCCAGACGACCCTCAGAGCCTTTAAAGCTAAACACAGACACATAAACATCACGGCTCCTCCTACTTTTCGTGCGATATGCAATTATAAAACTGTAACTTTTGTCAGGGAGACCTGCTGAACTGGATTTAGAGAGTCTTGCTTAACGTTGGAGATCATAATACAGATACTGCCCCTTGGCTCTGTGCCGTGTCGGCCCGTGGTTGGATCTGTGCAGATGCTCTCATATACTGTATTTAAAACCATAAAAGGTTCTTGTGATTGACAGTCACAAAGCAGCGTGCATGGACCAGTCTGCTGAGCCTAACCTCATAAACATGTTGTGATTAACAGCAGCTATCCACGCTGATTTCGCCATCCTAGAAAAGTTCACAAGTTAAGCCGCCGACGCCATCGTTTTAGAAAGGCGGGTGGGGAGAGAGAGAGAGAGAGAGAGAGAGTGTGTGTTGTGTGTCGTAAATACTGCTGACTAAATTAGGATGGGCTGTGTGTTTGAGAGGGCTGAGCGCACGCACGCACGCAGATGCACGCACGTACACATCCAAGCACACATAAGCTACAAAGCAAACAAACATCCTAGTTTCCTAGAAGTTTTTGAATAGACTCCAATGGATGTTTTCCAGAATCAGCATCTAACTCCTCCTCCCCCAATGCCTCCTCTCCATCCAATCTCCTTGTCCCCCACTTCACCCCCACCACACCCCCCAATTCCCTCCTGCTTCCGCTCAAGCCAACTCCCCCCCCCCCCCCCCCCACCCCTTTCCTCTATGACTCCCCCCCCCCTACGCCCCGCGCCCATCTCCTAGCCCCCCAACAGCCAGCCAAGACTACAGTGCACAAACAGCTTTCGGAGGTGTGTCCCCGACCAGCCAATCGCTGCTCCCTGAGGCATCTGCGTCTGGACCAATGGCAGAGCCCCGGAGAGGGAGAGCAGCACGTCTCCCTGTCTGTTAAACGGCAGTTGTTGTTTTGCTGCTTCCCTGGCTGCTCTGCGAGTCTTCAGGATGATGGATGGAACGAATAAGGGAGGGCGCCCTAAAGCAGTCATTAATAGGCTGTGGAGGCGAGCCCACACTACTTAGGTGGGGGCTAATCTGTAATACACGCACGCCCAAGTGCACACAAAAAAACAAGCACAACACAAATGCGAGAGGCTACAATTTGTTTTTCGCCTACACGCACAGCATTAATTCCGCACGCCCTCTGTCCCTCTCTCACAAACAAACAAAGTTTCACAGCATATACAATTCTGTCTCTTACTTATGCTTATATGCACAAATACTGTATGTACGTACGGTACTGTACAACACTGACTACACGCAGTCATATGCAGTCCAGAGATAATGCTGACCAGAGAGGGTGTGGACAGTGACATAATGTCACACAAAGATATCTGCACACCAGACAACAGACAAACAAGTTTACAGACAAAAGAAAAGGACACAACATGAGAAAAAAAACACCACCAACAACACCGCACAAGCTGGTGAATGTGGCTATAGGCGAAGACAAGTTCTTGCATACATGAGTATTTTTGCATATTCAAACAGAGCACGCCCGGAGAACCTCTTAAAACATGTGACCATAAAAAAAAAGAGTACACCACACAAAGAAAAACATCTCATTCTATTTTTTTGCGCTCCCTTCTTCCCCATTTCCCTCATACAGTCTCTTTTATGCAAAGAGATTTCTGTTACACAACAAACCACTGAAAATACTTTGAATTCAACTGCTAAACGGCAACTTCCACCAGAACAAAAGCTGTAAACAGCCAGCTCTGTGTCCAGCACACTCTCACTAATATAGGCCGGCTAATATTATTGGTGCATAAACTAATAAAGACAATTTGAGGGAAGTCCCCAACAGACTGCATCGAAACAAGGTGATGAAGAGAAGACCTCCAAGCGTGGAGATTTGGTACTGATGTGCGTTTGGCACTCTTTCTCTTTTCTCCCATGTGTGTGAAGAAGATATGATATGATATGATCTAGTACTTTATTGTCAGTTCACACTGAAATTTGGCTTTTGCGACCCAGTAGCCATGTATGCAGAACACATATACACACATTTGACATAGCACAAAAAACAAAACAATATTACATACATAAAGACATGAAGACAAGAGCAATGTCCACCGCTTAGATTACCCCATGGCTACTACAACTCCTGATTAAGCCTCAAAGTCGACTGGTGGACAAAGGACCTCTTTAGTCTGACCTTATTGTATGCTGGGACACCATGGGCTGTATTTTGCGTGTCTTAAGTACCAGGTCTTATTACTTAACTTAAGGAGGCGTGGTCAATGCTCTTTGGCCACTCAGAATAGCCAAATGGCATTGATCACGCCTCCAGGTCTTAAGTTAAGTAATAAGACCTCGTACTACTTAAGACACGCAAAATACAGCCCCAAGGTAGCAACCTATATTCTCCATACAACACATGGCTAGTGTTTGAGGTGATATTCCTTGCTAACCTTAGGATGCTGTTATCATACGTGGATGGCGAGGGAGCACTCAGGACTCGTCCGGGGGTGACGCGCTGATGACAAAGGTCTCAGTTGGAAGGTCACCTTCACATGCCTGCGTCCAGAAACATGCGGACACCTGCGGTATTTCACAGTGGTTCCTTAGTTCAACACCCACACATCATCTACTTCTTCCCCCATATTCACAGAGACCTAGTGACCCATATTCCTACGTGAGGAATGACATGGCAAGTCCCAAATGTAGTACCCTTCAAAACACAAGCAATGAATATGACGTGGCGCCGCAAAAGGATGTTGACGGAGTGGAGAGGGAGGTTGTGCAAGTTGAAAGATGAAATTCATATGAAATGTGTTGTCAACCGTACAATAAACAATGGGCATTCATTCACATGCACCAATTGTGCATGCAATTTTGGGGAAATTGTGTCGATAGTAGCACAGAGGTAGACATGCATGAACCATTGGACAGGTTAAGAGTAGAGACGTACAACTAAGTTACACAAATTAATATAAAAATCACACCCCTGTGAAGTGAGGGGCGCTATTATCATCGTACATCATCATCAAATGAAATCAAATCACTATGACATAAAATTCTCCATTCATTGTCAATGGGAAGACAAAAATAGACACTAAGCCGATTTGCTCAGACACTATGACGTAGACTTCTCCATTCATTGTCAATGGGAATTAATGTTTGTGTAAGAGGGGCTAGCCCCTCCTATATACAGCTAGCCTAGCGCGGCAGCGCCCCTCAAAAATAGAAGACGTTATTGGTGTGTTTGTGTGTGTGTGTGTGCGTGCATGACCGTGTTTAAGACTCTCATACTGTACAATCTCAAGACTAAATGGCGACTGACCATATAGAATCAATATCTAAAAAATACAAACAGACAAGCAGCCTACAGCACTTCACACAATGGTTGGGCCCAATTAGATAAGGAACTACAACTGACTCCATGAGAGAATGAGCACTCCTAATCTGAAAAAGGCCCTTTTTCTTTATTTTAGTTTAAACTCACAACAAAAACTTAAACTCTCTAAGATACATTAACACCAGTATTTACTGTGCAGGAACCGTGGGCATTTTTCAACATTTGTATAAATGAGCCAGGAACAATTAGCATATACGCAAATACAGTATATGCATACTCGGGAAAGACATATTTTACAGTGATATGTTGACATTTGCATTGGTATGCTACAGCAGCAGCACCACTCAGCTGACAGTCTGTTGCCCAATGTCCTGAAATAAACCTGTTACATAAGCTATCTCTTGTTTTTGCTCTCCGACGTGACATCACACTTTGACTGTGTTCTGTAGGATTTATGACAACGGGGCCTCATAACGTTCTTTAATTCCTACTCCCGTCTCCATTGGCATCCACTGTAATGAGATGTTGGGGCCAGTATGGGCCACCCGCTCCCCCTTGAAACAAACCAATCAATACCCTGATTGATTGGGGAGGGGGAGGGGGGGGGGGGGGGGCTGTTTATGGGGAATGGATGGACCCAGATAACCTGATATGACCCGAATGGGCCCGGAGACTCCAGTCACCCATATTCAAGTCCTTTATTGGTGAGATTAGCACTGATACTTTCGAAAGCTGATATATTTGTTCAGAGCTTAGGGATATTTACTGGTTGGTTATCCCTAGAGGTAATATGAGAGAGAGAGAGAGAGAGACGGACAGAGAGACAGAGAGACTGCATGGCTCGACTGAGTGACTATAGAGACTGCATCTACAGTATATTTTAGCTGGTTTATCAGGGTCTTGCTTTCCTGAGGGGAATTAAACTGTTTACAGCAATACACACGATGAGATGCCTAGAAACCTGCGGAGAGTGCCAAGGCGTGGCGCTCTGCCAGCGTAGAAGTAGAACATTCAGGAACATGCATGCTTTCTGGATTTCTCATGATTAAGCTTTCTATGGCCTAGGAAGATCAGTGGTTCTCAAACTTTGCTAATTTCCCCATTAACTCTCAGAGTTACAGACCTGTAAGGGTCAATACCGAAACCCCTCTGTCCCTGGACCCCACTTAGAACTACTGGCCTAGATCTATCTCCATTGCTTTGGCCCAGCGACTCGGCTGATCGGTTGGTCCCCGACCAGTCTTTAACCTGTTTTGTCACAATTCGTTGGGAACATCAGTGACAAAATAAGAAGACTGCCCCTGTGAAGGTTCTGATTTTCTTCTGCCATTATATACTGAAATGTAGGAAAACTGACACAGTACAGCATCACTTAGACAGTCAGACTACATTTTCTGTTTCTGAATGTTTCTGAATGAACTAGAGGTTGGAATCCCCCTGGAACGTCTCCGGCTTTCATACTGTAGCACAATAATTTGCATAAATGTTTAATGTACATATTTCCTTCATGGTATCCCACACCGCCATACCACCCTCTCTCTTTTGCTCTGTCGTTTTAGCTTTGCATCTCCTTCCTGAACCTCCTGCCACCCCCCCACCTGGTCATCTCCCCTTGGTCATTATACAATGAACAGCATTGTTTCCAAACATTTCCACAGCATTTAGATCCCTGGCTAATGCCCTTTGGCCTTTAGAGATTAAACGACTACGGCCCGTTCTCATTTTTCTGTCACCTCAGAAACTTAACAAGCCTGCAGTAAAGCCTCCAAACAATGGCTAAAGAAAAACCCGACAAAGATGCCCTCACCATCCACAGTACTTAGAACTTGCAAGACCAGCTGGACCACAGCTCCCCTGGACCATCTCAATCCAGCCCGCGACTTTCTCAAAGGAAAACAAAATGATCCCCCATGAATTTGAAATGATAAGAAAGCAGCCGATTTTGAAGCAAATCCATTTAACTCGATTTCAAATAATATTGGCAATTAATATTCACAAATTTCAGTCCATACCTGCATTCCACATGTACTCAAATGGTAAATAATGTTTATACTTGTGAAACAGTTTGCATCAGTCTAGATTTTAATAGTTTGTATTTGAGATCAACTTTGAGGCGAAAAAATGTAATAAACACGTAAGCTGTTTAGTTTAGTTTATTGAACCGTCGTAAGCCCTACTCAAAACCAGCCATCTGTAGATCATTAAGATCATTAAGCCATTAAAAATATAATTAAATGTTCTGAAAACACCTATAATGATGCCAAAAATAGAGTTGCCAGTTGGAAAGTGGTTAAGAAATGGGACACATTGGTTGCGTAATTACAAAATATCAATGTACCGGTAGTCAACAATGTCAAAATGCAGGTAAAATATAATTGCCCCTGGACTTGGCTGGTTTGATGTTTTTGTGCTTCCAGGTTGAACTGGGAGTCCCTGCTTTCTAGGCTTACTGCTGCAGGCCATGTGTGTCATATGTTCCGTCGTCAACAACTAGGCTACCTGACTCTATATGGAAAACAAGCAAGCAAAGTATGAGAAAAATGTCCACATGTATATTCATTGTCAACGCGTGGTTGTCATTGTCAGTGGCCTCAGCAGTGAGGTACTGTGAGGTAATAGGACTTGCACATTCCAGGAGCGCCTAGCAGTAGTGTGTGTGTGTGTGTGTGTGTGTGTGTGTGTGTGTGTGTGTGGTGTGTGTGTATGTGTGATTGTGTGACTGTGTGAGTGCGTGCGTGTGTGTGTGTGTGTGTGTGTGTGTGTGTGTGTGTGTGTGTGTGTGTGTGTGTGTGTGTGTGTGTGACTGTGTGTGCATGCGTGCGTGCGTGCGGCTGTTGAGAATAACAGAGTGTACCCAGGGGTCTAATAGGCTGGATGAGGGCATGATGTAACCCGTTTAACCCAATGGTCATGTCATCAATGACGGAGGGGCTATTATGCAATACAATGTTTTTTCCCCTATTATTATTATTATTTTTATTATTACCCTTATTATTATTATCTAGTATGGCGTGCATACCTATCTGTTGGGACACAGAGTACAAGTTCTTGGAAATTAAAGTAAACACATAAATACTCTACACACACACACACACACACACACACTTAAAAGAGGAACATGGACATTTCCTCTCATGACACGTGAATCTTCTTAAAATTTTGGAGCAACGTACAGGGCTCACGTGCACACGTCTAAAAAGGTCTCGTCTTTGACCTCTGGGGACATCCTCTGCACAGACCGACTCAACGCATTATCAACCACATCGGTCGCACACACACACACACACAGTAAACACTATGTTCGTGTCAATCTTGAGGGTGTACAAATGGATGTGGTCCATTTTGACAGTCTCGCGATTAAATTCACTCTGAGGATTTTACTGCAAAGGACAAACACATACAGTACACAACACCCCTCCCACAGCACTTTCACTAATAACAGACAGACTAACAAAACAGACACAACAGACAGTTAGGCAGAGGTGTGTGTGGGCGATAAACATGGGGAGGCGCGGCTGAGTGTGAAAAACACACTAGCAGGGTACAGACACTCAGCGTCCCGCTTGCAGTCTCATTCATATTTTTAGATTTCCCTGAACCGCATGTAAACATCTATCAATTTTTTTTTTTTTGTAAATTGGTGCTCCTCCGCTGCCCTCCCTCTCCTTTCTCTAGTATTGTCTCTAAATGGTAAATGGTGCATTTATTTAGCGGCTTTATCCAAGGCGCTTTACATAGATTGTGCATTACATGCATTACATTCACCCATTCATACACCGATTGCGGCGGAAGCCATGCAAGGCACCAACCAGCACATCGGGAGCAATTTGGGGTTCAGTGTCTTGCCCAAGGACACTTCGACATGTAGACAGGAGGAGCCTAGATTCGAACCGCCGACCCATGGATCATTGGACGACCTGCTCTACCTCCTGAGCCACAGTCGCTCTGCATTGGGGAAGAGTGGTTGCTTATAGTGGGTGGACGGGAGGGTGTCTATATCTATGTATTACAAATGTATATGTTGACATGAACAAGGACCCCACATGGGAGGGGGAAAAAAACCCAATAAAAAGATTTATATTAAAAAATAAAAATAAAATAAAAATGCTATAATAAAAATGGCATGTAACGATTCAATGAAATCACGATACGACTCGAGTCATGATATTAGGTTCACAATACGATTTTTTTAAACAAAAAATATTTTCCAGAAAAATTACCTTGTTTATTAGGATAGGACCTAGCTCGGGTTAAAATGTAAATAAAAAAGCTTTCTTTGATGCCATCTTAGGATAGATGTAGCCTAGACCTATTTGACAGTGCAGAAACATAATTGCCTTCCTTGATGGATTAACGAGCGTCAACAGCCATCACCTGGTTACAGTCACACACACACACACACACACACACACACACACACACACACACACACACACACACACACACAGCTCCCCTCTGCAGTGCTCTACTACTGAAAGTGACTGCATGGAGTCTGTCTCATTTCTCTCCAAAAGCACTTGAATGTGATTAAATTATATCGTTACATGCCTGTACTGCTTATGATTTGTGAGCTTGTACCTTTGCTATTTTCAGTCAGACTTATAAAAGGGGAATTTCATTTTGAAACACTTTTCAAGTATACTCACCTGCTTTTGTGCACCTCATCCGAGACAAGATTGAATATTTACTAGATATTTGATGTTCATTTGATCAAACACACCGCACTGCTTATGAGTCGTCGTGCATGCCCCTACCAGTTATGTCTGTGTCCATTTTATGCCCTTATATGGAGTTCTTTGTCAGGCATGCCCAAATATGGAGTCTATGCAGATCAGAACACCATTGTGATGTCAGAACTTGGGGTGATCAGGTGTGATCAATTGGCAAATTTGGGCCCTGTCCAGAGCTTGGGCAGAGGCTAAACTGTGCTGGCTCTGGACAACAGTGTATCCCTGTGGTGGTGTGGAACACGCGTGGTGTGGAACGTGTGTGTCAAATTTGAAAATAACATTGATTTTGTAAATATAACTAATCAGTATTGTCCATTCATTTGGACAATCACCCGGAGCAGGACTGTGGTTAACGGTTAAAGTTTGAAGGTGAATGTGCAATGTGAGGGGCGTGGGTTTGAACGAATGAATATCAAATATTTTAATATTTAAAAAGAAATACTGTACAGTGTGCAGACAAAAGCCAGTGTAGGGGTGAAAATGACCCCAAAAGTCTTTCAAAAGTGAAACCCCCCTTTTACACTATCATGCATAATTAACTTAACAACTTATAGCATACTGTAGCATGTCAAGTTATACAATCACAAGATAGCTTGTGTGTATCAGGCATACTGTATACCCTCTTAAGTACCCCGTGACACCCATATATTTATAGCAAAGTTATGTCTGGTTGCAACATGCAGCCCTGTAGACTGTCAACATGAGCCTACATGAGGGACATCATTTAGGTCATATACCGTAGGCACGTATGCATGGACATACACTAAAGGCTTCGGAAAGGAAAGGAAACAAATATATTATACAGACATACAGTAACACCTGCAACAGTGTTAGAATTTAAATGAATGATTTCAGTCAATATTTTCTAACTACAAAACTATATCACTTAACATATAGAATACATCAGTGCCTCTTTGGAATATCTCTGACAAAACAAACACTCACATATTTTCAGCGTGCATAATGGTATATTGTTGCATACTGAGGTCTTTTGCAGTTCAACAGCAAGAAATCCCTAGTAACGCAGCCGTCTGTCTGGTGAGCATCAGGACACAGACAGACAAGGATCGATATACATACAAGCGTTTTTCTACCCTAAATAAACACGGAGACACAGACACACACCCCTACCCACAAAGATTTTACAAACAGTCAAACACTGCTTGTCAATCACTCACTCTACTCTCTCTCTCACACACACACACACACACACACACACACACATGCACACGCACACGCACAGAGGGTAGACACACTTGGGCTTAGTTTCGGGGAAGCTGAACCCGAGGTCAAAGGTGAGGAAGTGTGGGAACGCTGAGGTCCCGTAGTGCTGAACTGTCACTGTCCTGACAAACTAGTCTCCCAACATAAACACGCGCGCCGCATACATCAGACCAGAGACAATGCCCCATGAGGAGAGAGCACAATACCTCTGGAACCACTCTACACACACTGGACCTGAAACAATACCACGCACACACTGAGAAAACAACACAACCAGGCTTAAGCCAACACGCCGCTGGTCTGGCAACGCACATCGCTGACCGTGAACTCAGCGGCACGGCTCCTCCAGCAGCGCCACACAGCTCTCACCAGCGGTCTAAAGCAGTGGTTTTCAACCAGTGGTCCGGGGACCACCAGTGGTCCTTGAGGGTAGACTGGAGACCAGACAAATCTGCCACAGGAAAAGGAAATCGCTGGGGAGATTGATCTGGGCGCTCCTCAGTTTGAATGACATTTCGCTCACCCCAGAGATGTGGGTGACCAATCAGAGCCCACTATTCAAAGTGAGCCTTTTTTTGCTGTGACGTTGGAATCTATTTGTAACCAGACTAATAAATACGCAGTGATATTAGTCTGGCCATGCCAGGCTACCTCGAGGGGGTTCCAGGTGGTCCCCTCCAGGTGGTCCCCAGATAAATGATGGAGAGATGGTAACCAAATGAACCTTTTATTAGATCTTTAACTCTTAAGAGCGTGAAATGAATTTCATTTTACGCTCTCAAGAGTTCAATTATTGTTAACATCTGCATTACTTAATTTACAAGAAGTCTGCACAATTAGAATGTATAGAAGAATTATGTTATTTTGATCAATGTTTGCGTGTTATGCTCTTATTGTGGACAAACTCTTATCCAACAACAACAAAATGTTCTTTAGGTTTGGGTCTGCGAGGCTAAATGTTATCAAATGGTGGTCTGTGGCTCAAATGCAGAATAAATAATGGGCCTTGAATGGCCCTGGTGTAAAGTACATTTACTCAATTACTGTACTCGAGGTGTTAATTTAACTCCAAGAGTGCACAAATGTAACCAAATGGGTGGGTCCATTTGGTACAGTAAAACACTATGGATTTACAGCGTTACAGAGTTGGAATAGTTGTAATAATACATACAGGATAGTAGTACAGATAAGTACGCGGTCAAATCCTCAGTATATCAAGGATTTTACAACAGTGTAAAATGGACCTAAGTAAGACCATAACGAGTCCATTTTTTTTTACACTCTCAGAGTTTAATTAAGACTGGGGATTTTACGGTGTATAGCTTTCAACTGCGTGTGACTGATGGGCTCTATTTCAGCGGTCTGCAGTTGTTTCAACTGATTGCATCACATCACATCACCGATTTCACCTTGAGCTTAACCGCAATCAGTCCCTCCCTCAAAGTAGTGCCTTTGATTATAGCCTGACCACCACAATGCAGGCTCTTGCACCCAGCCTTTGGTTCCTTTCAGTGCTGACCCCCAGAAGGGAGAAGCACTGGCGTATTTGTCTAGTAACTACTTACAGTAGACCTGTATTATTATGAAGTACATATCGAACCATATAGACAGGCAGGCAGATTGGCTGGCTGGCTGACGTGAGCCTGGCAGTCAGTGGCTCTGTGGTCATTACCTAATAGGGTACATCAGGATGAGATCTGGAGCCCTACCGGGGGGGGGGGGGGAGGGGGGGGGGGGGGGTAGGGTTAGGGGGGGTGGGGCTATATTCATGCTGGGTTACCTGATCCACTCATCAGGATGCTTCTAAATCCTGCGTGTACGCGATGATAAATCTCTCAAGAGACATATATACACACCCCCACACAAACACAGTCAGCTGTGTGCAAACACATAGATGCGCACACACACACACACACACACACACACGCACACACACACACACACTAGCGGAGTGACTAGAGCAAAAGATAAAAGATCATGTCCTGGAATTGCATGTATTCAGCCTTGTGCATGGAAAAGTACCATCAAGTAACTTAAGAGCATTAAGGATAGGTAGGTAGAAAGAATGGTAGAGAGCGCCCTCAAGTGTAGAAATAGAGGAACTGCGTTTATTTTGCTCAGTAAATCTTTGCACAAGAGCATGCAAATGAAATAAGGATAACCTTTCACATTGCTTTGTCAGTCGCTGATGCATTCAGTCAAATTGAATCTTCAACAGATGGAAGCGTAATTCAATATTCAATCATAAATGCTTGAGATTTAGGATTGATGAGACAGAAGGTATATATGGTACCAAACCACTTCAATAGCAGTGATCACATTGGTTCTGAATGTAGTTCACCCGTGTGTGTGTGTGTGTGTGTGTGTGTGTGTGTGTGTGTGTGTGTGTGTGTGTGTGTGTGTGTGTGTGTGTGTGTGTGTGTGTGTGTGTGTGTGTCTGTTTGAAAGGTTATAATTAAAAACAAATTTGGTCTGATTTAATCAGTCCTCCTGAAACTATCTATCTAACTATATTTTGTCTGTCACTTGTTTTTAATGGGACGATCAAGGGTAAATATCTAATTTGCCGTGTATTTATTCCACAGTCATTATAATTTAGATCAGAGTGTGTGTCTATGTGACTGATGGCAAGGTACTGTACGTCTCTCAGAGACAGTCCAAGATTTTACCATGTTTTCTTGTCTGTGTTTAGGATGACCATGAAGCAGGTTAATGTGTGCTTGGGTGTGTTTGTGTTCATGTCGTACAGAGAAGGCGAGAGAGAGAGAGAGAGTTAGTGATGTGAGGACTTGTTTATGCAGGGCTGAGCAGCAACCACATGACTACGTTATCGTTACTCTCGACAAGGAGAATTCTGTTCTGCCAAACTGCACAGTGTATGAGTGTGTGTCTGTGTGTGTTCATGTGCATATGTTTATTAGGTTAGACAGGGAAGTAAGAAATTAAAGAGAGAGAATTGCGATTTGAAGCAAGCGCATTAAGCAGGAGGACATGGATGTTGCGATTTCAGCTTGGACATACATGTCCTCTAATTTATCATTATTGTTGTTAATCTCCCTCAGAGAGTCCATTAAGCCTGATCTATACTTAGTTGCGTGCAGGTGTTGCGCACCAAAGATAGTCGATCTACAAGCTCGCGGCGCATTGCAGCATGACACGTTGAGAGCTTGTAGAGCAGACACCCACACGCAACTTTGTATAACTCAGACGTTATAGTCATTCCCTTCCCACCTCCTGCTGCAGCACTTTGTTACTGTCGTCCTCTGCCTTGCCTCGTCCTGTTCATGCCCCCCTCTCCCCTCCTCCTCCTCCTGCCTGGGGTTTGGGGTCGTGCTGGGCTCTGTCTGCATTATCAGCCTGGAGAGAGTGGGGCTCGTAGTTGTTGGATGCTGGTAGTTTTCCACTAGAGGTTGTATGCCGGCTGAATACAGAGAAAGCCAGCATTTGTTAAACCTCATGTCTTTCTCTTTTCTCCCTTGCTTCCTGTCCTCTCCCAGGCTTGGCATTCAGCCCCTGTTAGTCCATACTGTAGGTGTTCCTCCTCTTTCTTCTATCCATAACCCCCTTGTTTTTCCTTCTAGCTTTTCTCTTGTTATTTACCTCTATCACTCCCATCTTCTACCCTGCCTTCTCTCGCTCTGGTTCCTGAATAGCATGGCCAGAAATAGCACTCAGAAGAGCAAGCCCCCCACCACAACCCCAGCCAACCCCACCCCCCAGCAACTGTGCCAACCGACCTACCCCATCATGCCCCTCATGCCACTGGTACCATGACGACTGACTCAAAGAGCCATACGCAACACGATCTGTCCCTCTCCGCTAGGAGAATGCAGTCCTCACGACACACATGCTGTACTTTAACGTTAACATTTCAAAGTGTTATTACAAAGAAATGAAACGCAAATCAAGAGGAATTGCAAATTAAATTCATCTTGGTTGCAGCTTTGCAACCAAAACCATGGGGTTCCTGACATGTACTACATAAGGTGGTTGAAAGCAGCCTTTCTTGTCGTTGCTGCAAGTTTCCAACAGGATTGACAGTGACCTAGTTCCATACTTCCCACATACACCCCCCCCCCCCCACACACACACACACACACACACACACACACACACACACACACACTTAGTGTTCCCCAGTCTGCAGCAGACAGCACTGGTTTCTCTGAGCGAAGGCTGATCCTCGACTGGTATAAAAGGTGGGGGCCTGTCTGGATTTTTGGATCAAAGCATGCAGTTGGTGTGCGAGTGCACATTGTCACTACTCATGTAGTATTTTGAATCACCTCGCAGGTCCAATTTGTTTTGCCTAATATACGATATATATACCGGTTCATAAAAAAAACTCAAAATCAATGTTTTTTCACAGTCTCAGTCAGAAAATATGATTGTCAGTGATATTTAGTTTGAAAATTGTACATTAGTCTGTGTTCCCCACATATGTCATGGTATCTCATCACTGGAATTAATTACTTACATTTCTTACATAATTACTTACATAATCATATAACATAATCATATAATCTCATAATCATAATTACTTACATAATCGGGTATCATCGTGTATCAGCTTTCTGCCAGTTAAGCAGTACGTAATAACAACCTGCACAATTACATGATGAACACCCCGTTATCAGGCTACAGGTTGGGGATTTAGTGAACCGAACCAGCAACAACAGAGACTAAAAAGTTAAAAGAAGTAGCCTACAGCTACCGGTATGTACATTGAGTTGTGCATTTGAAACCTACTTCTAATACTGCCAATTAATAGACAGAGACTATACATATTTTTATCAAAGGCCTTGATATTTAACTGCTTAGGCAATGAGACAGGACGTAGTTAGCGGTGAGGAATGCCTGTATGGGTGCTCCCAGCGCAGCTGAGCCTTAGGTAGATACCAGTACAATGTCAATGCAACAAAACACCCTCAGGTGCTGCTCAATAAGATGACTAGCCCCACAGACTACACACCAACTGCCTGCATCCACACACCCAGAAAGGCCAGAAACCTTACACATCCCCCCCCCCATTACTGTCCCGTCACTTTGCAGAGCCTGGTTTCAACTGCAAATCCAGGGCTTTATTCTCCATCGTGTTCTCCATCCATAGTATCTCACTGTGCCAAAGGTCGCTGGCTGCTACAGCTGCCTCCCTCGCTCTCTGTCTCTCTCCCCCACCACCACAATTTGTCTGACCTGGTTTGAGCAATTGCTAGCAGTGATCTCCCATAATCCAGCAGATCTGTCGACAGTGTCGAGACCACAAGAGACCGAGGCCGCATTAAACCACAAAAGAAATTAAGTAGCAAAGGGACAAATACGTGATGTCATCTTGTGAGGGAACGGAAGGGCCCATAATAGGCCTATGTGAAGAAAGGAAGACATTTAGTTCCATCAAACGTCTCCTGACATCGTTATATCACAGCTCATAAGGAAGCAGGATATTGGTTTCGTCGCTACTGTAGAAAATGATTATGTGCGCCATGCGCAACCTGTAGTGCTTAAAGGTATGCAAAGTTACGCTGTCAAAAGTGCTTCATTATGGGACAAAGCATCTTCAATGCGCCACAGTGACAGCTGAACCAGCAAGCTTTGTCCAGAGTTATGACATTAACTTCCTCCTGTTGGATTTATCCAACACTTGTATAAAATATCCAATGTTGGCCAGGGCACACAATCTATAAGGAGAAGGACATCAGTCATGACTCATGCATGCTGATTGGATCAGCCCAATTGCTGCAGCCCTTCTCTGCTGCAAGTCTCTTAAAAAGCTGGAAATAATTAATCAAACCGTTTACTGTTTTGCATTATTTGGTGGGGTAAGTAATTTATGGCCTTTTTCCTCCGGTGCCCCTTCATTGTAAATATAAAACAGCCCCTAACATAATGTTGATTTGTTCTTCACAGCATATTGATGTTACTTAATATGGAGTTCAAGTGGAAATCGACCCATAGCCTAAGCCACGTAAGACAATTTATTGGTTTTGCTTTTTTATTTATGTAAATCTGAGCAGATTATGCTCCTGTTTCTCCCCCCATGAGAGGAAATGCTAGTAGAATTTATATTCAATGCTTCTCATCTTTTCATCTGTGAAATACGTGATGATGGCCTAGTCATTAGATATTTCAGAAACATCTTACAATACGCTTACTGACTTTATCTTACCGGTATTTGAGATCCTCAGTGTTAATTTAACTCAGTAAGAATCGATTCAAATTAGATGGAGGATTTGAATGATGCCACCCACGACTGACAGATAGTTAGATAGAAAAATAGCAGCAGATAGATAACAACAGACAGACAGCTATAATATATTATATGTATTAGACATCACATTGACTACTGTACCTAAGATATGGCCCTGCCCTGTGGATCACATGTACTCATTCTATTGGGTGGAATTGGTTTTAATTCAACTTGAAATTTAAGCCTATCTGGTATTTGTAATGACTTTGCCTACAGTTCATCAAGTCAACAATGTAGGCCAACATACGGTATGTGGAAGAATTCTCAAGAATCTCAGCAGCATCGGCCCACTTCACAACAAGAACAGGTTGAGCTTTGAGTGCAATTCTTATTCCAGTTAGGGTGAAGGCATAACACAATGGTGTAATTACATAACACAAAGAAACCACTCTCTGTCTCTGTCCAACTACCCAAGACTGGGATCCTTTCATCCAGGCAT
Source organism: Protomyctophum parallelum (assembly GCF_964188405.1). NCBI lineage: Eukaryota > Metazoa > Chordata > Actinopteri > Myctophiformes > Myctophidae > Protomyctophum > Protomyctophum parallelum. The sequence goes on along the minus strand of NC_139717.1, from coordinate 36,531,243 downwards.
GGCACATGGTGGCCAGAGAGAACCAGCTGATGTAGTCTGCCCACCCCTTTCATAGACTTAGAACAAATACTCACTATTGTCTGTGTGTGTGCAGTGCAAATACGCATCTCTACACTCCTTTATACATTGAGTGGTGATCAATAAGAGCCTACTGCCAACACCTGCTTACGTTGACCACGTTTGCAAGATTCCACGGATAAGCGATTTTGACCCCGGCATGTTCACCAGACCGGACCCTTACACAAGGACAGCTTGTGGGAGGCTGACCCCGTCCTATACACAGAACCCTATTTCAGGCTGTGCCCCCGTAACCCTTAACCTCTAGCACTCACCAAAACTGGGGGAACACAACACCGCAAAAACACGAGCCCAGAGACCCATCCCTGCGACTGTCATCACAGCTTGTTCTGCATATTCACAGGGTGCCTTGAAAAACAAACAACGAAAGCAGGCTGCTCAGGTTGCACAAAATGTCTATAGCGAGGAAACGGCAAGGACAAAGCCGTAAGCCCGATTCGTACTAGATGTTATTTTTTTGGGGAGGCGGGCGGGGGGCCATTCAAGTGTGAAAAAGTTCAAAATCAAATGTTAAAAGATATATATTTTTTACATTTCTGCTTTATTATGATAATGAAAGGCGGGCAGAGAGCAGGGGAATGACACGCAGTAAAGAGCCTGGCCAGCCAGGGGTTGAACCGGGGATATGCCGAAGAAGGCATACCGAGGAGGGGGGAGAAAAGAAAGAAAAACATAATACATAATTACAAACATTACAGTTTCTGAAAATGACCATGCCAAAACGAAGGATGTCAGGGTGAAAGTGGTTAAGCAAGATAGGAAAAATAAATAAATAAATGAACAGTTATAAAATGAATGGAAACCCAGAAAGGCCAGCTAGGTGTAAAACTGTCGCTATTATTGTAGAACCAATTTCACAGCTGTGATCTGCAGAGACATTACATTACCACAAACAGGAAGTATTCCTCCAGCAGAAGAGGAGGGGGGGGGGGGGTGGGGGCATTACCATTAGGCAGGACTGTCTGTGGTATCGAAGATTTCTCCTTTAATCAGCGGATCTGTTGGAATTAGTGGTCTGTCTGAACCAGAGCCCCCCTCCATCCCTGACAACAGAGGGTGGTTTGTTTGTGTATGTGTGTTTAAGTGTTGGTGGGCTTTAACCATGTGATGTGACCAGAGTGAAATGAGCTTGCCTCATAAACACAACCTTTGGCAAGCCTTGGGCACATGCAGCTTAGCATAATTCTAGAAATACCAGACGCTCTGTGTGTGCGCAGGGTGCGTGCGTGCATTGCGGTGCATTGGCAGTATTCTCCCGTTGCCCACTCCTTCATATAGCAAATAACAGCTCCACCAAATGTGAAATTTCCAAAGCAACATTTTTTTAAATAACGTCCCCTTAAAATACGAGTTCGTCCAAATTTGTGTGGATTATTTGTTTGTTTACTGATTATTTACTTTGACTTGATTTAGACTTACCCTTCTAAGCCTGAATAAACACAATAAATGCAATGCATGGACATAATCTCAAGCTTAGCCAAGCATAACTCCAAATATAAAGTAAAAGCCATATATATACATCCATTTATAATTCATAAAGGTTTTGACATTTTATACCAGATTTAAAGCCATATACTTACTACTTAGCAACTGTTGGTGTGTACATTAAGTACACATCAACATTTAGCCTTAAATAATAATCAACATTTATTAATACTCATATTGACTAACATATTGTATTTGTTTATTTTATTATATTCAGCAATTTAGCTACACATAATCAATAGCATACATGTGATGGTGAATCAGTGGTGATGACTTTAGTAGCAACACGTTTTGTTGAAATGACAAAAACAGCATGTTCCTCAATCCAAGTAAGAGGAGGGCAAACAGACAGACATGCAATTCAAAACATTTCAAATCTACAGTATATATTTTCTAAGTCTAAACTTGGTCCCCACCTTTTTTCTCTATACACTAAATCTGTTTGCTGTAATTATAGGTGATCTACAAGCTTGTATAGATCTTATATTTTGCCTAATGTTCACCTACATGCTCAGAGTATGGATATTAGGGTTCATTTGGTTAAGTAAAGAAGTGTTGTTGTTTTTTGCGTCGCTTCCATTTCTTTTAATTCAGACTTGAGCATCAAATTGAATGCAAAACATAATTTCTTACTTTTATGTTTGCATTTTATGTTTCACTGCTTAAAGAGAATGTCTATATTTAATTATAATTTGCTTACTTGGGCAACTGCAATCAGCTATGTGTATGGATGTGGTTTATGTAAGATATATGTGATCTTGACAAGCCCAGGGAGATGGCGGGGGGCTGTTAAATGGTGTCTCATCATCAAACTGCTCATATGTTTGGCTCAGGGAAGGATACAGCTTCACTGGCAGTGTTTGCAAACCTTATGAAAAGGTGCAGAGAGGAGCAGATGGCAGTGGAACAATAGCATAAGCTCTAGAGAAGCTCTAGAGAAGCTATATTAATATGAGGTATATTTCCTATACAACTCTATTTTACATGCGAAATGCTTATGGGAGTTTATTACATAAGTTGTCTCATTGTGAATTCAAGAGCAGTGGTTTTGTGGGGGCTGAGGTGGGGGCCAATTGGAATTTAATAAATAAATAAATGAATAAATAAATAATTAGTAGGCTATATAAAAATCACAAGTGAGGGGCGCTCTTATCATCGTACATCATCATGACGTCAAATAGACACAATTTGCTCAGACACTGACTGACTGTCCATTCATTGTTAATGGGAATTTAATGTTTGTGTAGGACCAAGTTTGTGCACACACACCAAAAGCTGGATATAGGAGGGGCTAGTGTCCCTCAAAATTTTAATTTCAATTCAAACAATTCAAAGCATAGCTGTGCTCCAACATATTGTGAGCTTGTAGATTGGCTATTTATTTATTTGGGTTAAATAAAAATGTCAATGAAGGCCACAGTCAGAAGCTATATGGTTGTTTGGGGTACCTTGGCACAGAAATACCCTGTTCTAACCCATTCTGAACGGGCACCCATTTTGGTGTCGGCATCATGTTATGCTTTAGCTATTGAAAAATAGCAGATCTACAAGCTCATATCGCGCCACCGAGTGGCGCGATACGAGCTTGTAGGTCTGCTATTTTTTGAAAAATCGAAGAGCGACTGACATTTTTAGAATCTGATCTCAGGTCAGAATGGGTTCGTCAGACCAGTGTGTGTCCGGCGGAAACCTCGTATGAATCTGATCTCAGGTCAGAATGGGCTAAAGGACGGCCTACCTGGACAGCTTGCAGAAGCCACACGAAACGCTCCCTGACGTCTTCAAAGGGACACCGTTTGGAGAGCATGAGGAGACGAGCCAGGATGTCATTCAGATCGCTGTTGGGGGAGCTGGGCGTTGCAGGGGACGAGGGGGAGCTGGGCGTTGCAGGGGACGAGGGGGCCGAGGCTGGTATGGGACGGATGTCCTCCACTCTCCTGTTGGGGGAGCTCGGCGTTGCAGGGGACGACGAGGGGGCCGAGGCTGGTATGGGACGGATGTCCTCCACTCTCCTCATCACTTCCTGCCGGATGTGCTCCATGGCTGCTTCTCTGGAGCTTGCATCCCGGCTACCCAGCCCGTCCCACCTCCCCAAGGGCTCCTGCAGGTCCTGAGGCTGTGCATCCATCTCTGCTGTGGGCCTAATTTTTGTGATTTCTTGTGGTGGGCTAAACAAACAAACAAACACACAATAAATAGCTTGCACTGTGCCATTATCCCAAACAATTACATTCTACTCAAACATGTCTCTAATTATTGGGGCATCTTATGTTGAATAATAGACTCCCATCCCAAGGCATTGAAGGCAACGTGATATTGAGTGCGTGCGTGCGCGTGCGTGTCTGCATTTCGGCGTGTCCCAACATGATGACGACAGAGAGACACTGCAAGAATTTGCGGGATATTGGGATCTGATTTGGATCGTGGCGAAAAATGATTGATTCTCAAAAGTTCCAGTATGATTTAAGTTAAAAATTTTGGTGTGTAATAAACAACTTCAAGAAGGGGGGAAAGGTCTGGCGTTAACACAATTTACCAGTTTGACAAGGTGCATAAATTCATTAAATTGTAGCTATAATTATTATTCCCTTTCAGCATGTAAAATGCATCAAAGAGCAGATAACGGACTGCATGGTGTTCATTCCTTCAATAATCACACGGGTCAAAACCCGCTCGGAGCCATGGATGAATTCGGACATACTGACTGCAATGAAAGCCAGAGACAACAAATGCTCTGAACTTCTTAAATGCAAGTCCAAACTAGCCAAGTGCAAGCGCTTCGACAGTGATCTCCAAACCAAACTGTGCAACCTAAAAGCCCAGTGTAACAAGCTAAGAAACAATGTAATTGCCATGACCAAATCAGCCAAATGTAACTTTATCAATGATAAAGCCGAGGAAATCAAAAACAATCCTCGGGAGCTATGGAAGTTACTAAACAATCAACTAGGCTGTGGTCGGAAACTAAAAACCAGGTTTACTAACATAAACATCAAATCGAATAACACCCTCATCACTGACAAACTCGATGTAGCCAACCACTTGAACATCTTCTTTACAAACATTGCAACAAAGCTGGTTAGCAAACTGCCCTCCCACTCTGGGCGTTTTGGTGTAGAGCACATCAAAGCCTTCTACAAAAACCTTGGTGTTTGTAAAGATGATTTTAAAATGACAATGGTAACAACCGAGGAGGTACTTAAAAAACTGAGTGCCCTCCAACCCCACAAGGCCACTGGCCATGACAATATTCCCTCCAAATTTCTCAGAGACTCAGCCTTTTCCATAGCTCCAGTCATCACCCACATAGTTAACCTCTCCATCAAACAGGGACAGGTCCCCCAAGATTTTAAACTGGCCAAAGTAACCCCCTTGTACAAAAAAGGGAGTAAATTAGAACCCGGCAACTACCGCCCTATTTCTATTCTAAGCTCCATCTCGAAAGTGATGGAAAAAATAGTCTATGAACAGGTTGAAAAGTATCTTGCCTCTAATAAATTGCTGTACGAGTTCCAATCTGGTTTCAGAACATCCCACTCCACTGACACATGCCTCCTCTATTTGAGCGATCACATCAAACACGAGGTGGATGCTGGAAAATACTGCGGCATGGTCATGCTGGACCTCCAAAAGGCTTTTGACACCGTGAACCACTCCATACTGGTTAACAAGCTTAAAGCTATTGGTTTTGATAGCACATCAGTGAGCTGGATGCAATCCTACCTGGAGGGGAGAGAACAGATGGTGGAGGTGAACGGAACACTGTCCCCTCCCCTCCCAGTGAGCTGTGGCGTCCCACAAGGAAGCATACTAGGGCCTTTACTGTTCCTAATTTATGTTAACGACATGACTTCAGCTTGTGACTGCAACTTGTTCCTGTTCGCAGATGACTCAGCACTGCTGGTCTCGGACAGGAACAAACTGCAGGTTGAAAAGACCCTCAGCTCTGAACTCGGTAGAATCTGCACCTGGCTCGCTGATAACAAACTATCCTTACACCTGGGAAAAACTGAATCCATCCTCTTCGGATCAAATAGTAAACTCAGCAAGGCAGATGGCTTCTTGGTTAGAGTGGGTGACAATATTATCACACGAAAAGATGAAATTACCTACCTAGGTTCCATCCTGGAGGCCAATCTTTCCGGTGATAAAATGGCCACCAACGTAATCAAAAAAGTCAATCAAAGAACAAGATTCCTTTACAGGATCTCCTCACTGGTCAGCAAAAACACCTTGAAGACCTTAACAGGAGCCCTCGTACAAGGTTTCTTTGACTATGCATCCACCTCTTGGTACCACAGCACCTCAAAGGCCCTTAAAACAAGGCTCCAGACCTCCCAAAACAAACTGGTCAGGCTCCTACTTGGCCTCACCCCCCGAACCCACCTCACCCCTGCCCACTTTGACAGGCTGGGATGGCTTAGGGTCGACGACAGAGTACAGCATCTTGCAATGGGTCTGGTCCACAAGATTCGATACACCACCAAGATACCCATGTACCTGTCTAAATACTTCCTTAATGTAAACGAAGTCCACACCCACAACACCAGAGGGAGTGCAACAAACCATGTACAACCCAGATTCGGCACAAACAAGGGACTAAATTCTTTTCGCTCCTATGCCACCAAAATGTGGAACGCCCTACCAACAGTCATTAAGACATGTGAATCCCTTGACTCCTTCAAAACCGCTCTCAAAGGGCACCTACGGATGGCTGCAATTCGAAACTGGCCTCTGTAAAATCTGAATCCCCCCCCACCCCCCCCCCCCCCCCATTTTCCCTCACTGTATATTGTATCTTTTCCCTTTTTTGCTTCCCATATGATGAATTCCTGTTCTGTACTTTAGCTACATAGAAATGTCTATTTGTATGTCTCTAAATGTCTGTATGTCTTTAAATGTTTTGATGAATTGAACAATGTGGACCCTGTTGTAAACAAGTGTAATGCTTAATTGGGTCGTCCACTCACAGTTGACAGTCTTTGTATTGAGTTTGTGCTTAAAATGTACTGTAAATTCTACAAACTGTTAATAAATATTTCAATCAATCAAAAAAACACTCACCCAATGTGATTAAATAATAATAATGTGTTAAGCCTGCACAGTGCACACTTAAACCGAATGGTCCAATGATCCATTCAATCTCTCCTTGATTCTCTCTCAGTCTCGTCTACGGTCAATTGTCTTAAGGCTTTCAAGCTGCTTATGAAAAAGACACCGTAAAGATAAAATAAAATACGTAAATGAATAAATAAAAACCTTTCACAACAAGTAAAAATCAAAGAGTGACATAATGAAATACTCACTTTAAACCACATTCTTTGATGCAGGTCTTCGGAAATAGGACGTCTTGCCTCGGAACTCGTCCCTGGGCAGTAGCGATAGGAGTCAACAACTTGTGGTGATAAACATTTGATTGGCAGGACAAATACCCAATGACAACGTTTCTGAGACATGGAGGGCGGTTCTATGCCAACATGGACGAATGGATCTGCTTCGGGGCGTGGCAACGAGCCCAGTTGAAGGATTTATGGGATTTTGATTCTTCCAAAAATCCCTACACTCAATAAGTGGACTTCATATCGAGCTCTTCAAAACTACACCTCCCGTCACGCATTTCGATGTTTGTCTGAAATCAAGAGAGATGCTGCGCATGTAGGATATTATAATATTTATATAATTTATAATAATAATTTGTTTTGCAGCACCAGCAATCGGTGTATGTTAGCTACCTGTAGATTCCACTGACTGACGAGTTGGTTGTGTGATGTACGGTAATATCCTAGTAATATCTAGGCAGAGAGACCCAGTCCCCAGTATTTAATTGAATTTGAGTCAAATACCCCTGGTCAATATTTGCGTTACATACTAGCTTAAAAAAATATTCAGGTCCAAATTATGTGTTTTATAATACCAATAGATTGCTAAGATTGCTTTATTGAAATGTATTTATACATTTTCAAATTAAATTATAGTGAAAATAGATGGCTCTGCTCCTCACGCCCCCTGTGAGGAGGAGACAGGCGGAACCAGGAACCAGTGAGCGGTAAAGAACAAGAGGAAGAGGGAAATTCAAAAGGTGAGGACAAGGCACTAAGCCATAAAGCCAAAGAGGAACCACAACTGAAAAATAAACAGTAGTACGCTTACGAGTGAAAATAACATCGTCGATCTTATCATCTTACTAAACTCGGAGTCAGAGAATTGAAATAGGTTCGATCGTGTTGTTAAGTGTACCGTCTACCGTACACTATGGAGACCAAACAAGACAAGGTAAGCTAAGCACTATTAAATACAATATTACTAACGCCTACTAACGTCTGCTGCTAACAGATCGCAAGAGCTATTTCTGCTAAATGTAAAAAAAAAAATCGTATTAAACTGTATGTGTTGCAAATTCATCAGTATTAAGACGAGAAGCAAATGTTAGTTGGGCTTGTATGCAGCTGGTAAGTAACCCTAACCAGGACCTGTTTTGTTGCACAAAGCAGTAATAACGTTAGCTCTGTCTAGCTCATACTCATTATGGGTATGAGCAGGATAAACAAGTGAAATTGGAAGTGACGAAATAAATAATTAATCTTATCATTCAAAATAGATTAAATAGGTGTCCCATCTGAAAATGTATTTTCTGTTGGAGAGAGGGGGCGATCCCAGTTAGTTACTGAACAAACATAGCCCCTTTCGGGACCCTACGTAAAACTTTTTTGATACTTCAGTAGCATTTGGGTTCTGCTTGGAGGGCTAGAACAAACACTGACTGTAGCAATGATTAATTACTACCACATAGAGCTTTAACCTTTTTTAACAAAATACTTTTGTTTAACATAAAAATCTCACTAACTTTTAAGTTCTTGTCTTCTCCTCCTACTTAAAAGATTTTAGACTCACCCTCTAAGGACAGTTACATTGGGAGTTACTACGATCCGCCAGACAGTATTACTGTATTAACATCAAATGAGAGGGAAGCCCCTGTGTCCCCTTCCTTCATCATCGGAAAACAGCGGCCCAGTCCGAGGGTCTCGCTAACTTCAGCTGATCTTGACAGCAAAGGTATGGTTGCCTAGAATGGCTGATGTTCTAAGTTGATGCAGTGTGACCCACCCACAGAGATGAGTTCCTCCATGAAATTGTATTGATTGATGTATACGGAAATTAGTACATGCAGTCTGTAGAATACCAAAAACTATAGCTGACAAACTATATGGTATATTTTACAAAATAATGTCTAGTAGTGCTGTGTTGTGTGGATATTTATTTTTCACACAATGGTTTTCTCCACTGCAACTGCCAAAAGACTAAACATTGGTGCAGGTTTAATTGATTGATTGAATACAGTAATAACAGTTTGTAAAAAAAGTACAGAGGTACAGTTATATAATAACAATGCACAAAATTACAAAAAAAACACATTGTTTCCAATGTGGTCCTGTAATTCTTAATTCTCTCATACTACTAAATAAAAATCACATCCAGTGTGAAGTGAGGGGCGCTCTTATCATCATATATCATCATCCCCGACTTCTTACTGACCACCCGCTTCGGATGCCCTGACAGTTGAGAGTTGAAAGCCTCCTATATATACACTTTGATCTAATATTGTCTATTCATTGTCAATGGGAATTTAAATGTTTTAAATGTAATGATAGAGTTTGTGCACACAGACTAAAAGCTGGACATAGGAGGGGCTAGCGCCCCATAATAACTACAATAATGAGCAGGGTTGTCTTATCCTGCATTGCTTTTACTTATCTTCAGCCATCATTGGGGCACTGAAGACACTTCAAGAGAAGATTCGGCGGTTGGAGCTGGAAAGGAAACAAGCAGAAATTAATGTTGATAGGTTCTCCCTGGCTGCTCATAATTATGAGCACGCCGCTGCCTCTCCCGCTACACTGAACGAAGCTCCCTTGTCTGAGACGGACAACTCCAACCAGAAAGGTAACGGATCCAGGATTTGACAGAATGTGGGTCATTTGAGAGATTTACTTATTTTTGTATAGATCTTTGTCTGGATGAACGTGTAACAATGTACAGTATGTTTGGAAATATTTTTATCTATATACTCTTTATGGGTGTGTTCAGAGCTAGACTCTCAGCTGCAGTCTGCTGAGGCTCGCTGCCAGGTCCTTGAGAAGCAGTTGGACTACATGAAGAAGATGGTGGAGAAGGCTGAAAAAGACAAGAATGCCCTAGCAGAGAAACAGGTGAATCATTACACTGTAAAGCTAGAATTCACCACAAAATAATTCTTACTATAATATTGGATATCATATAAATGTCTCTCCCCTTTTTTGTTTCTTTTTATCAAAGATTAAGCAATTTCTTGTGTTTTATTAATCAATGAAAGATTACCTGCACACTGCCACTTGCACAGTACAGAAAGAATATTCATTAAGCAACGGTCACACACAACATTCCTCAGATACAGGAAAAACTGCAATGTTATCATAAAATGCTGTGCTGAGCGTCGGTGAGCAACCGCCAACCAACCTTGTTAATAAGCACTCTGTCTGTATATCTCTTCTTTTTACGACCAAATCCATCCCCAATTCAAGGCATCACTTCAGAGACAGCGACTGCTAACCAGCTCCGATATTCAAACCCAATGTGAGAAGCTGGAGAACCTTGAAAAGCAATGCCTGAAACTTAACGAAACTCAGGCTTTGGCAGAGGTAACTTGAGAGTGCAGGTGAAAATATTAAATAACCCATACATGTGATATATTTGGAGACATTGAAATGAAAAGTGAATTGTGTTCTTTTTAGAGGAAGATTGCTGTTCTGGAGGAGAGACTTCTGAAGGAAGAACATGAGCGTAAGCTCCTGCATGGGAAAGCAGATGAGGTTAGCTACACATATGAACACTCAGATCCGCACAAACTTTTTTTTAGGACTCAATGTTTATTTATGAATCAATGTAAAATTTTACACAGAAAAATAGAAGATGAGCAAAATAAATACAAGAATCAGACATAAAAAATAAACAACAAATGAAACAAAAAGACAATCTGAGGCTCTACTTTACAGTATTGTGTGTTCTCAGCTGCAGAAGGAGTTCAACGCCAACCTTAACCTGCAACTGTGTCCAGATGGTGCTGAGATCACACCCAAGAAGAAGAAGAGGGTATTTTAGTCACTTCGTTAATAACAAGGAAGATTATTGTTTGGGTGTAGCAGTGAAAATAACGTCTAAAACGTCTCAAATAATCTCCTACCCCAGACTCCCAGTTCCGCTAGAAGGCAAAGACCACCATCATCACCGAGTTACACCAAAGGGAACCGAATGCCCTTTGTCGCTGGAACGGTGAGTCAATACTTCTTCTATTTGCAATACTATACTATAATACTTGCAATCTCATCTCTTAAAAACCTACATGTTGCGCTCGGGTGGCACAGTGGAAAAGTGCCTGCCCTGTCTGGGGATTTGAATCCACTGCCCCGAACACAATTGGCCTGTGTTCGGGGGAGAGAAGCCAGGCAGGTAGAGTGTCTACGTACTCCTACGGACTGGGGTGGCATACCACAGCGGTGACAAAGTTGACAACACACAGTAATGTGTGTAGGGAGGAATTAATTGGCATAATAATTAAATTTGGGGTAAACGGCAACAAGGATCAGTAGACCCATCCTCTGAGGCTAAGCTTTCTCTCCTATTCCCACCGTTCTTGTAGTCAACGAGTCCGAGCCATTCGGTCCACGCCAACCTGCAGAGCATCCTCCACATGATGAAGCACCACCAGCCCCAATTGTGTGAGCAAGTGCAGTCCATGCGCAGGTCTGGCTCCGGGGCCAAGAAAAGCCTCCGCAGGGCCCTGTCTGCCTCCACCGCCGCCTCTCACGAACACTCACCTGAACAAGCAGCTCAGTCCCTGAGCTGTCTGTCCGACCTGCTCTTGGCCCTGCAAGACGAGCTAGGACAGATGAGCTTGTGAGTATTTATTTCTTATAGAAATAATTCATTTCTATGATGAGGTTATTGTTTTCCTGCTGGTCATATCCCTGTACAGACTTGTGTGTGTGTGTGTGTGTGTGTGTGTGTGTGTGTGTGTGTGTGTGTGTGTGTGTGTGTGTGTGTGTGTGTGTGTGTGTGTGTGTATATATATATATATATATATATATATATATATATATATATATATATATAGTGAGCACCAGGAATTGGTGAGTCAGATAGATGTGACGGATCAACGTGTGCACAGAGACGACCTGGAGAGAGAGCTGGAGGCTTTGGTAAAGAAGATGGAGGAGAAGTCGGCTCAGATCACAAAGCTCCGCAAACACCAGCAGACAGTACGCATATTTCTATTCAGTATAGCTCAGAAGCATTCCCAAAGATAATCTGTGAAAAACTGACAACAAAACAAGGCACATAAAATGTTCCTGCGATAAGTATTAGTGTTGTCATAAAAAGTAAGCCTTGCAGAGCCATGAGGCGCATAGGGCAGGAGCCTGTCTCCTGTTTCTGTAGCATGAGGCAGCTTGATGTACAAGTACACATGATGCTAGTATATCGCAGGGACTGAACCCCAATCCAACCCTTGATGCTGAGTGCCAAGCTGAGAGGCATTGGTCCCATAGTCTTTAGACACTCCTGTCTGTGTTGTGATGGCTATTATCAATTCATGGCATGAAGAGAATATACATAATAATCACAGCCAAGACATGTGCCTGAACCTCTAGTCTAGTGTATATATATTTCAATATTTTTACATTTTTCATCTATTGTTGCAGGTCCAAAAACTGACACAGAAAACCCAAGATGGTTCCAAGGCGAGTGACATCAGAGCACCTCTCCTGTCTCCTGTTAGGGCGAAGCGCCAGGGAAAGGGGGGCAGGGCCACACCGGGCAACCTGCAGCTTCTCAGAGAGACTCAGCAGTTCAACAGCAGGCTGAAAGAGTATGACCTTTCCTGGGAGACGTAGGAGCTTTTGAAGGACCCCTCTGTGTGCGCAGGCTTTCATCCCAACACTAGTTGAAACTACAAACGCCTCCCTATGTTCCTCACATCCTGTTTCATCTCTCACTGAACGACAAAGGGTCTCAGCGAACAGGCAATTCCTCTTTTAATCTTTTAAATATGAGGATTCATTCCAACGCCTTAATTGTGTGCCAAGGATGCAATCCGCTGACCAAGAGGATGAGCTATTAATTGAACACCTGCGTGTGCACAAGTACAGTTGTGTTACTGTAGGTATTAACTTTTACCTTGTCTTGGCTGAAAATGAATTTGCTTGCTGTATGGGACTCTTTGTCATCAAGTACATCCCATCTCAAATGAGAATTGCTGTTTGCTTGAATAATGGATTCTATTTTTAATATTTTTGTGAAATATAAATGTTATTTTTTTGCTTGTTTTTGTTTCATTGGCTTTACACAAAATTAAATTTATCACATGGCCCATTTTTACTGCTGCTGAGTGAAATGTAGCCCCCGAGCTTAACCACATGGACCTTGGTGTACCTGTTGAGTTCCAGTTTCATGATTTCCAGTTTTCAATCAATAGGTGGCAATAGTAGAAATATTATTGAAGTGGTGAAGGTGTGGTGTTGGAGTTGGACTAATAACTGGGCTGAGTTCCTACTAGGAATGATGTCTAGGAATGTTCTTGACATCATTTAGCTGAAGTTCCCCCACAGACATTTCTTAAATGATTACGTCAAATCTCAATACCACATCACAGTCAATCATTTTATCAATTAGTTCATATCACTTACGGTGTGTGAGACCACACGATATAAAGGGTTCTGGGCAATGACCAATTTGAATACACTTCCCACACAGCGGTAACTTAAACCAAGTACATGAAATAAACCATAAACAAGAAAATAAACATTTACAAATGTTTATGGCAGCCAAAGCATTTATATGACAGGATAGGCTACAGTGCAACCAGCCGACACATTTGTCGGCTGGGCTATGGGCAGTTGATACTGAGGGCGCACTCTAACCTTGCGTCACCAGACATTCCACTTTGGAGGAAAGCCTTGTCCGTGTTACTAAATTGCTGTTTGATCCAGTCGGGAGCGGATGATATCTTATGTCATGTTGTAGTCATTGTTTTATAGTCATCAGGCCGGAACCCTCAAACCAGAACTTCCTTTACCTCAAACCGGAAGAATAATACCTTCCCAATAAAAGTGTAGTTTCGCTGTTTTCTAAAATACAAAATAAATATAATTGTGAGTGTGCTTTCCAGAGACTATTTTGCATCTGTATACCTTTGTTATCCCACAGGGACATTCTATTCTCATCGCAGGCTATGAGATTTGCAAGTCACGCTTTTATTTTAGTGTCTGTACTCCGGCCTGAGCTCCCATGTGTTTTTGTATGTTCCCTTCATATTGTAGATACATATTTCATGGAGGATTTCCTTCAAGTAATTCACGGGCTGCTTGGTGATGTCCACCAGGTCTTTGATGTTGTAGTATTGGTGCTTCTCAAAAGCAGAGAACAGCATGTCCAACACTTGCTGCTTGTCAGCCCTGGCTCGTTTACCCTCTTCCTTCTTCTTCCTGTCATATTCACGATTGTAGGCGTGGTTGGCTACAGGTTTGTAGTTGTTGGTGACAGCTTTGTCCAATTGTCGAGATAGCCTCACAGGCTTAGCGGCCTCTTCTCTTTGTATCCTCATACAGTCTACTGGTCTGCATTCTGCTTTCTGCACCACCACTCCCTCCAAAGCTATTTTATCGGATGCAGACTCAGTGAAGACAGCCAATGTCTGACCTCCCACTGACTGCATGTTGAATTGATGCTCACGAGGTGCAGACACTGAGGTGCTTCCTATGCCATCACCTATGGTTAGTCCCTCATTCATAGTGAAAGTTGCATCTGCTTTTCCTTGGTTCTTGACTATTCTGATTTTCCCCACTTCACCTCTCCCAGGAGCCTTTGCCCATTGTTGAGCCACATATTTCGGCACCTTTACGAGCCATACAAGAGGGTTCCTTTTTGCAGCAGTTAAATCAACATCTACTTTCTCTGACATTTCTAAATGTTCATCTGAGGCTAGATCTTATTCTACAGAAGTGTAATGCTACACACACTTTTATAAGAACAGCAATGTATCTATGATGTCAGTATGGGTGATCAATGAAACCCATGTTTGGAGTTTCATATATGGTGTGTTTAGAACAATTTGAAGCCGACAGAGTAGATAGAGGACAGACAGAGGGACAATATTTCTGGATTGGTTGTTGTATGACTCCAGTGGCTCAGGGATTAACAGCGGCGGCCACAGGCAGTTCCAGGTGGCATCTCAGCCTCAGGGAGTACCAGCAGCGGTGGCAGCTCAGCTCAAGGGGTCACACAGAGTACGGACGAGTAGGCAGAACTTAGAGAGAGTGGTGGCAAGAATGGATGCCCAATGAGTCAAGCAGAACTTAAAGGACCACTTTTCAACCTATCTTCATATAATAGGTCCGCAATAATAATCATGAAAAAATGGCAATTTCTACTCGGTCTGTGTCTCATAGGGGGCTGTGGGCAGTTCAGAAACCGTCTTCCAGTGACGACATCGATGGAGAATACAAGCTAATAAAAAACTGCAGGCTTTCTAGTCCTGAGAAGATGGAAGCCATCGTTCTCATGATAATGAAAATCTAATCATTTTTGTAAAAAAATCTTGTTAAATAAAAAAAATCTGCTTAATGATGATGTCACTGGAAGACTGTTTCTAAACTGCCCACAGCCCTCCTATGAGACAGACTGAGTAGAAAAAGATCGTGCCATTTTAACATGATTATTAGTGAGGACCTATTATATGAAGATAGGGTGAAAAGTTGTGAAGTGGTCCTTTAACTGTAGGCTACTGTATGTCCTCAGATGAACCATTGGTTGTGCAGCAATGAGAAATATATAGTGGAAGGTCTAACTAAAGCTCATTACCCTGCATTTTGAAGGTATGTAGGGTTTAAGTAGCAAGCAGGCAAGCACGAGCAGTTATACTTATACTTGCTTTATCAGCACAAGCTGACTACCCAGCTCGAGGCTCAGCTGAAAGTGCTAAAAGACGCGATATCGCATTTTTCTCTGAAACTAGGGCGGTAATTAAGGGTGCTATACATGAACAGATCCACAAGGTTCAGGGCTCATTTCTGCAAATACAATATTAACGTTGTCAGCTATCCAACGAAGTCCACACCCACAACACCAGAGGGAGTGCAACAAACCATGTACAACCCAGATTCGGCACAAACAATTAAGGGACTTAATTATTTTCGCTCCTATGCCACCAAAATGTGGAACGCCCTACCAACAGTCATTAAGACATGTGAATCCCTTGACTCCTTCAAATCCGCTCTCAAAGGGCACCTACAGATGGCTGCAATTCGACAGTCTTTGTATTGAGTTTGTGCTTGAAATGTACTGTAATTCTGCAAACTGTTAATAAATATTTCAATCAATCAATCAATCAATCCACACTTTAGTTTAGCCAAACTCGTCCAGCAGGAGGCAGCAGCAGGCTTTACTTGTAGCTGTTCCTCCACTGGGCAGAGCTGCTCCAAAACACCCTTGTAGACTGTCGAATACTTTATATAGTAGTATAACCATTGCCAACGGCCTCTGCGCAATGTTAATCTACTTTCTACGGAATTGGTTGACAGCAAAGGTAGAAAGAAATGCATAACGAATTGACTTGCTAAAATGAGCTCAAAACAACATGAGACGTCATCTGGGTGCGCTCAGCTGTTGCTATGGATACGGGATGCTTGCTTACAGTCCGTGGAACCGGGCTCCGTCTTTTGAGCTAATTTAGAACTTCCTGTCTGAGAGCTAGCTAATTTAAGACATCCGGTTGCCTTCAGAATAAAATAAGGTTATTTAATTAATAATTATTACATTACATTATTAGTATTATTATTACATTACAGTTATTGTAAAGACACACATTATGTTTCTGTGTAAAAATAAGTAATTAAATAACATCAAAAAGTTATCTAAATGGATAAATGCTATTCACTGGAGTGAATATTCTATTATATTCTAAAAACGACTTATAAATCCTAAAGCCTTGTTTATACTTCACTGTGCAACGGTCCTATGCTGGACAATAGCAGATATGCAAACTCACAGCACATCTCATTCAAGACACTGAACTTGCAGATCTGCCATTTTTGAACACACTATAAAGTTAACCATTTATCATGCTGCTCTACGTGGCACTGCATTCTGTGACATTAAACCAAATGGCATTTTCCACTCTATGACACTACTGTTCTACATTTTTGTCTAATAAAATAGGCTATTAATTTAATCAATCAAACTGCATTAACTAACAGAGATACTACTAACCAAGCTATCCATGTCAACATGCTCTATAGGAGTCTCAATAACAGGTATAAGTAACGTTTAATGTTTAGTAATGTTTAATGTAGCAGAAGAGGCCATTCATTGAACAGAGTTTTGCACAATTTTAACATCCCAGATCGATTGAAATATGAATCTACTGTGCTGTGCTACACCATGATATATTAAGAGTACAATAACATTCCATTGTGAATAAAAACCTATTAACCACAGTGTAATGCTAAAGGTTTCATCACAGGGCTGTCTGCTTCATGTAATATCATTAAAAGTGTTGTTGGTGACAGTTATATGAGTTGGAAGCATTAAGACCCATTTTAACCCTCAATGGCTTCCTTTCTGACAAATAACGTTATTGTAAAAAAAAAAAAAAGATTCACGCGTTCATATGTAGCTATTTTGCATTAGAAGCGGATGGGACCAAGGGACCCGGATGTAACGTAAGAGGACTACAATAGATTCGCGGTTAAATCTCGCGGGCGTGGCCTCACACCGGAAGGAAGTGCCGCCGCCCTCAAATACGGAAGAGACGCGTGGAGGTAGGTTTGGTCAGTGTTTGTTTGGAACGTGCCACGTCACCATCGCGGGTCCGTCTTCGGAGCAAGTAAGTGATTAAATGTTATTTAATACTTAACGCTGTTGTTGTTTGTGTGTTCAAACGTCTATCACTTGAAGTTACTTGTTATGATGTTTATATATGATGTTTGTACGAAACTGTAAAACAGTGTTTCAGTAGCCGAATGGTTAGTGTCGAAGGTTTATAAACAACTATGCCCGGCCTCAATGTTTACTAACCGTCGACAGTACCCACTCGACTACCGAAACACGGCTTTAAAGAGTAGTATTTACATATCTAAACACAACAAGTAACTTCAAAAGTGATAACATGTTTGAGCCACGGACCACCATTTCACATTAATAGACTCTCACAATGGTGGTCAGTGGATCAAATGGGTCTGAGAGACTAGATGGCCTCAAATGGTGGTCCGTGGCTCAAACGCTGAATAAATAATCGACTAGAGGTGAAAATAGTATTGTTTGGTAGGTAAAAGGACAAACGTTCTGTGAAAATTGGCACGAAGCAACAAACATTCTTTGAAATTGGTGGGAAACGATCCCGGGCACTCATGTTAACAAAGCTCAGTCACTAACCACTATGCTACAATCAGCATTATATAATCAAAGGATCAAAAGTAGCAATCTTCTACATTCTCTAATTGTGTAGTTTTTTTTGGAAATTAAGCAGATGCTTAACAACAATTGAACTATTGAGAGTGTAAAGATCTACTATTGGGGTCAATTTGGTTACCTAAATTAAATTGCTCTGTATTGTGACAGTAATCATTGCTATAGTGTGTGTTCAGTAACAGTGTTAAATAGCTCTATAGTGTGACAGTAATCATTGCTATAGTGTGTGTTCAGTAACAGTGTTAAATAGCTCTATATTGTGACAGTAATCATTGCTATAGTGTGTGTTCAGTAACAGTGTTAAATAGCTCTATAGTGTGACAGTAATCATTGCTATAGTGTGTGTTCAGTAACTTGCAACACAGCAGCCAAGTATATGCAGAACACATATACACGCATTTGACATAACACAAACAACAAGACAATTTACATACATAAAGACATGAAGAAAAGAGCAATATCCACCGCTTAGATTATCCTGTGGCTACTACAACTCCTGATTAAACCCTTTTCTATTTATTAAAGAGCTGGAGAGACAGGAATATTCCTGTTACTGAACACACACTATAGCAATTATTACTGTCACAATAACTTTGTACTTTTGCTACTGATGTTTGTGTGCAACATTTGAGCTGGTGTCAAGTCACCTTAATTCAAGTGATAGATTATATACAGGGGCATGCCATATGGTCTACCTGCACAGCCTTTGTGATTACTGGTAGATCACGATGTACCTTTTGGGCACCCCTGCAATACAGGATTCCTGTCCAGAATTGTTTTTTATTAAATATAGAGGGTTTAAGTGTAGGGTTTGTCATGTTGGTGTTCTCTATAACTTTTCGTCCTGGGCATGACGTTAAACTGTCCAGTGTAACTCCAAGTTACATGGGGTGGGTATGGTTTGAGAGTTTGTGATGCTCAGTTCTTTTTTTGCGTCTCGGTTCCTCAGGTGGAAGCTGCATAGTTGGGTTTTTGATGGGTTGGGTTTCAAGTGGCTGGTCGTTTGTTTAGATATTGAAAAGGAGGGGGGCGAGCGCGCTACCTTGTGGGAGGCCGTTCTTTTCGGCTTTCCATTTACTCCTCTGGTCATTTAACTGAACATAGAAGCGCCTGTTGTTGAGGAGGCTGTTCCTGACCATTGTGCAGTGTTGGACAGTGTCGTAGGCAGCAGAGAGATCTCTGAATGCTGCTCCAGTTATTTGTTTCCCCTCAAACCCATCCTCAATGTGTTGGGTGAGGTTGAGCTCTGTCCAGCACAGGAGCGGCTGGGACGGAAACCAGCTTGGTCTTTAGTCAGCTTGGTATCTATGAGTGGCAACAAGGCGTTGGAGTAGCAGCTTCTCATATAGCCTTGTAGGTGATGCAGAGGGAAATGGGTCGGTAGCTCTTTGTGGATAATGGGTCTATGCCAGGTTTAGGGATTGCAACCACGTTGGCCTTTTCCCAGACAGAAGGGATGGTTTTCTGTGCTATGCATGTGTTCAGCATCCCCACAAGCCAGGTCTTTGCGTTGGGTCCCAGGTGCTGTAACATTTCTGCCAGTAGGTCATCAATCCCTGCTGCTTTTCCGGGTTTCAACTTTCCCATTGCAGTTTCAAGTTCTTCTAGGTCGAAGGGTTTGGTTTGAGGGCTGGCTGATTGTGGTTGGTCTGATACCACTGTGCGATGGTATTCTCCTGTGGGTCAGTGGCGGTCTTGGTCACAACTGGTGGCCAACAGTTGTAACCAACACCGCCACCGACCCACATAGAATACCATCGCACAGTGGTATCAGACCAACCACAATCAGCCAGCCCTCAAACCAAACCCTTCGACTTAGAAGAACGTGAAACTGCAATGGGAAAGTTGAAACCCGGAAAAGCAGCAGGGATTGATGGCATACTGGCAGAAATGATACAGCACCTGGGACCTATCGCAAGGACCTGGCTTGTGGGGATGCTGAACACATGCATAGCACAGAAAACCATCCCTTCTGTTTGGAAAAAGGCTGGAGTAGTTGCAATCCCTAAACCTGGCAGAGACCCATTATCCCCGAAGAGCTACCGACCCATTTCCCTCCTCTGCATCACCTACAAGCTCTATGAGAGGCACTACAATTTCTGAACAGACTATATTTACATCAATATGTCTGGGTCCCCACCTACTCACTCAGGGTTGACGTGTCACACCTGCAGTGATGGGAGGGGCACCAAAATGTGGTATTTTGATTGTTTAATGGGGGCACTCCCTTAGTATAAAAGTGTATGTTTTGTGTACACATGACCTGATGAAGATCAAATGGATCGAAACGCTGTCAGTATTTCAACAAAGAACGTCTTTCTTATACCTGTGGTGTGCGGGCTCCATCCAATACCTACACCAGTTGTGATGCAACAGAGTTTGCTGTGACCGTTGTGAATTATGGGTGGTGTGGTTTTTGCCAAGACGGTGGATTGTGGCCCATGCCTTCCTGCTGTTATTTGACATGTTGGTGTTCTCTATATCTTTTCGTCCTGGGCATGACGTTAAACTGTTCCGTTCGAGAGGACCAGCGACCCTCGAATGTAAACGGCCACGAAAGGAAATTATGTGTGTGTGAGGTGTTCTCTATAGGTTGGGTTTCAGGTGGTTGTATTGTAGTAGCTTGACATTTCTTGGAGGGCACTTTCAAGGACAGACTCAATCTTCTGGAAGTCTGCTTGTTGGGTCGTAATGCAGAGGTTGTCGGCGTAGATGAAACGCTGGCATTAGGCATTGGGTAGTGGCTGGTCGTTTGTGTAGATATTGAAAAGGAGGGGGGCGAGCACGCTACCTTGTTGGAGGCCGTTCTTTTGGGCTTTCCATTTACTCCTCTGGTCATTTAACTGGACATAGAAGCGCCTGTTGTTGAGGAGGCTTTTCCTGACCATTGTGCGGTGTTGGACAGTGTCGTAGGCAGCAGAGAGATCTCTGAATGCTGCTCCAGTTATTTGTTTCCCCTCAAACCCATCCTCAATGTGTTGGGTGAGGTTGAGCTCTGTCCAGCACAGGAGCGGCTGGGACGGAAACCAGCTTGGTCTTTAGTCAGCTTGGTATCTATGAGTGGCAACAAGGCGTTGGAGTAGCAGCTTCTCATATAGCCTTGTAGGTGATGCAGAGGGAAATGGGTCGGTAGCTCTTTGTGGATAATGGGTCTTTGCCAGGTTTAGGGATTGCAACCACTTTGGCCTTTTCCCAGACAGAAGGGATGGTTTTCTGTGCTATGTATGTGTTCAGCATCCCCACAAGCCAGGTCTTTGCGTTGGGTCCCAGGTGCTGTAACATTTCTGCCAGTAGGTCATCAATCCCTGCTGCTTTTCCGGGTTTCAACTTTCCCATTGCAGTTTCAAGTTCTTCTAGGTCGAAGGGTTTGGTTTGAGGGCTGGCTGATTGTGGTTGGTCTGATACCACTGTGCGATGGTATTCTCCTGTGGGTCGGTGGCGGTCTTGGTCACAACTGGTGGCCAACAGTTGTAACCAACACCGCCACCGACCCACATAGAATACCATCGCACAGTGGTATCAGACCAACCACAATCAGCCAGCCCTCAAACCAAACCCTTCGACTTAGAAGAACGTGAAACTGCAATGGGAAAGTTGAAACCCGGAAAAGCAGCAGGGATTGATGGCATACTTGCAGAAATGATACAGCACCTGGGACCTATCGCAAGGACCTGGCTTGTGGGGATGCTGAACACATGCATAGCACAGAAAACCATCCCTTCTGTTTGGAAAAAGGCTGGAGTAGTTGCAATCCCTAAACCTGGCAAAGACCCATTATCCCCGAAGAGCTACCGACCCATTTCCCTCCTCTGCATCACGTCTTTCTTATACCTGTGGTGTGCGGGCTCCATCCAATACCTACACCAGTTGTGATGCAACAGAGTTTGCTGTGACCGTTGTGAATTATGGGTGGTGTGGTCTTTGCCAAGACGGTGGATTGTGGCCCATGCCTTCCTGCTGTTATTTGTCATTATGGTGTTCTCTATATCTTTTCGTCCTGGGCATGACGTTAAACTGTTCCGTTCGAGAGGACCGGCGACCCTCGAATGTAAACTGCCACGAAAGGAAACTGTGTGTGTGAGGTGTTCTCTATCATTTCATTCCAGACTTCACTGTCTATCTCCTGTGTTTTCCATTCATCTTGAGCGTTACACAGTCGTCTGATGTGCGGGGGGAGGTGCCGGCTAGCGCATAAAGGCACGGACGGGACAGGTGTTGTCTTGACCCATCCCGTGATGATGCGACAGGTGTCATTTAGGGCTGTGTCGACCAATTTGGTGTGACGTGATCGGCTCCAGCTTGAGCAGGCATACTCTGCTGTAGAGAAAGACAGGGCCATGGCAGTTGCACGGATTGTTTGTGGGTCTGCGCCCCACTTGGGAGTTCACTAGTTTTCACAGGATGTTATTGTGGGTGTTGACCGTGGCTTTTGTGTTCTCCAGGTGTTTTTTTGAAGAAGAGTGTCCTGTCCAGTGTAACTCCAAGATACATGGGGTGGGTATGGTTGGAGAGTTTGTGACCATCCCAAGTGACGCTCAGTTCTTTTCTCGCGTCTCGGTTCCTCAGGTGGAAGCTGCATAGTTGGGTTTGTGTGTCTTTCTTTTTCTGTCTTTCTTTCTTAGGACGGAGATCAAGGTAGACGCCATAGGAAGGCTCAACACTAGCCGATGCCCCTAGAGATCCATCCCAAAGCTTCCCTCAGGGAGCACAGCAAGCCAGCTAGCCAGCAAGCCTGCCCAGTCAGCCAACGCAGCCAGTCAGCTCCGCCAGTCAGCCAGTGTAGAAAGTCAGGCTGCCAAGCCAGAGCATATCAGCCCTTGCAGTCAGCCATTGCAGCCATACCAGCCTTGCTCAGTCAGCTCAGCCAGGCCTCTCTTGAGGCCTGGCTCTCTGTCTGCCTGGCCCGGTCTGCCCTGCCCTGCCTTGCAGCAACAGAACCAGCCTTTCTGGAAAGCCAGCCAGCTCAGAATGCGAGCTGAGCAAGCCAGTGCAGCAGCAAGCCCAGACTAGGTTACCGCAGCCTTACTGTGCAGCCACAGCCACTCAGTCTAGACCAGCAGGAGCTGGCCAGGCTCCAACCCTTGCAGCGCAGCCTTAGGCCGGACAGTCCCCCTGCCTGCACTTTGTTGCCTTCCTGGCCTGTCTGCCTGCCTAGGCGCCTCGGTCTTCCTGTCTGTCTGCCTTGGCCTGCCAGTCTGAAACTGGTTTAGACTAACTGCGTGCTTGCCAGCTGCGCTGGCTTGCTGAGCTCGTATTCTGAGCTGGCTGGCTTGCCAGCAAGGCTGGTTCTGTTGCTGCAAGGCAGGGCGGGGCAGACCGGGCCAGGCAGACAGAGAGCCAGGCCTCGAGAGAGGCCTGGCTGAGCTGACTGAGCAAGGCTGGTATGGCTACAATGGTTGACTGCAAGGGCTGATGTGCGCTGGCTTGGCAGCCTGACTTTCTACACTGGCTGACTGGCGGAGCTGGCTGGCTGCGTTGGCTGACTGGGCGGGCTTGCTGGCTAGCTGGCTTGCTGGACTCCCTGAGGGAAGCTTTGGGATGGATCTCTAGGGGCATCGGCTTGTGTTGAGCCTTCCAACGGCGTCTACCTTGATCTTCGTCCTAAGAAAGAAAGACAGAAAAAGAAACACACACACAAACTCAACTATGCAGCTTCCACATGAGGAAGGCAGGCAGGCACGCAGGCAGGCACAAGCTGCCTGCGTGCTTGCTTCGCCCTCCAGTTGCTGCTCCAGTTATTTGTTTTCCCTCAAACCCATCCTCAATGTGTTGGGTGAGGTTGAGCTCTGTCCAGCACAGGACGGGACGGAAACCAGCTTGGTCTTTAGTCAGCTTGGTGTCTATGAGTGGTATGAGGCGTTGGAGTAGCAGCCTCTCTTGTAGGTGATGCAGAGGAGGGAAATGGGTCGGTAGCTCTTTGAGGATGATGGGTCTTTGCCAGGTTTGGGGATTGCAACCACTTTGGCTTTTCTCCAGACAGAAGGGATGGTTTTCTGTGCCATGCATGTGTTCAGCATCCCCACGAGCCAGGTCTTTGCGTTAGGTTCCAGGTGCTGTATAATTTCTGCCAGTATGTCATCAATCCCTGCTGCTTTTCCGGGTTTCAACTTTCCCATTGCAGTTTTGAGTTCTTCTAGGTCGAAGGGTTTGGTTTGAGGGCTGGCTGATTGTGGTTGGTCTGATACCACTGTGCGATGGTATTCTCCTGTGGGTCGTGGCGGTGTTGGTTACGACTGTTGGCCACCAGTTGTGATGCAACAGAGTTCGCTGTGACCGTTGTGAATTATGGGTGGCTCCCTGAGGTCCTTGATCGCCATTGGGTCCAACAGTGGTCATTGAAGCGTGCACACACATGCACACATGCACCTACACACACAGGGGCACATGCGTATGCACACCTGGACCTTTAAATGAACAACAACACAAAAACTAAGGCACTGGTGTCGGACTTCTGGTTTACCGGAACGGGGTTCAACTCCCTGCAGTGCCCTGCTCAATGTGTTGTATTTCATTCATTGGTCCATGGTCTCAGGTCATTGAGCGGCGCGCTATAGTGTGCGATTCTTCATCATTGTTGAGGATTTTTTAAAGGTGAAAATCAAGGAAAAGCAAAAGGCTATAGTCCATGGTCACGGACCGCATACTGGTCAAGGTCATTTATACTGGTGAAGATCATTTACTAGTCTTCTAAAGGTCATTTATACTGGTGAAGATCATTTACTAGTCTTCTAAAGGTCATTTATACTGGTCAAGGTCAATTACTAGTCTCATGAAGGTAATTTATACTGGTCAGTCATATACTGGTCACTGTCATTTCTACTGGTGAAGGTCATTTATACTGGTCAAGGTCATTTGTACTTGTCAAGGTCATTTATACTGGTCAAGGTCATTTACTAGTCTTATTGAAGGTAATTTATACTGCTCAAGGTCATTGATATTGGTCAAGGTCATTAAGTGGCACGCTATAGTGCGCGATTCTTCATCATTGTTGAGGATTTGAAAAAAGGTTAAATTGCAGAAAAGCGAAAGGCTAAAGTCCATGGTCACGGAGGGCATACTATAGTATGTTGTTTTTCTTTTTTTTGGTGGTGTGCGGGCTCCATCCAATAACTACACCAGTTGTGATGCAATAGAGTTTGCTGTGACCGTTGTGAATTATGGGTGGTGTGGTCTTTGCCAAGACGGTGGATTGTGGCCCATGCCTTCCTGCTGTTATTTGTCATGTTGGTGTTCTCTATATCTTTTCGTCCTGGGCATGACGTTAAACTGTTCCGTTCGAGAGGACCGGCGACCCTCGAATGTAAACGGGTGTTGGGACAGGGTCAGGTGTTGTCTTGATGCATCCTATGATGATGCCACAGGTGTCATTTAGGGCTGTGTCGACCAATTTGGTGTGACGGGATAGGCTTGTAGGTGATGCAGAGGAGGGAAATGGGTCGGTAGCTCTTTGGGGATAATGGGTCTTTGCCAGGTTTAGGGATTGCAACCACTTTGGCCTTTTTCCAGACAGAAGGGATGGTTTTCTGTGCTATGCATGTGTTCAGCATCCCCACAAGCCAGGTCTTTCCGTTAGGTCCCAGGTGCTGTATCATTTCTGCTAGTAGGTCATCAATCCCTGCTGCTTTTCCGGGTTTCAACTTTCCCATTGCAGTTTCACGTTCTTCTAGGTCGAAGGGTTTGGTTTGAAGGCTGGCTGATTGTGGTTGGTCTGATACCACTGTGCGATGGTATTCTCCTGTGGGTTGGTGGCGGTCTTGGTCACAACTGGTGGCCAACAGTTGTAACCAACACCGCCACCGACCCACATAGAATACCATCGCACAGTGGTATCAGACCAACCATAATCAGCCATCACTCAAACCAAACCCTTCGACCTAGAAGAACTTGAAACTGCAATGGGAAAGTTGAAACCCGGAAAAGCAGCAGGGATTGATGACCTACTGGCAGAAATGATACAGCACCTGGGACCTAACTCAAGGCCCTGGCTTGTGGGGATGCTGAACACATGCACAGCACAGAAAACCACCCCTTCTGTCTGGAAAAAGGCCAAAGTGGTTGCAATCCCTAAACCTGGCAAAGACCCATTATCCCCGAAGAGCTACCGACCCATTTCCCTCCTCTGCATCACGTCTTTCTTATACCTGTGGTGTGCGGGCTCCATCCAATACCTACACTAGTTGTGATGCAACAGAATTTGCTCTGACCGTTGTGAATTATGGGTGGTGTGGTCTTTGCCAAGACGGTGGATTGTGGCCCATGCCTTCCTGCTGTTATTTGTCATTTGTCATTATGGTGTTCTCTATATCTTTTCGTCCTGGGCATGACGTTAAACTGTTCCGTTTGAGAGGACCGGCGACCCTCGAATGTAAACAGCCACGAAAGGAAACTGTGTGTGTGAGGTGTTCTCTATCATTTCATTCCAGACTTCACTGTCTATCTCCTGTGTTTTCCATTCATCTTGAGCGTTACACAGTCGTCTGATGTGCGGGGGGAGGTGCCGGCTAGCGCATAAAGGCACGGACGGGACAGGTGTTTTCTTGACCCATCCCGTGATGATGCGACAGGTGTCATTTAGGGCTGTGTCGACCAATTTGGTGTGACGTGATCGGCTCCAGCTTGAGCAGGAATACTCTGCTGTAGAGAAAGACAGGGCCATGGCAGTTGCACGGATTGTTTGTGGGTCTGCGCCCCACTTGGGAGTTCACTAGTTTTCACAGGATGTTATTGTGGGTGTTGACCGTGGCTTTTGTGTTCTCCAGGTGTTTTTTTGAAGAAGAGTGTCCTGTCCAGTGTAACTCCAAGATACATGGGGTGGGTATGGTTGGAGAGTTTGTGACCATCCCAAGTGACGCTCAGTTCTTTTCTCGCGTCTCGGTTCCTCAGGTGGAAGCTGCATAGTTGGGTTTGTGTGTCTTTCTTTTTCTGTCTTTCTTTCTTAGGACGGAGATCAAGGTAGACGCCATAGGAAGGCTCAACACTAGCTGATGCCCCTAGAGATCCATCCCAAAGCTTCCCTCAGGGAGCACAGCAAGCCAGCTAGCCAGCAAGCCTGCCCAGTCAGCCAACGCAGCCAGTCAGCTCCGCCAGTCAGCCAGTGTAGAAAGTCAGGCTGCCAAGCCAGAGCATATCAGCCCTTGCAGTCAGCCATTGCAGCCATACCAGCCTTGCTCAGTCAGCTCAGCCAGGCCTCTCTTGAGGCCTGGCTCTCTGTCTGCCTGGCCCGGTCTGCCCTGCCCTGCCTTGCAGCAACAGAACCAGCCTTTCTGGAAAGCCAGCCAGCTCAGAATGCGAGCTGAGCAAGCCAGTGCAGCAGCAAGCCCAGACTAGGTTACCGCAGCCTTACTGTCCAGTTGCTGCTCCAGTTATTTGTTTTCCCTCAAACCCATCCTCAATGTGTTGGGTGAGGTTGAGCTCTGTCCAGCACAGGACGGGACGGAAACCAGCTTGGTCTTTAGTCAGCTTGGTGTCTATGAGTGGTATGAGGCGTTGGAGTAGCAGCCTCTCTTGTAGGTGATGCAGAGGAGGGAAATGGGTCGGTAGCTCTTTGAGGATGATGGGTCTTTGCCAGGTTTGGGGATTGCAACCACTTTGGCCTTTCTCCAGACAGAAGGGATGGTTTTCTGTGCCATGCATGTGTTCAGCATCCCCACGAGCCAGGTCTTTGCGTTAGGTTCCAGGTGCTGTATAATTTCTGCCAGTATGTCATCAATCCCTGCTGCTTTTCCGGGTTTCAACTTTCCCATTGCAGTTTTGAGTTCTTCTAGGTCGAAGGGTTTGGTTTGAGGGCTGGCTGATTGTGGTTGGTCTGATACCACTGTGCGATGGTATTCTCCTGTGGGTCGTGGCGGTGTTGGTTACGACTGTTGGCCACCAGTTGTGATGCAACAGAGTTCGCTGTGACCGTTGTGAATTATGGGTGGCTCCCTGAGGTCCTTGATCGCCATTGGGTCCAACAGTGGTCATTGAAACATGCACCTACACACACAGGGGCACATGCGTATGCACACCTGGACCTTTAAATGAACAACAACACAAAAACTAAGGCACTGGTGTCGGACTTCTGGTTTACCGGAACGGGGTTCAACTCCCTGCAGTGCCCTGTTCAATGTGTTGTATTTCATTCATTGGTCCATGGTCTCAGGTCATTGAGCGGCGCGCTATAGTGTGCGATTCTTCATCATTGTTGAGGATTTTTTAAAGGTGAAAATCAAGGAAAAGCAAAAGGCTATAGTCCATGGTCACGGACCGCATACTGGTCAAGGTCATTTATACTGGTGAAGATCATTTACTAGTCTTCTAAAGGTCATTTATACTGGTGAAGATCATTTACTAGTCTTCTAAAGGTCATTTATACTGGTCAAGGTCATTTACTAGTCTCATGAAGGTAATTTATACTGGTCAGTCATATACTGGTCACGGTCATTTATACTGGTCAAGGTCATTTGTACTTGTCAAGGTCATTTATACTGGTCAAGGTCATTTACTAGTCTTATTGAAGGTCATTTATACTGCTCAAGGTTATTGATCAATATCAATGACCTTGATGACCCCAAGGTCATTAAGTGGCATGCTATAGTGCGCGATTCTTCATCATTGTTCACGATTAAAAAAAAGGTTAAATCGCGGAAAAGCGAAAGGCTATAGTCCATAGTCTCGGAGGGCATACAAAAATGTGTGGTGCTATACAGGCCGTTCTGGAAAATTTGGGACAGAGGTTCATCGTTGGCATCCAGGGAGTGTGTGTGCAAAATTTGGCATCGACCGGGTTAATGGTGCTGGAGATTAGCTGTTAACAAACTGACGGACACACACACACACACACACTCACTCAGAGTGCAAAACATACTCTATCCCCATGGCTTTGGCCTGGTGCCATACCGTTATTAATTATTGCCTACAATGTCAATTGTGAAATTACTTTACCGTTGCAATGCAAAATTTACATTTCAACGAATGGACCTCGTAAAACAAAACAAAAACCAAGGCACTGGTTGTGGTACTTCTGGTTTACCGGAATGGGGTTCAACTCCCTGCAGTGCTCTGCTCAATTTGTTGTATTTACATGGTTCATTTTTATTTTCTGCTCATTGTGTTGCCTTTTCATAGATGATAACCCCCAGGTTCTTTAATGTGTTTGCACTCCCTACAGTTAGGTTACCAAGTCTATTTATTTATTATTTCTGTTCACTAGAACTAGAACCAATTACCAAAGTAGGCTTTCTAATGACACAACTCGCCTTTGTTTTTATGTGTAGCAAAAACGTTCTTTTTATTTACGCCAAAGAGTAGAGGCTGGTCTGCATTCATGCGAGCGGGGAAGTTTAGAGTAACATAGCTCTAAATGAAACGCATTAGAGCTATGGACCAGAGCTAGTAGTCATAGCACTTCATGGTATATGCATAGTTTATATAGTTTCATTATAGATATATTAAACAAAGAGGACTGGAGTCAATTGGGTTATATTATGTTTAACACTAATTTGAAGCTGTCAAAATCTGACAGACTTCTGGCGGCCATGGCCACGCCCACCTTTTGGTAACGCCCACTTTCGGCCAAGCCCACAAAAAGGACCCCCCATGTCATTTGCCAGGCAGGCTCCACTCTCAGACAGATATTTGGCTCCGTCTTATGAGCTAATTTAGAACTTCCTGTCTGAGAGCTAGCTAATTTAAGACATCCGGTTGCCTTCAGAATAAAATAAGGTTATTTAATTCGTTAATTAAATAATTGTCAATGCCCCAAGGCACAGCACTTTTTTGAGCGTTGACCTCAGTAGAAGGTCTGCTGCCGTGAATTTTACACCTCTCCCACTTAGCGGAGAGTGGGGTGTGGTACAGGACATCTCCCCAAACGCGTGGGTATACTGCATCTACAAGTAGTACAAGATAAATTGAAACCATTGACACCTACTTCGATGGTTCAGTTGTCATCTATGCCGGGGAATTTAGCAGCTCTCATTCAAGCGTTTTTTCAAAATCCAGGTCACACATTTGATTGCAAAACAATCTGTGGTGTCACTCAACAACTAGTGAATAGCATCTTACTTGGCCTTAGGAATGCACAATGACCCATTAGATTTTATACACAAACTAGTAGTTTGGTTGAGTATGTGTGGTGTCCACACAGTTGTTCAAGCAAAACATACAGACATCTGTACATTCTGTGCCTGGACAGTTGAAAGCAATTAACAGAACAATAACGGAGGACAATTTGGAAGAAGATGATGATGATGTGGTTTTATGCAATGAAAGTCTAAATGACAATATGTGTGAAGCTATACCATTACCAATTCTAACATTTCTACAACAGACATCTGCTATCAAAAAATGTCACACACGGCTTGAAGAAGCATGCGGGGCAGGACTCAACATTTAGACGGAAACTTGAGAAATTCAATCTAGCCAACACATCAGTGTCATTAGTGTCTCAGAAATGTTCTAGGACAGAAGTATGCACCATATTAAATAGATTTGTAGAATACACACTTCGGTCTCCTTTCCTTGGAGATGACCTGCTTTGCCTGAAAAGTCTTAGGCCTCTTTTAGACGGCGACGATCTCCATATAACACGTCAAAGTCCCGTTGCGTTCTCATTTTTTCTTACCCTTTACACGAGAACGCACACGTTATGATATGATGTGCTATTATGCTATACTGTCGCTAGGTGGCGATAACGGGCTGCCAAATAGACAGGTCACCCACGTACAAGAAGAAGAAGCCCTAAGCGGCGCAACACTGCTCTGGGCTCGCCACGGGATGGTATATATTTTATAATACATTAGGCTACATAAACGCTGCTGCCGCGGCTGCCGCCTATCACAGGGCTTTTTATTTACATCATGGTTTTACATTCACCATCGCTGATGAGCAGCACTTTGTATGCGCTGTGAGCCAACGTGAGCCATGATGTCATAAGTTTTGCGGATTCACCGTTTTGCCTGTTTATATGGAGACCATAGGATACGGCGTTCTCAAAGATTTCCACTCTGGGAGGCAGTTTCACTTCGTTGCGTTTTCACCTCCTGAGAACACGGTTCTCGTCTAAATGACAGCAGCAAACGATACTTTATTTTGACGTTTTATATGAACACCATCCTCGTGTAAATAGCACCTTAGTCTGTATAGTTGTACTCAATGTGGTGACAAGGCCTTACCATCTACAAAGAACATGTCACAATTCATAGTGCAGCCACTTGACGTGTCACAAAAAGGCATCTTAGACACTATTGCACAAATATTACCTGCTCAATCTGAACAATGTGAAACATGTCAGCAGGAAAAGAGCTTATCAACATATGAAGTAATTAACAGCCCACAGACCTTACTTCTCCTGTTAAGAGCTGGCACAAAAATTCCAAAAACGTTCAATTTATCCTGTCTGTACCACCAAAATGAGTATGCTTTGACCAGTATGTGTGTATTTTTCGACAGGCCACCATATGCGTCATTGTACATCCTTAAAGATCATAAATGGCATATCTGGACAAATTAATCGAATGACACAGCAGGCTATACCTTTGAGCTGATGCAAAGAACATCCGCTCGACAGCACACAAAGACAGTAGTCACAAGTAGTTTCTATGTCGTGTCATACGAGAAAATAAACAGTCGAGAAATAATCAAGTTTCGTCAGGACAAACAAATGCATAAATGCACAGACAGATGCAATCAACGCACACAAGTGACACCCATTCCAAAGCTAGAGGTAACTCCTTGACCTGACTTAGCTTGCGTAGAGAAAGTGATTTCATGTCAATGCCCCAAGGCACAGCACTTTTTTGAGCGTTGACCCCAGTAGAAGGTCTGCTGCTGTGAATTTTACACCTCTCTCGCTTAGCGGAGAGTGGGGTGTGGTAGAGGACATCTCCCCGAACACGTGGGTATGTCCAGATAGTTGCCTCGCGGAGGCCTCTTTGTCCAGTGTCCATTCTGGGTCCGGAAACGGTACTTTTTGTCAGCATTGACCCCAGTAGAAGGTCTGCTGCTGTGAATTTTACACCTCTCCCGCTTAGCGGAGAGTGTGGTGTGGTAGAGGACATCTCCCCGAACGCGTGGGTATGTCCAGATAGTTGCCTCGCGGAGGCCTCTTTGTCCAGTGTCCATTCTGGGTCCGGAAACGTTACTTTTTTCAGCGTTGACCACAGTAGAAGGTCTGCTGCTGTGAATTTTACACCTCTCCCGCTTAGCGGAGAGTGGGGTGTGGTACAGGACATCTCCCCGAACGCGTGGGTATGTCCAGATAGTTGCCTCGCGGAGCCGTCTTTTGTCCAGTGTCCATTCTGGGTCCGGAAACGGTACTTTTTGTCAGCCTTGACCCCAGTAGAAGGTCTGCTGCTGTGAATTTTACACCTCTCCCGCTTAGCGGAGAGTGTGGTGTGGTAGAGGACATCTCCCCGAACGTGTGGGTATGTCCAGATAGTTGCCTCGCGGAGGCCTCTTTGTCCAGTGTCCATTCTGGGTCCGGAAACGGTACTTTTTGTCAGCATTGACCCCAGTAGAAGGTCTGCTGCTGTGAATTTTACACCTCTCCCGCTTAGCGGAGAGTGGGGTGTGGTACAGGACATCTCCCCGAACGCGTGGGTATGTCCAGATAGTTGCCTCGCGGAGCCGTCTTTTGTCCAGTGTCCATTCTGGGTCCGGAAACGGTACTTTTTGTCAGCCTTGACCCCAGTAGAAGGTCTGCTGCTGTGAATTTTACACCTCTCCCGCTTAGCGGAGAGTGTGGTGTGGTAGAGGACATCTCCCCGAACGTGTGGGTATGTCCAGATAGTTGCCTCGCGGAGGCCTCTTTGTCCAGTGTCCATTCTGGGTCCGGAAACGGTACTTTTTGTCAGCATTGACCCCAGTAGAAGGTCTGCTGCTGTGAATTTTACACCTCTCCCGCTTAGCGGAGAGTGTGGTGTGGTAGAGGACATGTCCCCAAACGTGTGGGTATGTCCAGATAGTTGCCTCGCGGAGGCCTCTTTGTCCAGTGTCCATTCTGGGTCCGGAAACGGTACTTTTTTCAGCGTTGACCACAGTAGAAGGTCTGCTGCTGTGAATTTTACACCTCTCCCGCTTAGCGGAGAGTGGGGTGTGGTACAGGACATCTCCCCGAACGCGTGGGTATGTCCAGATAGTTGCCTCGCGGAGCCGTCTTTTGTCCAGTGTCCATTCTGGGTCCGGAAACGGTACTTTTTGTCAGCCTTGACCCCAGTAGAAGGTCTGCTACTGTGAATTTTACACCTCTCCCGCTTAGCGGAGAGTGGGGTGTGGTATAGGACATCTCCCCGAACGCGTGGGTATGTCCAGATAGTTGCCTTGCGGAGCCGTCTTTTGTCCAGTGTCCACTTTATAAAGTCCATGCACTCCAGTGAATAGCATTTATCCATTTAGATAACTTTATTATTATTATTATAAGGATTTAATTACTTATTCTTACACAGAAACATAATGTGTGTCTTATAGCATCATATAGCATCATTTAAATGCTTAATTTGTAGTTTTAATGTGCAAATTAAACTTTTTTTCAATACTCTAGAGGGTACTCTTATTTTGAAGAGATCGTCCACCGGAAGTCTTAAATTAGCTCACTAGATTAGCTCACTAGACGCTGCCGTGGAACCGAATGTTGCCAATATAGTTATGCCATCCAATGTGCAAATAGAAATTGTCGGCTTGATTAAAGAACATAACTTTCATGTTGCCAAGAATGTTGCTGAGGTAAGGTTAGCATAATGTAATTCATGAAGAGCTGGCAAACAAAACTTAAATCACAATTAACTCTTGTATCTTCATTCTCAATCTCAATAACAGGAACTAAAACTAAAATATCCCGATGCCTTTTTGGATCCAAAAATTCAACCACTGTTCGAAAGTGATTGGCATGTCTATTTGTATAATAAGAAAAGGGTAGGTACAGTAAGTTATGTTTGCCTTTGTTACTTAGTTATTATATTGATATAATAATAGTCATATAATCTCTCAACTCAAGACAGAACCACAAATATTTTAGGCTACCGAATGCATTCCCAGATAATTGCCTACAGATGATGACACCATCATTCTGATATACATGAGTCAATGATAATCTCATATAAGCCTAATGGAAGCGTATTGCACTTTGCAGTGCAAGATATTTAGTCTATTCTGTTTATTGTCTATTTTGCGCTGTTGACATTGTTGAAATACTGAACCAAAAACCAATACTTCTTTAAAACATTCTTATCCAAGGAGCTACAGGGGGAAGTGTGGCAGTTTTCCAGCAACCTGATGTGCTTTCTGAACGGCCAACTAATTGGTGATGAGAAGGACCTTGCCAGCTGGGCTGAGAAACAGTGGCAGTTCACTGGACACATTCGTCCACATGCATTTTATGCAGAGCTCACTGGAGACTATTATGTCAAACATCTCCACAAGACACGGGTGAGTCGACACAACGGTCACACTGTCACATAACATATATACTATATAGATAAGTAAAATGGAAGTCGGATGCATGAAAGAAGTCTTTCTTCGTTCACTGTTGTGGACTGGTATCTCTATTGTGTGTTTGTTTCCCCTGTTACAGTTTAGGTCATATTATATTATGAATTATATTTAGACACCTTTCCAATTTAGTCCAACAGAACACGTTATATTTTGATAATGTCTCGTTATTATTATTTAAAATAAAATAAAATCACACCAGTGTAAATTGAGGGGTGCTCATATCATCACGTCATCATACATCATCTCATTCTGGCCAATCACAATTTGCGTCCTCACTTTTGTCTTCAATGTTTGTGTTTACACATGTTTGTGTTTACAAACCCTCAAACTGTCTATGGGAATTCACTTTGTCTTCAATGTTTGTGTTTACACAAACCCTCAAACTGTCTATGGGAATTCACTTTGTCTTCAATGTTTGTGTTTACACAAACCCTCAAACTGTCTATGGGAATTCACGTTGTCTTCAATGTTTGTGTTTACACAAACCCTCAAACTGTCTATGGGAATTCACTTTGTCTTCAATGTTTGTTTACACAAACCTCAAAAGCTGGACATAGGAGTGGCTACCACCACTCAAAAATCCAAGCAATACTTGATAAGCTATTGAAACAATAGACATTGAGGGACACAAGGACCTCCTATGCCCAGCAAACATTGAAGTCAAAAGTGAAGATGGAAAAGTGAGGACGCAAATTGTGATTGGCCAGAATGGGATGATGTACAATGATAAGAGCACCCCTCACTTCACACGGGTGTGATTTTTATGTTAATGCATAACAAACTATGTTTATTGTGTGGCCCTCATTGCTAAACATACATCTCTGTAGTATTGTGTTTGACCATAGTCGAAGTTACTTGGAACTTGGAATATGTACTGCAGAATAATATCATGTACACATATTTGTAGTATTATAATTATATCAAGTAAATTCCCTTGGGCTTTGACAGCATCTAACTATATTTATTTTATCACAGCATCAGTTTGTCTTCATGGACATTGAGATTCAAGGGGAGCCAGTAGGGAGGTTGCTGTTTGAGGTAAAGCCTGATTTATACTTACTGGTAATCGTATGACGCTTCATGTGCCAAAATAGCAGCTCACTGTCTGTACTCTGTCGTACAACAATTTTACAGATTTTCTCATTGCATTAATTCAACACTCTGAAATGTGTGATCTGTTCTATCCAGACGTGAATGAATTTTAACAAGTAAAGCCAACTAGACAATCTCCCAATTTGTATCTCATCACATTACCATGCATCTCCCCAGCTGTTCTCAGATGTGTGTCCAAAGACTTGTAAGAACTTCCAGGCCCTGTGCACAGGAGAATGTGATCCCTCACAGAGTGGTCTCATGCTATGCTACAAGGGCTCTGTGTTCCATCGTGTGGTACCTAGTGGCTGGGTACAAGGTGGAGGTATGGTTCATAAGCCATTATTGTCTTTAATGTAGTTTAATGTAGTTTTTGTTTTTCATTATTGCATTTACATAATGTTTGGGTGGCTGCCCTACGTTTAATTGACTATTGATCTTCTTGATAGCCCTATTCGTATTTAACTGTTGACACATTTTGACAACTTTTTGAGTGGTGCAACCACTCCTATAGCTATGTGTGTCCCTGGCTGTGACCGAGCACGAAAATAGCGTTTGGTTGGTTTTCACCACCACTGTTGCGCAGCACACACACACACACACACACACACACACACACACACACACACAAACTGTATATATGATGATTTTGGGTGTGACAGTACAGTACAGTAGAGGGACCCCCACACGGTAACTCTATCATTTCTCGACCGTTTCGGACGCGGGGCGGCTCGCCGGAACCAGGTCGGCACCCTGGGCGCGTTCCTGTGGGTTTGGAACTTCTGGGGACCCCCACACAGAGTTACACAACTTTTTATTTAACACAATGTTTTTATTAAATTGTTAAATTATGATATTATCAAACATACAGACAGTATACGTGAGGAAGAGGAAATGCATGCATGTATTTAAGGTAATTCACTCCGACCAGAAGTAGGAATATAATAGGCCTACATGCCAACAATTAAAATGAATGACCAGAGGGGGATTATTGGGGATATCAAAGGTATAGGATAGGCATGGATTATCTCCCCGCCAGCATATTGAACCTTGTGTTTGTTGTACATAAGGAATGTAACAACCTCACCTGATGCCTTTCTTTAATAGATGTTTCACCAGAAGGAAAGGGCAATGGAGGGGAGTCAATCTATGGACCGATCTTTGAAGGTGCAGATACAGAGAGAGCTTGGACATCTACTGCACAACCCTGTGAATTTAATGTACTTGTTTACAGTATATTGTCTATAAGCGTATGTGTTCTCTCTTACTTTAGATGAAAGCTTTGCAGTTTCGCACACTAAGCGTGGCATTCTTGGAATGGCCAACCAGGGTCGCCATAGTAACGGATCCCAGTTCTACATCACTCTGCAGCCGTCTCTGTGGATGGACACGAAATATGTTGCCTTTGGGTTTGTGCCTGTGATTTGTAACTTTACAACTCTCTGGTTACGCTTAAGCATCATATTGATTCAGATTAGGGGTCAATTTAATTGATTCTAAAAGAAAATCAATCATTGATGTTAAAAAAAAATCAATTGGGGAAAAAGAGGGGTAAAATAATTGGCTAAAAATAATCTTGAAGAAAATAATCGGTAGTACCTAATTCAGATTAGCCCTCACACAATTTTGACAAACGATTAATATCAAATGTCAATGTATATGAAAACTACAGTCAGTTCTTGGTGATATAAACATACTTCAACTCTTAACGAGCTTACACTTAAGACGGAGGGTGGAGGTTGGAGGTGAGATTTATTGCAGATGAATTGATTACAGTATGGAGCTGGGATTGAGTGAATGGACAGAGAAGTGACTGACAGTATGATAACAGAATGATAACAGAATGATGACAGTATGAGGAGGAGACAGTGGAGGAGCTTTGGCGTGGGCCCCCTGGGGACGGACCAGAGCCTCGGTTCGGATCCTGCCTGGCGGAGGCAGGGGGGGCTCTTGAGCCTGCCCCCCTGGGGCCGACCTGGTGGAGCCTGCTGCTGGGCGGTCGTCGGGGAGGTGGCGGGTACCTGAACGGAAGCACAGATGAGCGAAGGGAAGTGAGGACCGTTTATAAAGGGGTGCGGACAAGGTAACGCAGATCTGATTGGAGCAGACGGATGATGGAGCATTACAGCTCTAAGTTGAACTATCGTTAACAACTAAAACTTCAACTCTTAACGAGCTTACACTTAAGACGGAGGGTGGAGGTTGGAGGTGAGATTTATTGCAGATGAATTGATTACAGTATGGAGCTGGGATTGAGTGAATGGACAGAGAAGTGACTGACAGTATGATAACAGAATGATAACAGAATGATGACAGTATGAGGAGGAGACAGTGGAGGAGCTTTGGCGTGGGCCCCCTGGGGACGGACCAGAGCCTCGGTTCGGATCCTGCCTGGCGGAGGCAGGGGGGGCTCTTGAGCCTGCCCCCCAAAAGGAATTAAATAGTGCGCGCCTGGAGGAATGGTGCAAACGTCTGGAGGAAGGAGTAAATTAAGGTTTACCTGGAAGGGACTATACAAACGATGTTGGAGAGATTCCCTCGACGAGCCGGGGCCTTTAGCGAGAAGGGATCCGTGGGAGAGTCAGGAAGGCCCCGCGCCATTGGAGCCTCACGACGCTGGTGCCGCCGACATGGGAGCCTTTGCGGAAGGGGCTTGTGGGAGAATGGTTAGTAGGTATGGTTGGTAGGCGAACAGCCCGATGGTTAGCGAGCCTCTGGATGGTTGGCCGGAAATCGTTTGCCGGCGGAGTCTGTTTGGGATGAGAGTAAGGTTGGTTAGCATGGCATGAATGAAACGTGAATGGAATGATTGTTTAGCAGGCGTCCTCTCGACAGAGGGCAGTGAGTGAGAATTTGATTAGCAGGCGTCCTCTCGACAGAGGGCAGTGAGTGAGAATTTGATTCGCCTGGCGGGACAGGGAGACTCCCGACGGAGGAGGCCTGCGTGGCCGGAGGACGGGTCGACCGTCGTTTTGGAGGAAGTGAGTGGGCGTCCTGGAGAGGGAGAACATGTTTAGAAGTGGGCAGAGGAGGAGGTACCCGCCACCCGACACATCCACCAGTCAATGTAGGTACCGCGCTGGAAGACACCATGGACTTCTGGGCATCGAGCACGGAGGCGGAGGAAGGTCTGACGTAGGAGGAGAAGGCGGAGGACGACCAGTGGCCCGAGGCTTGCAGGATCAGGACGGAGACGCCGCTGGCAGCAGCGGTGGTGGCGGCTCCGATTCTCAGGGAGTGGCTGGAGTATAGTGGTCAGGAGGGAGACCACATCTTAGGAGCAGCGAGCGGAGATGGGAGGCGAACTCTCTACGACGACCTCAGACGAGCCCTCCAACGACGACTCCGGTCATCTCGGTCCTTCGTACATCTGGCCAGCTCCTTGGCTTCCGCACCGGTATCTTTCTTTAGTGCGTCTGCCTAGGAAGGTGTGGGACGTCCTCTCGATCGACGCCCAGCGTTGGTTCCCGCGGTGCGGCCTTGGCCGGGAGTTCTCGATGGCGGTGGCAGTGACCAGCTAGTCTCCTCACTGCTATCTTCTCTGTTATACTTGGTAATGGCCCGTACGGATGCTCGTTGGTGATGTGCTCATCCTGGTTGATGTCAAGTACCACGGAGACATCCTGGTGCAGCACCCGTCCAGGGATTTCCGTGGGGCGGAAGTGTCCGGCATTCACGGCCGAGGAGGAGGACGGTCTCCGCAGTAGCAGGGAAGAAACTGGTCTTAACGTGGAGGGGGAGGAGCACGGAGGAGAGGTACCTGACCACGGTGCCGGACTAGTAGACGCCATGGATCTCTGGGCATCGAGCGAAAACTGGGCGTCGTGATGTTTGACGAACGCGGCAGACCCGAGGGGAAAGGTTTGACGAACATAGGTTCTTGGGCTATGGCTGACGCAGTGGACGTGGAACCGAAATTATTAATAGTGATATGGCCGACTGCGGGAAACTATTCCGCTTGGAATTCCCCCCCAAAACTGAAGTGGGAGCGTAGCACGTGGCCTGAGCTCTCCGAGCAACGGAGGCTGTGAATAGGTTATGGCTTAATCCATTTAGGCCTAAGGCGGATTCTAAAAACGCCTCTGAATCCTGACCTAAGGTTTCTGAAAAACTTCAAATATTTATAAAGCAGCATCGAAATTTTACATTTGAATACTGTACGTACTGTATGGGTTCCCGGCCTGAGGGGGTAAGATACCGATAGGGGTTCCCGCCCGGAAATGGGTTGAGGTGAGTGGTTTGAGACGTTGAGTGGGTGGTTACCTATGAGTTTAGACATTACGGCGCAGTTGAGACGTTGCGGTGCGTGGCTGTCGAGCTTAGCTGGTGCAGTGCATGGCTGCCAGAGGGTTTAGCTGTTGCAGTGCGTGGCTGCCGACTGAGTTTAGCTGTTGCAGTGCATGGCTGCCGACTGAGTTTAGCTGTCGCGGTGCGTGGCTGCCGGCTGGGTTTGGCTGCTGCAGTGCGTGGCTGCTGATGGGATTAGGCTGCGTTGGATGGCTGACGAGTTCAGCTCGGTGGGGGTCCGTGTTGAGGCCTAGCCGGGAACCTGGCCTTCCAGGCATGCGTGAACAGTGCTCGTTTCCCTGATGATCGCCGAGCAGGTAGCTGGACAGGAGGGGCACAAGCATGGAGTTAGTATGGTCGGACCGACGTGGCAGTTGGAGTGAGAGTAGAATATTAAGACTTAATTGACGGGAGAAACAATGCAGTTGACGGGTGAGTAACAGAGAAAATCTTAATTAGGTACGGCTCGGTGAGCACGGTCTCGCCATCGAGAAGGTCGACATAGGCGGACCTGAATCCTGAGAGAAGACAGACTATGCGCCCACTGCGCGTGAATGAAGTGGAAAGCGAGCTACGCTTTCTAACCATGTGTTGAACCGAGACATCAGAGACACGTACTTCCCACGGATTACAACTGGAGATTGAGAACGTGGCCCGTGGCGAAAAACTCCCATATCTGCTGGGCGAGGTACGACAATGTGCAAACGCGGCAGCAGATTTGAGATTTGCTGTGAAAGGAGAGGAATACCAGATGGAACACGGCCGCCCTGAAGACAAGCCATTTGTATGTTTGCACTATACCTGCGTCGAGTTAGCGTGACTGACGCGTTGACTCTTTTTCTGTGAAACGTGACGAGTCCTAAATGAACGATTTAGGGGGACAGCGGGAAGCCGATCCGCGCACTTGAGCCGATTCCTGAGCAAACGTAATGTGATAATCACACCCGTGAGAAATGAGGGGCGCTGGTGAAAAGGGGGCTAGCTCAAATTAACTAGGTGGTGAAAGGTCAAGTGAACGAGCGGTGCCGGCATGAACATTAAATGCCGTGAATGATAGGAACAGAGTGGCGTAAAGAGGGACAATATGGCAAGCATTTTCCCTTCATTGACAATGTAATAATGGAGCGTTCTTGAGGGTCTAACGTCGATCAGGGGGTTAGACATGGAATGAAAACCCGGGAATAAACCACAGCAAAATGTGACTTATTGAGCTGATAGTGGGAGCTCCGACCTGTAAAGCTCACGGCTTGTAGATCAGCTATTTGAACGTGTTCACACTGACACACGCCTCTCTTTTCTCTCTTCTTCTCCTCTTTTTACTTTGTTTCTTTTCCTCCTCCTTCTCTTTTTTCTCTTTCTCCCTTTCTCTCTTCTCTCTTTTTCTTTTTCCTACGATTACGCTCAACATCTCATCACAATCCACATGATTGGAGAAAGAATCTGGAGCACTAGTAGATTGCCAGGGCATGAATGAATGGGGCACCGAGTTGCCATGTTGGAGGAGACAAGCGCCAGGTCCGCAAAAACAAGTCACGAAAACTAACTTGAATCATTATGAAAACGATCCGACAGCGTCAGATAATTTACCAACATGTAACACTGAGGGTGCTTCGAATGAACCGTGGGTTTAAACAACGGCGTCCA
The DNA here is from genome assembly GCF_964188405.1 of Protomyctophum parallelum. Lineage (NCBI taxonomy): Eukaryota > Metazoa > Chordata > Actinopteri > Myctophiformes > Myctophidae > Protomyctophum > Protomyctophum parallelum. The sequence goes on along the minus strand of NC_139717.1, from coordinate 36,489,690 downwards.
CCTGGTAAGTGATTAAATAAAACAAGCCTGAGACGCTTATAATGAGCGGACGTGGCAACCTGACGGCACCGGACATGCTCAGAGTAGTCTAGGAGTCTAAGATACGATAGTGGTGACGCTAGTGTAGCGCCGGCCGCAGCTAGAAGAAAATGCAGGCTTTAGACTCTCTTTATAAGGATAGATGACGAGGAGTTTATCATTGGAACGCCACCGGTCGCTCCGTTTATTATTATTCCATCCAACAGCTCATCACAGCCAACACTGGCGCATCACAACACTGCGTCATCAAAGCACGCCAGCCTTCAGGCAAAAGCAAACGATCCTCGAGCCTACACTAGTGTTGACTCTCGTGGCAACAATGGAATGCGGAAGTGCTCGTTCTATCTCGGGGGAAAGTTCCGCCAAGGAACAAAAAGTTTGGAACTAGACAAAGCGTGTCGCCACTCTACACTGTGGACGAACTAAAACGCCGTGTATGATTTTAGACCTGCAGCCTGATCTATGCTACGTTCACAGGATGACCAGTAGCTTACTGCCGTGAAAGCAACGTTTAATGCATGATCGCCCAGACGCCACCTGAAGCAGTGCGAGACTGGTGGCATGAGGCATTAGCAGCAGTATACACTATACGGCATAAGCAGCCTTGTAACGGCAACGCACGACGTACAAAGCACTGAGCAGCAGCAAGCAAGCAGGGTAAAAAGTGGCTAGTGCGGAGGCAGCATCGGAACGGAATCGAAATTAGGCTGTTAGCAGTTACGTTTGTTTTGAAGGTTGAACCATTCAGGTGGATAAATAGCAGTGACGAGCAATTAGAATGATACTGTATCTGATGGAGGCATGCAGGGCCTGGGACGCTGGCGAAACACCCGACGGTGTGTCCTGGGATGAAAGCTGCGGCCGTGGAGGAGTTTGTTGACTCTTGAACTTGGATGGAAATGACGAATGAAGAAGGTGAGCTGTGAGCTCTCGAACGTGTCTGTGTGCTACCTGAACGGAAGCACAGATGAGCGAAGGGAAGTGAGGACCGTTTATAAAGGGGTGCGGACAAGGTAACGCAGATCTGATTGGAGCAGACGGATGATGGAGCATTACAGCTCTAAGTTGAACTATCGTTAACAACTAAAACTTGTTTTTTTGTTTTTTTTCCAGTCAGGTGGTAGAAGGCACAGACGTACTGAAGAGACTAGAAGGGGTTCCAACCTACAATGAGAGACCAAAAGAGGAGTGTAAAATTGCAGACTGTGGAGCATTTGCACCATAATGTTTCATCGAATAGTTTTATTGTCTGTCTCATTTAAGATGAAAAATGTGTTATGTCAAATAAATCCTTGTGTGAATTTGAGAAATGACGTTTGGAGTTTGTTTGATGTATTTATTTTACAAATAAGTTAGAAGAGTGTGTGTGTGTGTGTGTGTGTGTGTGTGTGTGTGTGTGTGTGTGTGTGTGTGTGTGTGTGTGTGTGTGTGTGTGTGTGTGTGTGTGTGTGTGTGTGTGTTGTTTACAAACACCCCCCCCCCCCCCTGACTTTACAGAAAGTCAGTTGAGAAAGCTGACTTTCTGTAAAGTAGCCCTAGAATGCAGGTGTTATTGAACATCATTCTCATTCTAGAGCTAGGATCAAAGTAGCCCTAGATTAGTGAAATGTGATGCTGTGAAAGTGAAATGCATGGAACATCAGCCATTCTAGCTAGGACCAAAGTAATGTGCAAGTGCCAGAAATTAAGGACATTATTATTATTATTATTATTACTACTAAGCTAAGCAGTTATTTCTTCATTGGCCTGCAGTAGCTGGATGTGTTGCCATATGACCATCTATGCATATGACACCCAGTTTCTTTTTTCAGTAAAATGTGCCACGTGACCTGTCAAGTAGGAAGTGGGAAGAAGTAAGCTAGTCAGCAGCGCACGACGAAGAAGCAGAGGTCCAGAGGATCATCTCCTATCTTCCAGTCCCGGCACGATTCGTTTCATAACAGTATACGTTTTTTTTTTAATCGGACGAACATAGCAATAAATAGACTGCCAACATGTACCGCAAAATAGCGTTTGTCACGTTAGTCCTGGCGTTGGTTGGTGCATCGGCAGCAGCAGACACAGGTAAGTTTGAGACGTCTCATAACGCAGGCAGCTCAGAGTCATTGCTGAGCTAGCAGCTAGCTGTGTCCAGCTTTCCCTTGAAAAATGATGTTTATTTAATGTGTCTGCCTGGCCCTCTCCAACACAGCACATTGCGTACTAGATTGTCCATTTCTTAGTTTGAGGGCTGTCAACCAGACTGTCACTGACTAGTGACTGAATTAAAATATATAAATATTATAGCCTATTTTAACTCGCATGCGACTTATTTCCACGTTGACCAGAGGCAGTGAAGTTTACAAGTCTGCTAACGCGCTAGCCTCAGGCCAACCTTTGAAACAAGAAGCTGTTTATTTTGAAAATGATAATGTACATTATGTGTATCTAATATATTATAAGCTGACATAATGCAATAATCAGCACGATAAATTCAAGAGGGACAGTTCTGGTAGGCTAGTTGTCAGATCCAGATGCCATGGTCACTGCATGGTCAGCCACGCACAGACTAGCTTATTATGTAATAATCTATATGGCATGTGCCCGGCAGACAGTCATGCTTTAAAATTACTGTGTTAGCATAAAAGGAAAATGTCTTTCAGTTTCAATATGTATATATAATATATGTTTATTTTACACACATTCTTCTGTGCTCCTCATGGTTGTAATGGGAAAAGCCACCGTTGGCTTAATATCGCTTATCTTTAGTGTTAATAATACTTTTACAAACTTGTGTCTGTTTGACAATTTAATTTTGCAGATATCTGTCCTGGACTGACAACATGTGAACAATGTGGAGGGAATAATGAATGCCTGTGGATTAACTGCACGTCATGTGAGTATCTTCCTAAATCTTTGGCATGTTGTGTCAATTGCCATAGGTTGGTCTTTGTGTTGTCTGGAATTCTCTGCAGAGCTGACCTGATGAGACATGATTCTTGGCTATGGAGAGAATGTATGGAGAGAATGTATGGCATTTGTGCAGTCATTTGATGACATCATCATCCCAATTTTGCAAAAGCAGTTCCCATATCTTGGGAAAGTACTGCCGCAAGGCAGGATGGATGGACGGACAGGTTGTCCGTCGATGCAGTGAAATGCATTGAAAGCTGCAGTGCAGGCGGACCTACCTTCTTGAGGGTTATAATTCTGACTGTTTCCTAGCAAAGACGCACTCATTCTACTGCTGTGACTCATTCTACTCACACACACAAATAGAGACGTGTGTGTTAGACACTGAGCAATATTAGGACATCCATTTTGCCATATTTTTATAATCTACCGATTGTTTTTCAATTTACTTAAAGTCTTCTGCTTATGGTGTTAAAGATGCATGAAAAATACAAAGAGCTATGATAGTAAAGAAGCAACAGCAATTTTTCTTTTCAAGCACTTCCAAGCTGTCTACTAATCGTTCGTTACTAAGCCTTAGTAGGTCACCACCGTTCTATCAGATTGTGAAGGTTGTTGTTTGCATGTTGATCTTATCAGTGTCTGGAATTGAGGTTACAGGACTTCATATGTTTTTATGGGCTACTGAGGATTGGATGTAATTATTTCATTCTGCAGTACTTCCAGGTGTGACAGTAGTGTGTGGGTTATCATGTGCTCGTTCAGAGCCACATGTTTGTTCCGAATGACTATATAATATAATATAATAAATTATGCCTCCAGTCCGCTGGCTGAGCATGATGAAGATGGACATCAGAGGAAACTAGGGGACACGTGACGTGTGTGTGTGACAGGAAGTCTGCTATATCCTCATTCCTCACAGAACAGAAGGTAGGGGGGGGGGGGTAATAGTGCAAGTGAAAGCAAAGCGAGTGGGGAGGATGAGGATGCAAGATATCTTAGTTTTGATCTGGAGGTGTGGAGGAGGTGAGAAAACAGCAGAGAGGCGCTGGGTCTAGTGTGACTCTATATCTGACTACACCCGTCATATCATTTCAGGGTGATCAGTGTCAGGGATGGCAGTGTCAGGTACCGTTGTTTCCGCAATGCCGGTCCGTAATCTTCGTGTGGATCCCTTGCGCGTCAATGCGTCCGTCCGTGTACAGCTAATCTCCGGCACCGTTGGCCCGGTCGATGCCAAACTGCACACACACTCCCTGGATGCCAACGACGAACCTCTGCCCCAAATCTTCCAGAACGGCCTGTTATAGCGCCACCATGAGGCAGATTTTTGCTAAACGATTTCTTTATATTACTTGTACAGATTTACGGAAATCGGTATACACTCTCTATAGTGAGACACTGATTTTCATATTCCATCCTATTCCATCCTGATTGGCTAAGATTATATTGTGGTTGGCTAATTGATATCTAAAGTTTGCACGTGTGACCCGTTTTTAACAAAATGCCTCAAATCATGAAGTCCAATTGAAGGGAAACTTTGCATTGTTCCTACTACGTTGAGCCGGTTGTAGAACAATGAATGCCACCATTTTAACATTGTGTTATTATAACGCCACCAGGAGGTACATTTTTGCAAAAAACAAACAAAGAAACACATGTTTATATCACTCTTACACCTGATCTATTTTCATAAGGCCTGATACTTCATAAGGCCTGATACTTCCTCTACTACCTCACATGAAACACCCATACACATAGGAAGCTGTCCCCAGAATGCCCTGTAGCAAGAGAAACATTCAGAGAGTGAGAGAAAGGTGATCCCACACCCTGTTCGCTTATTGTCTCCCAGTTTGAAATGGGACTGCCTGGATATAATAACAGAAGAGGTGAGGTGGTTAAACAGGACAAGCTGCACGGCACTCCCATGCCTCATCTTTATCTATGAAAGTCCGATAGGATGTCAAAGATGTCACGTGTAAATGATTTGTTTTCCCCCTGGGACAAAGTTATTGTTGCACCTTATGTAAAATCTAAGCAGAAGATAAACTAGTGGGTCATGTCCTGAGTTGTTTTGCAGTCATCTTGATTGTTGATAAAGTGTTTTCGATATAGTCTTTGCTTTTATTGTGGACTAGATAAATTATCAACCATTCTTCCCCCTTGTTAAACTGCCAATGCTGTAAACCGCTTATGAGTCACTGAAGGCTTGGCGTGAACATGGGAGCAGTTTCAAAGAGAACATTATTTGTTTGTGTTCTTCAGTGAGTGTGGTCCTTATTTGGTCTTCTCTTCCGTTAACAGTGGCTCAGAATGGCTTGAGTCAATGCAGTCCCACCAGATCTATTACAACAAGTCACAGGCCACGGGCAGAAACACCAGCACTCAACAGTCAACACACACGCATGCGCACGGACCACGCACACAGAGATGGGCTGGAGCTAATGCTTCTCACAAGCCCAACAACAGATCACCTATTAGATATGAAACAAAGCAGAAAGGTCAGCAGCAGCTGCCTGAGGAAGATGCTCGCTCTCTCTAAAGTACATGGCAGCTGAGTTGCTGCAGTGAGCTAACGCCTAGAGCCTACCACTCTGTCATTACCAGATTTATCTCTGGTTTAGCGATTTTGTGTAAACATGCTTTTGGCGTCCAAAGCACGTTTTCTTTGCAGACCGCATTTAAATGCCTCGCCGCTTTCACATGTGCTCATGCTAGCTTCAGTGCACCTCTAAGTACAGGCTTTGGGTCTGTGACAAAGCCGTTAGAGCCCAAGTAACCTGGAGGCTGTTTGCTCTGTTAAGCCATGCTCTTCAAACTTCCTCTGTCACCTGTAGCTACACTACAGTAGTAGCGTAGCTAGTAGTAGACTTGTGGTGGTGATGTCACCATCATTTTTGGAATGTGTGAGCGGGTTCCAGCTTTCACAGCTGCTTGTGAGATAACAAACAACCCTGTGTCCTGAGTGTCCTCCTGACATCAGGAAGAAAAAAAACTTCCTGGATATGCACATAGATAACAGTGTGTGCTATCACAGAAGTTCCAAGGCTGGGTAGTTGGTCAAAGTGTTTTTTTCTGGAGAGGCACAAGGGAACCCGGCGTCCGATTTAAATTAGAGATTCGCTACAACACATAATATCCTAATGTTAGTTAAATAATAGAATAATTGTTGATAGAATAATTCATTCTTCTCACTACTGCCAAGTGTTCCAGCAGTTTATAAGCAAAGATGGACACTGTGTGGCCATAAAGACCGCCTGCTGATGTCTGGACTAATAATCCTCAAGCATGGCCATTATTGAGTTTGAGAACATTTTTGTTTATGTCATAGAGAATCCTGCTAGTACTTTCATTTACTTACTTAATTATGTCATGGTTTAATTTAAAACTTATTTGATATTGCCATCACAATATCACAAATTATTATCACAATACCAATGGAGGTATATGTTAAAAAGAATAGTGATATTACTCCATATTGTCCAGCCCGGCCCCTAATTCATATCTCATAACACCCATATATACTGTAGAATGAACAGAACAGCTTGAACAGGCAAAGATTCAAATGATCATCAAAACATGTCCAGCTGAACAAGAGTTCTCATGATAATATATAGGATATGGAATCCATTGCAACATGCTTCTGCCATGACTCATAACACTGTTTTGTTTACCTGGCTGGCTCTGGCTAAAGAGTGTCTGCTAAATGTGTAAATAAATTGTAACCTTACCGTGGAGAGACATTGAAACAAAAAGGCTAGGGAAGGTTAATTTAAGGTTAGTTTCATTTCTTTGCTGATGTCATAGCTTATTTCTTGCCCTGGAGCAGTTTTAGTTAATCTTCTGGGGGTTCATGAATGATGCCATATTTGAGGAGGCAGTAATTCAGTAAAACTACATCACAGGTAAATTAATAAAGTCTGTGGCACAAATCGATAGTTCCTTGGCGCAGCTGTACCAAATTATGTTTCTCTGCTGTTTGTCTCATTCTTCATAATTAGTAAGTTACTCCATTCAATAAAGTGACTCATTCTTTTATTTACAGTTTTTCAGACCGGCAAGACTCTGAATGGTCAAAGTCTGTCTAGCATAGTTAATAAGTAATCTGAGAGATCATGTGGTGAAAAAGCTTACACCAAGATGATCAGACCATGACTTAATAGTTTTTGTAGCAGGCTTAGAGCGGGCACAAAATGTGTAGTGTGTACATGTGTTGGTTTACTCATCAGGCAGAAAAATGACAAAGTATGACTTTGTTGAAATTTCCAGTGAATTATTTCCCTTTTTTAGCATGTAGGGATTCTTCACCAGGGTTGTCTGCGTGATTAATGTTGATTAAAGTTTTAATTTAAAATCATGAAACCTGAATCTCTCCTTGGAGATCAATAAAGGCTTATCATATCCTATCTTATGATCTTAGCACAAGTCACTTGCGTTTATAGGATACAGAAAACGACAGTGTATTTCATGTAGTGTATTTCAAACCTGGAGCTGCTCACTTGACATTGAATGGAAATGTTGTGGACAAGCTATGTTTTTTGATTAACGCTGTGTAGATGTAAAGGCACCTCATCTGTACACTGGAGTGAGCGAACGACAGTGTTCAGACGGCGATAACACGTGAAAAATTGTCCTGACTAGTCCTTACTAGCCTGGCTAATAAGCCAGACCGAATCAGCCGGCGGATTACGGTCTGGAGAGGCTCAATTGTACGCCCATTTCCTACACCAGAGAACTGGTGTGGCCAATCGGGACACTATGCAATATGGGCGGGCTTTGGTACAGTGAAGTTCAATGCTTGAGACCTTTGACTGACAGTAGCTCTGACCAATTGCGTCAAAGAGAAAATGTTTGAACCAGCCCCCTGGGAAACAAGATCCATACACAGCATCTCCAGACTCAAATACCACAAAACAGTGTGATTTGAGTCTGGCTTATTAGCCAGGCTAAGTCCTTACCCGTTGTGAGAAATTGCCTCCCAGTTAATTGCCGTTCATTTTAACTTGTATTATATGTTTGTGTGTTTTTTTTGTTGCTGTTTGCAGTAGTTGTAAGCCATATAGCATTGCGTGAGTGGGGAGTCACGCACGCACATGCACACACACACACACACACACACACACACACACGCGCGCGTTGCGATCGGCCACTGTACACGCACACGTGCGTTGTGAAAATAGTTGGAATTGTTTACCTGGGCAGTAGATGGCGGCGCAAAATTGTATAGGCCACTGTTTGTTGTGTTGCGGCAGTAGCTAGAGGAAGTATACCAGTGGGGTAACAGTGAGACCGGTGGCCTGTGATGCAGGTGTCGCTATGGGGCGGAGGTGTGAGGTTGCGCCCATGTAAGTAGATGGGGACAATTTACACTAATAAAGTAATTATTCATTTTTAATGTTAAATGGGAAAAAGGGCTTCGTTAAGACCTCCATATTATGGTCAATGCCTGTTTGAAAAGTGGGAGTGATTGGTGCAGGTAGTAAGGAGCTACGACAGTGTTTCTGACACACATTCAGACATTGAGTTAATTATAGTATACTAGCCCTTACCCGTTCTGAATATAATATGAACAGCAAATGATGTTCAGTGTGGGTAATGTGATAGGGGGGGGGAATTGTTTACAGTTGGTGTTGTGAAGTTGGGTTGGGCACAAAAGTAGGCTAATTAAACGTAAGTTTTATAAGGAAATGCTGTAGTACAATCATAAGTACACCATTGATGTGTGATGTAAATTTGGTGGTGATATTCTGTCTATAAATGGAAGTTATTGAATATTTTCGTTCACATTAACATGCCCCCGTCAGAACTGTCAGAGCTGGCTTTCAGGTGCCTGTGCCACGCAACCCGCGCGTTGGCCGCAATGCTTCCCAAAGAAGAAGTTATGTCGACTGACGCAAGAGTAGCTAGTAGTATCGGGGTCCGAGTTGTTTTCCCTGTGTGGGTCTGTTGCGCAGAAAAATGTGTCCCAGTATTAATCTGTGTCCGTCCCAACATGCATTTCACTGGTGGTGACACGTGATTAGCGGGGAGATGTTTTTTATTTTAACGCAAATTAATTTAATTAAGATGAATGTTACTTTATTGTATGCTGGTATATCATATCTGCTACCTTCAGGGGAGATATCGTTTTCTTCGTGGCATGTTGTTTGTTGTATGTAATATCTGACCATATGTAATGGTCAGATATCACTATCACTGCTACGAATTATTTAAATCACGGGTTGTGAATGATCTCCTCTTAAGATACGATTGATAAAGGGAATGTAATGAAAATAGCCTAAATAAGCAAGCAGAAAACAGTCAGAAACAAAACTCACGTTAGCCTTTTATCTCAAGTCAAATGAAGGAATCAACAGTTATACACACAGAGTTGAATGAATGAGTGAATGATCCGAAACAAATGTCCGTGTCTCGCGCACACACGCGCGAGCTCCCTTATTGTTTTGTATTGTTCCGTGTTTCCAAACAAAGTCTGTTGCCCCCAGAGTTCCTTCCCAACGTAACACTCCCTCCAAAGCAAAGTAAAGGTGATAAAATAAACGTAATCCATCCCCGTAGCGAACGTAATCCAGTGAAGGTATAGGCTACTCCAAACAAAGAGGAAGAAGAAAACCCTCGGATCCTACTAAGGTAGAGTGTTCGCCTCAATCGCCTGTCCGTGCAGCAAAGGACAGCAGCCAGAGCGAGGGGGAGGGGCCTGAGGTGGTGTGGAGCAGATCAGCGAGTTTGGACAATAGGGGGTTGGAAATATCCCGGTCACTGTGAAGGCCGTAGTACTGTAAATATGACATGAATATGAATGCAAAGTAGTGGTTGATCTGTGGACAGGCTAGCTTTTGGTGTTGTGCATGGTGAGATGTGTGCAAACGGTGTGCTTTAGTAGGAGAAGACGGCCAAAGATGCAACACACACACACACACGAGGCGCCAAATTGTATAGGGCACTATTTGTTGTGTTGCGCCGGTAGCTAGAGGAAGCATGCCAGTGGGGTAACCGTGAGAACGGTGGCCTGTGATACAGGTGTCGCTAAGGGGTGGACGTGTGTGAGGAATTCACTAATAAATTCATTATTAATCATTAATCATTAAATATCCGTTAAGACCTCCATATTCATATGGTCAATGCCTGTGTGAAAAGTGGGAGTGATTGGTGCAGGCAATGAGGAGATACAGCGGTATTTCTGACATTCAGACATTGTTAGAATTATAGTATGATGATATACTAGCCCTTACCCGTTGTGAGATATTGCCCCCCTCCCCCGCCCCCCCTTGTGGCCATGGGGGTACTGCGCCCTGGGTGCGTTCGCATTTTTAATTCACTAATAAATTCATTATTACTTTGTTAAATTGATATCATATGATATGAATATGATATGATGATATGATTATTTATTAGAGCTGGGACCCGATTAAAAAAATTAATCTAATTAATCAGAGGCTTTGCGATTAATTAATCTAGATTAATCGCATTTTAATCGCATATCAATATTCAACCCGAGAACAGCGAGAAACCTTTTTTTTTAAATGTTTTTTGGTATCCCAGTGAATCAATGAATAGTGACTACAGGATACCACTCATTTTCAACATTTTACTGTCATTAATATACCTGTTGTGGAAATAATAATAAAAAGTCACCCCATTCTGTGTTGCCTAGAACTGGAGGTCTGAAAAAGATTTAGTAACAGTAACAAGTACATCTCAGTGACATCACAAAGCTGTACTTACTTCATATTGTTACTGTTTTTTGTCAGACCTCCAGTTATAGGCAACACAAAATGGGGTGACTTTTTATTGTTTTCAGTACTATAGAAAAGCGCCCAGTGAGAAACGTTCCGCGGTGAAAAAAAAGGTGCGATTAATTTATCTGTAGTTAATCGCGATTAATTTTTCTGTAGTTAATTAATCTAAATTAATCGCAATTAGTCCCGGCCCTATTATTTATAGTATGATGATATGATATGGAGTGTCAGACATTGTGTTGAGAGGTAGCCTGAACCAGTCAAATAACAAATAAATAGTAGCGTTTATATTTCAACCAATAAGTGTTTGGGGCTGTGAAATCTTGCTCAAATTAAGACTCTGTGAGCAAATGTAGGAGGGGTTGTCGCTCGCGGTACGCCAGGACAGAGATCTTCTCGCTCGCATCACTGGCAGTGCTGATGAGGTGTAAATGTTAGCAGAGCATGCTTGTTACCAGAAGGTTACCTGTTTGATTCACAGGACCAGTGGGAAAAATCTTGAGTGGGGTAGTGAATGGCCATTGGCTACCACTTACTACTAACCCTGACTGCTCCAGTGGAGCTGTTCAGTGGCCAACAGACTGTGTAGCTCCCAGGTTTGAGTGTGTGTGTGTGTGTGTGTGTGTCTGTGTCTGTGTCTGTGTCTGTGTCTGTGTCTGTGTGCATGGCATTGCTGAAAGTGAGTCTTAAAAAAGCATGGTGACACAAGGCATACAAGCATTACAAGGAAAGAGGAAGGTGGTCTATCTATTGTAAATATTCCAGCATTTAATGACCTCATTCAAGATTATAGGACATGATATCATACAAGAGTGTAGTTTTTATTGGTCTCATACACCTTTTCCCCCCTACAGTAAATGCATCCTCCTGTGTCAATTCGACTCTGGTGGCGGACAACGGCACGTGCACCAACATTAGCTGCACAGGTAAGAATGAAAACAGCGTGATGGCCTCTGTAAAGGGATATTAAAATATGGAAGCAGAGCTTTATTATTATTAATGTTAAAATATTATTATTAATTCCTCCTATACATGCTCAGTGTGAGTGCTATTCAGGTCTAAAGGAAATAGTTCTAAGGCATGGATTTTGTATACAAAAGGCCACGTTTTGTAACGAGGAAATTGACACAGTACACAAATGATTTTGGAAGCAAAAAGCTTCTGTTTTTACATCTTCGGCCGACAGTGCAACAGGAAAAAGGTGTCCCTTGTTGTGTTCTATTGTGTAATCTCATGGGTCTCCGTAGAGTTGGTTGGTCCTTTCCTCTTCTGCCTTCCTCCCCTGTCTGTAGCTAGCCTCTGTTGCTTAATTGCTTTATTTTTTGCTTTGTCTTTCTGTATCCACTTGGGTGTCCGAGAGGTTTTGTGCAGGTGCAGATCTGAACCCTCGCTCGCCCAACAGGACGTAAGCGTGTGTGACCTTTTGCATTAACACGGTTGTCTTGGTGTTTCTTCCCTACCCCCCCCCCCCCCCTCCCAACCAACCCCCCTGTACCTTCCTACCCATCCTGTCCTGTTGTTGGTTTCCCCTTTAGCTAATGAACAAGTAACCACAGACCCTCCTATCCTTACCACGGCTCCACCCCCCCCTCCCACAACCCCTCCTCCTGTGGCCCCTACTACGGCCCCTCTCCCCCCCACCACCGCCGCCGGCACCACCCCTGGCACCACCCACGAGCCCACCACAGCAGGTAACTCGCCGCCAAATGCCCCCGCTACGCCTCCCTGTCTAAGTCTGTTATGCACTATATAAAGAGACTGGGAGGGAGGGGGGGGGGGGGGGGGGTACAAACGGGCTTTTGAATCATTTAATTTTAGAATTCCTAATGGAGTGTAACAACTGCATCTTGTCCACATTTTTGTGAGTGCACAACTAAGTATAACTCAGTTTTTAATGGTTGAGCAGTGCACTGGCTAACCACTGTGTTCCCTGCTGCAGCCAACGGCACGGACCCCACCTCCATCCCTGTTCCAACCAACACTACCACTCAAGAACCTGGCGGTTCCACAGCCGCAGCCACAACCTCCAGTAAGTCAACTCAACTCCACCCCAGGCACCAAGCGGGGGCCTTGCATAATAGATGTAAGGTCCTGTGTTCTGGTTAATTTTGGGACTTTGATACCAAATCCTGGAGAAATCCAGAAGTCCTGCAGAATCCAGAAGGCAGCCCTGGATAACACTAGGGCCAGCAGAGATTTCCTTCACCACTTCCAGTTCGTGCGTGTGTCTCCTAGCCACTGAGGATCATTCAGACGGTGGCGACAAGCGCCAATTAGTGGTTAAAACACTGAAAACACAAAATATCAGCTTTGGCACCCAGGACTTTGCAAAAAAATACAGAATGTCTCGTCTTTGGCACCCAAAGAGTTTTAATTTTGGCTTTTGTGATGGTACAGTGGCAGTGCACATTAGTCATCTGTGACTTGCCTTGCTATATTTGTCTTTCTGGAAATAAGCTATTATCTATCACATTTATTGTGTTATCCTTGACATGTTCAAATAATTTGTATTTGTTGCAGTGTGTTCTCTATAACCATATACCGGTATATCTTTATGTAAAATAAATCGAGTAAAAAAAAAGTGACACAGGCCTTGTTCAGATTCGAGCTGACCCTTCCCGTTGCTCCAATCCACAGATGGAACCAGCACTGCCACCACACCAGTGGCACCATCTCCTGGCCCGCACAAGGACTCGACATTTGACGCGGCAAGCTTCATCGGCGGAATCGTGCTGGTCCTGGGCCTGCAAGCGGTGATCTTCTTCCTCTATAAGTTCTGCAAGTCCAAGGACCGCAACTACCACACTCTCTGAATTGGCAGTTTGGTTTAATTCTAAGCTTTTGGATCCACGGCACTTGCCCACGCCCCCCATTTGTGTGCCAACTAGACCCTCCTGATCAGACCCCCAGGGTCCCCACACCGTGCACACACTGACCACCTCAAACAGTGTTTCCAAGCAGACCAGTCTATGTTGCTGTTGCCCTCATTGATTAAGTGTATGGTAGAGCTGCGGCTATGCCAACTATGCCCCCATTACTAGCATAATGGGGGCATTATATGCTGTTTGCGATCTTGTGCAGAACTGTTTCTGTGCTTACTTGTGGAAATTCACCTTATGGCTTTTAATGTTCCCAATGCCACTTACAGAAATGATTCATTTAAACTTTACAGTATGAGAAGGAGCGTATACCTATTTTGTCATGCTTTGGAAACGCTGTCTTGAGTTCCAAACCAATCTTGAAAATGTGGGAACTTTAGGGTTGCGATATAGCTTTCATTCTCTTTTTGAGTCATGTCCTATTAATTTAATTACTAAATACTACATTTAGTGAAATGAAATCTCAGAAGGGAATAAAAGTGATAGATGCATCTAAAAATTAAAGGTCCACATGGAGGACTTTGGCAGTAATTCTGTGTAGTTTACTTTTATCGACTTGTCTGGGGTACACAGATTGCCAATAGTGAAACTCAGTGCAATAAACATGTATCAATTTCATCCCCATGCCAATAACTCCCAATTATCATTTTCTCATCTTCACAGACTCCCAAGATTTTAGTAACCATGCACATTAACCGCCCCCCACCCCTCTTCGGGCCGCTCTCTGACAAACATACCAAATGGGCAGAGGCCTGAGGGGTCAAGATGACAGATTGTAGTATATACGTGAAATAGAAATAATTCCTTACTTTACATAGTGTAAATAAAATGGAGTCTAAGGAGATAAGGAACATGGTATTGCACCTTCTTGACGTGGACAATGATAGCAGTGAAGTGCCTTTAATGTTAAATGTCTAATATGACTTAACGAGTAGGGGATGTGGAAGTATTTTCCTCCTGGCTGAGGCCTGAGTGTAGTTATTAATGTGTGTTAGTAGACTCATTGAAGAAGCGGTATCGCTGTGCTGATATTGATAAGCAGAGAGAACCCTGAGTATCGCAGCTGGACTGAATTTCTTTTAGTACAGTGGTCACTGAATGGAGATGTGTTATTGCTTATTGACATCTGCTTTCCCCGAGGGCAGATGTTTTTCTTTTCTCTCAATGCATGAAACGTTTGGTCTAGTTCTATCTATGGTTCTCTAGTTTAAATACATATAAGAGGGAAGGTTGTGGTGTTAAGTAGGTTCATTTGAAACACCTGATGAATATTGGAGAGATCAGATTCAGTGAAAAAGTCCTTTGAAGTACATTGTAGTGTTTGTTGTGTTTGCCTCATGTGAGCTGTGCAGTGGAGATGAGAATTGGTGATTGAAATGCAGAGAAAAAACAACTTGATAGCCACATTAGCTTGTGTGGCAAGTTCTCTAATTAGCTTGCTGCTAATTGTGTTTTTTGTTTTGTTTTTGTGTTTGTCCCCCTTGTATATAGAACTATCCTATCTTTCATTTACCTTCTAGGTTTCAACTTGAGGCAAAATGAAGGAGTTCCTGTTTTTCAGTAGTTTTGCTTGCAGCAGTTTGGTGATGTTGAGAATTCTGTTGAATTGTCCGTTTTTCTTTATCGTTTTGAATTATTGCATGCCAGATGCTTGGAGTTTTGATTTTTTCCCCCTCCATAACATTTACTTTCTGGATTTAGACATGTGACAAACCACTCAATTTTATTTTAACCAGTATGCTAGCCTAAAGAATGCCTTGAAACAGTGTGCATTAAAGCCAAAGTTGTCAGTTTTGGCATGGAAAATGGAGCATTGCACTGACAAAGCTTTGGTTTGTACTTTTTTTGTCCTTCCCCTTCCTATTTTGCCTTTTGTGATTCAGCCAAAATGCTTGTTATTTGAAGTCGAATATTCATATTTAGCAGATAATGATCATCTAATTGTTTTATATATGACCACAGACGGTATGTAATTTATATGTGCACATTTTGGCCCCTATGTCCTTGGATTTAGTGTTTGCTCTTGAATGCCATTCTCACGCCTTTTTTAAGACTAACATACAGTCACCTGGAGGACAGGTATTAGGCTACAGCCCAAAGACCCAACTATGGCGAGTGGTATATACAGGCTACAGAGTCCAGTGTCTATGTGCATGACTGACCTCTGATTCACCCAGAGAAATAATTCAGTTTGACCAAACTGCTGAAGTGGCGAGCTGTTCATCAGTTGGTCACTATCCTGTTTGAGGACTGCTCTGCTTTGGCCATGGTAGCTGCATTCCTGCAGAACTCAGCATCATGTGTTGGAATAGCGGCATCTCAAAACACCACTGGTATCCATAGATACGGATAGATGGCCATTGTTTCTCTCTGTTCTCAGAGTTTATTCTTCATGTTCCTCATCACACCTCTTTAGGAAAAGTGCCTTATTCAGTTAAACATCCATAATTATCTACAGTATGGTTCACCTTCAGTCCAGTTATTTCTCATGTATAAGATATCACAAGTCACCACTTTCTGTTTCCTCTAAAGATTACCATCTTTCCATCTTTTTGCGTTAACAAACCACAGATGAAGGATATAGCTAGAACCACAGTCACTGCAACATTTCCTCAGTCTCATGAAGACTATCTTGGGTTATCATTTCCTGTACTATGTATGTAGCCATCAAGTTTATTTCAAAGTGGAATTCTACATTTTCCATCCAGTTTTGTCTGCTTTGTTTGTTGTTTTTTTTGTATTGCCAGTTGTTACATCAGCTTCTCATCTTACACTTACAGTATGGAATTCCAAGAAAGTTTTTTATTCCCATTCTTTGCCTTGTTGTGTTACTACAGGCACACATTGCCATAACCTTTGGCTGCTGACTGAATTTGTGGCCATGAGTCTTGTCGTTATGTTTTCTTAGCTTTGCTCTGATCACACACACAGTCACACACACACACACACACACACACACACACACACACACACACACACACACACAGTAATTGTAATATGCAGACAATTGCAGAAGCCACAATGCCTGCAATATGTTTTATGCTTGTTTTATGCCTCCCCCCTCTGGAATCTTGTTTCTGCTTCATTTTTTTCTAGTGTTGCCTTTAGTTTGACAATGTTGAATCAATAAAGTTTGAATATTGTTAAATGAGTCATCTCAATATATCCTTATAAGTTTACTGGAAGCGTGTTATTTACATGAGAAATCACAACTGGGGCAATAAATGCACCTGTTTTAATCTCCATGGTTACAGCTGAACAAGTTCCCAGACAACACAAGATATCAGGTTCCATTCCTGTTTGTGTTGCACTGTAGATGCCAGGTCAACAGGCTCCTTTGCTGACAATTTGCATCTAAATCACATGCATGTGGGTGCATTCTGGATTAAGAGCGTCTGCTAAATGCCTAAATTGTATATATCCACATAAGGCTGCATCAATCCACTTTGCCTCTACAATAGGTATGAACTTATATATATATTATGTACTAATGCTGTTTCATTCTTTGTGGAAAATAAGCCACATGAAGTGTTTCTTTAAATCAGTGATTCTGTATGAGCGTTGCTTCCTCATCAGTGATGAGTGTAAACATGAACATAGTAACCCATATACCTGTAGTAATAGTAACCTACAGTATTATCCTACTCTAGTCTGTACTATGTTTAATGCATCTCTTTTTGGTGAGAATTTTGGCATTGATGTTTACACTGACGGGCAAGTATTTTTGATATTGTTCCAATTTAGTTATACACAGCTTTGCTGAGCTTTAGTTCAAAACTTCTTATTCTTACATAGATTGGTGAAACAAATCACTTTCTCAGTTGCAGAAAAAACATCACTGAAGGGCATTTGTATTTGTATTTCTGATATTGTTCCAATTTAGTAATACAAGGTTTTGCTGTGCTTTTTATCAAAACTTCATCGTCTTACTCTTACATAAACCAATACAAACCAATAACTTTCTCAGTTGCAGAAAGTGGTCATTTTAAGATTTAAAATAAGCCATTCTGTTAGTGTTCTGCTGTTGTTGCTATCAATATGTCTGATTTACTTGGCTCTCTGTCATTTCCTTTTTCTTCTACCACTCAACAGGATGCTAAAGTGGAAACCGGTCATGGCACCATGCAAACATCCAGGACCCTGATTTATTTTAATGTCCTCATATGGCAATAAAGCCATAATTGACCAAAGAGCATCAAAATTAGTTGAACTTAATTTGGTATGTGGCCACCAACCTTTCTTTATTGTCTTGTGCGCACTTTATTGTCTTGTGCATGGCTCAATACAGAAGAATGTCCCCACTAAGTGGTTCTCTAACAGGATTCATGCTAAGTTCCTAAGGTCACTGCTTATGTAGCAAAACGCTGGTCCAGACTAGGAAGTGTGTGTGCGCGCACGTGCGTGCGCATACATATACACATTCACCTCAAGTATGACGCTGTGGGCCGTAGATTATGTACAACTACATTCTTGAATGAGGTGTGTGTTGACTATTATTTCTTTCAGTTCAGTGGCATTGAGTTCACAACGGGCACTGTTTCCCAGAAACAGAAAAGGGGAATTTCAGAAAAGGCCTTTTTAGACGACCACAAAGTCTCCCTCTGGCCTTCCATCTTTCTATTAAAAACAATCTACCACTCGCTTCTTCTTGACAGTTATAGTTGATGGACTGCATCGTTGTTCTATTTATAGTCAATAACATGCCTTATGTGCCCTCAACTAAATATTGCACTGCCTGACTAATAATCTACATTACCTTTCAAAGAAATCAAGGGTAACAGTACAATCATCACATAACTGAAACTTCCTTAAGGCATTGAACCTCTACCATGAAATGTTCTATGAGCAGGGCCTGGCTGTAAACAAGTTCTTGAGCTTAGTCCAGTTACCCTGGGTACCTTTCCTTTCCTAGAAATAAGCAATCCTGAAATACAATACATTCATATCATATGCTTAATTTCAAAGATCTCTATTTTAAATTATTCTCCGTGGAAACTGACAGCAACACAAAGAGGCTGAAAGCACTTTGAATATCACACTGGGATGACCAGGACACACCATTTGACGGGAGCCACAGTGACATGCCTGGCATATACTCTGCCCTCCATATGGGCTTCTCCCTGAACACCACAGCTGTTCACTGTCAGAGACTCAGAGAGCTGGAGACAAAATTGGAAATCAGACGGGGTTGTTTTCACTGTTGTTGGGAATGGAGTGGTTTACTTTATGACAGAAGAGGTGTGTGTGCGGTGGGCTAGGGGGTTTGAAGGTGAAGCGCATGTAGTGCGTGTGTGTGTGTGTGTGTGTGGTGGGGGGGTACTTGACTTGCCAAAGCTAACCTGATTGCTGCGTCCAGCCATGCTCTGTAATCTAATATAGGGAGACAACAAGGCAATTGATTCAGTCTCACATACACTACCTTAGTTCATTCACCTTGTGTGTCAAAACCATGCAGTGAGTGGTGAGTCACAGTGAAAATACCAGAGCCAAGCAATGTTTGCCAGATAGTAAAGTGATATACAGTGCATGTCCAGAGTAATAATGACACTCAGCTCGTGTTTTCTCCCATGATGCAGAATGTTGTGTGGTGCAAGTCGATACTAATGCAGTCCCATTTTGGTTCAACGTGATTTTACCACACACAGCTGTAGAGCTCTTAACTGGACAGGTTATTTTAAGTCATGTGTCACAAGGGACAAGGGCTACTTCTGTATTTGTATTGAAGTGTGACATGACATGAGACAAAACATGCAAGTAAAATGTACAGTCATCTAAACTTGAGACCTGTGGCCTGAATCACATTTTCTCATCTGTTTTGACTAGTCTGCACAGGCTGCACTGATAAACTGTCATGCAGAAAGCAGGCCCAGAAAAATATATGAACTAATGTGTTCTAACACTAATGTGTTCACTGTTCATCACCAACCCCCCGCCCCCCATCTCTCATCTGAGTCATCTCTCATCTCTCTCACAGTGTAGTTGGGTCTACTCTAACTGCCCTGTTCCTTATTTTGTGTTTTTTCTCGTCCCCCTAGTGGAGAAAAAAAAGAGAAACTTCTGTTAACTCAGATTAGGACTTCCCCAGGCCCAGACTCTTCAACAAAGATCACATTCTTTGTTCTGTGCTTATACATAAACAAATGTGTAAGCCAAGGTACATGACACTAACGTCTTCAAGTCCTTAACCCAGAAACCTACCCCTAAACATCACAAACATATTAAATATATGCCTAACCTCACAGAATAATAAAACCACGCCCACCTGGACGAAAACTCTGCGAAAAAGGCAGTCCCTACTAGCTCATGCTCCGGAAGTGGTCATCATGAAGAAGAATGTACTTGTGTAAATGGCGCTGCAGTTTGAAATTAGGCTAATGTGTTAGCGATATAGCGTCCGATCTTTAGTTCCTTTCCCCTGCAACATAACAATCATAAACACTCGAATTCAGGTAACGACGGTCGGATGCAATAACTGTGCTTTTCACAGTTGAGTGTTGAATGAAGACTACTTGCTGAAGCGTCGACACATCGGGGCCATAATGGGTGTGCATGATTTGTGGTCTATTCTCGGGCCAGTTTGTGAGTCAGTGCCCTTGTACAGCTTAAGTGGGAAAACTTTAGCTGTGGACCTTAGTTTATGGGTATGTGAGGCCCAACATGTACAAGCAATGATGGGGAAAGTCACAAAACCTCACCTAAGGTAATTGTTTTACAGTGCTGCTGTAAATGTTACAGGCCTACCGAATAGTCTGGCTGGCTGTTGATACTGACACGTCGTGCAGTCTTATGTGATTTCACATTTGGTCATTTATGAACAATGTTCAACTTCATTTAAATGTGTTTCAGGAATTTGTTTTTCAGAGTATCATCCCTCACACTAATGGGAATAAAACTAGTTTTTGTCATGGAAGGTGAGGCCCCCAAACTTAAAGCAGAAACCATGAGCAAGAGGACAGAAGCAAGATTTGGAGGATTCAAAAGGGCTGCCCCCAAGCCCAAATCAGCTGCAACCACAAAGAATACCAGCAGAGGGCGCTTTAAAGCAGTTCTGAGAGAGGTTGGTATTCATAAGGGGTCAGACACTGGCCATAAGAATTTGACAACTAATAGCTAAGAAGAACTTCACAGGCTGCCACTATATGACCTATGTTTGCAGATGAGATGTATGAGATAGCAAGTGTATCTATGTATTCACAGACCTTCTCTCCTCTCTGCAGTGTGCTGATATGTTGGACTATTTGGGGGTGCCCTGGGTGACCGCTGCAGGGGAGGCTGAGGCTATGTGTGCTTACCTGGATTCCAAGGGCCTGGTGGACGGCTGCATCACCAATGATGGAGATGCCTTCCTGTATGGAGCCCGGACCGTATACAGGAACTTCAACCTAAATTCAAAGGTAGTAATAGTATTCTGCAAGGGTCTGATTTAAAAATTTAAGATTTCTCTGGTATAAATGGCCATTGATTATCAATGAGATTACTGTTGTCCTACTGTATTTATACTTCCCTGTTTTCTGATCACAACCGTAACCTGAGATAAGAGGTCAAATAAGGGTCATCGTAGATACATTTCTATTACATTTAGATTGGCAGATGATCTTATCCAGAGACGTTTACGATGTATATCTGTATTTGAACCCAGGTGAGTGGCTGGGTCACCCTACACTGTAGAAAAATGTAATTATGTTACTGTAGGGTCAACGGTAGCATAATTACGTTTTACTGTTCTATATATCTTTTTTTGAGGGGCGCTCCTATATACATACAGCTCTTTGTCCTATCTCGTGACTCGTGTCACATTTGCCATTGACAATGAAAGGAGAATTTACGTCATGTGTTTGAGCAAATCAGGTGCGCTGTTACTCATGTAAAAACAACTTTTATCATTGCCTTTTTATCTTCCCTCAAGGACCCTCAGGTGGACTGCTACAGCACTGCTCGAGTGCAAGCAGAGCTACATCTATCGAGAGAGAATCTTGTTGGTCTGGCCATCCTTCTTGGATGTGACTACATTCCTAAGGTAAAAGGTTTCAAACTTTCTATTGTGAGATTCTGTCATGTTCACAATATGAATTATGCCTAACTGTTTCCTCTATTCTTCTGTTACTTTGGTAAGGGTGTACCAGGTGTTGGTAAAGAGCAAGCGCTCAGGCTCCTTCAAGCGTTGAACGGACAGTCACTTTTACGGAGGTACTGAAATCTGTACTGAAATGTATTTAACTATTAATTTGGTCCCCTCATTTGGGATATTTTGTCACTATACATTTGCATACACTGAAATGTTTCCTCTGTGTTTAACCCATCTTAAGTATCAGGAGCAGTGGCAAAGTCTGGGGAGTACTTGGGTGTTGAAAGTTTCATGGCATTAATTTTCATTAATTTTTATTTTTATTTTTATTTTTATTTTTATTTTTATTTTTATTTTTATTTTTATTTTTATTTTTATTTTTATTTTTATTTTTATTTTTATTTTTATTTTTATTTTTATTTTTTGTTTTTGTTTTAGGTTTTATGACCTCAATTACACAAAAAAACAGAACTTTAGTATACGGTATCAGTATGATTAAGAGAACTGCATCTGCCTGTAACTTTTACGTTTTTTTTTGTAGAAGAGGCAAACTAATATTGTTTATGCCATTTGCTTTGATTGAATGATCGTGAAACATTATTGTACTGTAAAAAGGTCTCTTTTCCCTTCACCTTAATCCTTTTTAGCATAATACTAGTTTACTATAATTAGATTAATACACGATAATCAACACTAACACTTTATTTAGAAGTACACACCCAAATCAAATCATAGTACATCGTACACGTGTGTTCAATCAATTATTCAATCAAAGCAAACAGGATAAACAATATTAGTTTGGCTCTTCTACAAAAATAAAACGTACAAGTTAGTTACAAGGCTGCATTCTGTCGCACGTGCCAAGCTGTCAGTCTCTTGTATTATTTTCTCACCACGGAGTAGTCTCGGAGGACAGTCGAGACGGGCAGTGTCGGTAGGCCAATCAGAGTTACCATGTCTATGCTCAGCCGCACATTAGATATACGCCACTTCAACCCATACTGTTTCCCAAGCAGCCTAGAGTCTCTAGTCTCTACCCATTCAGCTATGATGGCCCATTTACACTCTTTGTGACTGTGTGTGTATGTCTTGGTACCTCTTATAACTTGTCATTGGCAATTGTAGGTTCCACCAGTGGATGCAGGAGAATGTAGCAGGCATGCCCATGGAAACTGTAAAGAAGGTTCCCCACTGCAATGTATGCCGCCATCCTGGTGAGTTGAGCCTTGCCTGGACGTGGACTGATATCATTGTTTTAAGCGGTTTAAAGCAGTAGGATGTGCTCCCACAAAACACGTCTCGCTGTCTATAGCAAGTTAAAAAAATCAACTTTTCCACGTGGGTCATGTTTGGGAACCCTCAACCCGGCAAAAGATATTCATTATCATCTGTCTCTTTTCCTTCCTTTCAGGCTCAGCCAAGGCCCATGAGCGTGGTGGCTGTATGCTGTGTGACAGTAAAAAGTTTTGTCAGCCTCAGGATTTTGACTACCAGTGTCCCTGTGACTGGCACCGATCTGAGCACACACGCCAGGCCAACTCTGCCGAGGCCAGCATTCGAAAGTAGGGCCATTATTTTAAATGCACTTTGCCTAATTGTTATGAAAGTGCAGACATCACCTAATGCACTGCTATTATATATTAACTATCCGAAAATTGGCCATTAGTTTGACATGTTTTTGGTTTAAATTATTGGATTCCCTTTTCCTCAGGAAAACGCTGATGAGTGAACAGTTCCCGTTTACAGAGGTACAGTTTTAAATCCAGCATGGTCGAACAGCATGTACTCTATGAATTTGTATTGGGGCCAGGCGATATTGGCACAAATCATGTTTGTATGAATTCCTGTTTTGAACATGTACATGATGCATTGCAGATCATCAATGAGTTTCTGGTCTCCAAGGATAAGCCTGTGGAACATTTCAGAAAGAGGAAACCAAATATGTTGTTAATGCAGGTAAACTAGATTATTTAAATCCTGTTCATTGACTAGTCTAGTGGATTCACAAGGTGGATTCACAAGGTGCATTGTGTTTTTCCAGAACTTTGCCCATGATAAAATGGAGTGGCCCAAGAACTACACCAGTGAAAAGGTTCTGGTGCTGATGACGTACACAGATTTGATGAACAGGAAATGTGGAAGAGAGACGACTTCGCAAATTAAACCCTTGCGGTAGTGTTCCATTTATAGTTAAAGTAACAATGCTTGAGATATTGATTGATTAATAATTGTATTACATATACAGTATATCATGGCATATTATAATAATAATTATTATATCTGTTTGGAAACAGAATATTGAAACCAAGAGTGAGGAATGCAGTTGCCTGCTTCGAAGTAGTCTGGAGAACACCAGGTCAGTTTGGTATGAATGATGCTGAAGGAGTGTCAGTACCGTCCAGTGTTTTCACTGTAGTTGTATGCGTGAACTCAAATTACAAGTGAAATTAATTCACAGTATGTTAGAAACCGTTCTGAGCTGAGAACCATTAAAGCAGCAAGGGTTGGGGTGCGGGGTGCTTGTCACCGTCTCGTCTGTTAGTGACTGACTGTGAGGTGGGGTTCACAGCGGCCAGAGGTGACAGATCAGTCACAACAGTCACTAGGTGCTAAACTGGCTTCCTCCCCAAGCTGGGAAAACTGTCATATCAAAGTCCCTAACAACCGGGCTTGACATGGTATTGTTTAAGAAAGTCTCTCAATCCACAATTTTGACAGCAAAGTACAAAAAATTATTTAAAATCATATGATGAAGTATACATATGTACTATACTGTATAACCCTTTTATTACTTTAACTTCAAACTGAAGCGTACCTCATGTAAGTGATTCATAGTTTTATAACTAAGCATCTCCATGGCATCCTTCCTCGTTGTAAATGTCTTGTAATGCCAAATTTACTCAACAATTTGGAAATGGTGTTACTGGAACTTGTAGGAAAATTAGGCAAGCACCATCAATAGATCCACCTGCTACCAGGGTTTAGGATCGGTTCACAAAATATCAACGGTAATTTAAAAATAACTACTTTTCGGGAGTCAAGTTTAATTTTCAAATAAAGTGCTTAAATGTGTCCTTGTGGGTGCTTTTAAAAATGTAGTGCAATGTGTACAATATCTGTAGCATAAGGCATGACGGTAGATTTGATAGCGTGCAATAGATTTACATGACTTGACATACTCGTACTAATTAATTGTCTGAGAACAATGCACGAAGACGAGCCAAAGAATTCAAACACTACTACTACTACTACTTGGCTAGTAACAAATCACACCCATGTGAAGTGAGGGGCCGTCTTGTCACCCTTATTGGCCAATCGCTCTCACTGACATGTGATTAGTTAGCAGATTTGCTCTCCTACATATGACGTAAATTTTAATATGTCAATGGTGTTTAATGTTTTGATGTTTAATTTACGTCATATTTGGCGGACTTTTGACCAATTAATTGTCAATGGCAAATATTGAGACGTGTAAAATGTGGATTCTCAGACCATAAGGCAGTTAAATAAATTATTGTATACATAATAGATAAGTGAAGACGACGGCTGAGATAATATATTTTGTAATATGTCCAAACCGGTCAATTTCAGTTACTAATCAGTCAATTCCACATACTGTACATGACATGCATATCTAGGAAAGATCCTCCCAATCCGCACTTATAAGATAAGAAACTTATATTGATCCCTTGGGGGATGCAGGTGTCTTAACAGCATGAAACACAGGCATAAGTAACGGTCAAGAACACCCAATCAAAAATAAAATGAAGATAAAATAAATTGGTTATACTTGCGTTCTGACATTGACTTGGTCTTTGAATGGAACGTAATGTACCGTATATCAATAAATATAAATGAATAGTGTATAACAGTGAATATGAGAATTAATACATGTACACTGACTGTACATATAACAGTAGGCTACGTGATATATATAAATGGTGCATTTATATAGTGCCTTTATCAAGGCGCTTTACATAGATTACATTACATTCACCCATTTACACACATGGCGGAGGAAACCATGCAATGCACCAACTTGCACATCGGGAGCAATTAGGGGTTCAGAGTCTTGCTCAAGGACACTTCGACACTGAACATCTGGCAACTCTACCCCTGAGCCACTGCTGCTATATATACACGCACGCACACATGCCCACACGCTATTCTCAGGCTATTGTACAATAGCCTGTACAATATATATGATTATACTGTAGTCTACAAACAGTATGCATACAGTCTTGTGTGTGTGTGTGTGTGTGTGTGTTGAGATGAACGTCATACAAGTAAATCCTCGGTATGCTGAGTGTCAAAATGTGATTCACTGACTGCAGATCATTACGTCTTTGCTGAGGATCACCCGGCTGTGGAGACTGTGGATGAAGTGAGGACGGTAGAGGAAGAGGCTCTGTTCTGCCTGGCCTACCCAGAGATAGTGGAAACCTACCTGAGAAACAAAGCTCTGGCTGAAGAGAGCAAAACCAAGAGTAAGACCATACTTCCTATAAAATCAACCGGGCAATTTAGTTATATTTGTACACTCTCGGACTTAAATGAACACTGATTACTTATGCAGATCATCCTTAACTTAAACATGATGAGCATGTATGCTGAGCTGTTACATCAGCTGTACCGAGGCTACATCATTCAGCTGTATTTCACTAGGTTTATTTGAAAGATTCTGTATCTAAATTGAACACCTGTTTTAGTAAAATTCATTTAGCTGTGTTTGTCACAGGAATTGGGGTCTCACCTAAACTTGACAAAGCTCAAAGACTTGCCACACAAACCCGACAGGAGCATTCTTCATCAAAGCCACCTGGGGGTTTTGTGATGTTTTCTAGGCCGGCTCTTACGGCAGCCCTGACACCTGAAAATGCAGGGAATAGCAGTTCCTCTGGCTCACCAAAGGCTTTGATGCACCAGAGGTGTCTCTCTCACAGCACTGGCTGTCATTTTATACAAGTTTTGTTTTTGCTCAACACCAAGCTCTTCTGTGCTGTAGAGCTTCACTTCCTGATCAGGCTGCTAATTGGACGTCGTTTAGTCTGTTAAGCTTAGCTCAAATTCATTAAAGGGACAATGTCACGGCTCGCTATATTAATTGTAGGACTAATGTTCCATTAGTAGCCATAAAACAGTCTTCTGTGTGTCTCTCTGCTGACGTGCACAGTGCTGAAAGGCTTGCCCCATGTCAATTGGGTAAAATCTTTGAATGTGAAAATTATAACTCATACATCAGCGGTAGTGACGTCATTATCCTTATCCTCAGCTAAATGGGGTTAGGGTTACTTCAAAAAGTATGAATCATCTAATGATGGCCATGGACTGTATGGGGGTGTCGGGTGATTAGTAGGCTACATGCATCATAGAAATGATGAACAGACACAAGAATTGTGTTCCTGTAAGATCTGTGCTGAAAATGTATTAACTTTTAAACACTGACACTCTTCTATTTAATTTTTCAGAAAGGAAACCGAGGAGTAAGAAGGAAACATCACCAGACCCTTGTGATGGAGTTTCTGACCTGCTGGCTCAAATGACCCTCAAGGGTTCCACTTCTGCTACCGACAACATCCAACCACAGGCACAGATGCCCAGTATTACAAACCGAGGTGACTCAGAAGTAGCTCTTCTGAAAACTCCAGTGTCAAATAAGCACTATCTGAACCCTATAAGGGACCAACATGTTCTGGATGATCGTCCCATATCTCAGGTACATGATGTGCTGTCCACCCTGTCTCCCACGGCCTGTAGGACAATGACAGGTTCAGAGGGTGGCGTTTCACCCTCTGTGTCTGCTGTTATAGACGCACTGCAGCTGAGTGACATAGACTGGGAAGCTTTGTCTTTCACCTCCTCCCCGCCCCCTCAACCAGCTACACTGCGTACAGCAGAGCTAAAGCAGAGAGACGCAGCACGTGATCCAGATCGCACAAATGTAGCAGTCCCAAAGCATCAGCCTAGTGAGCCTACGACAACTGAGGGCAGAGAAGCCAAGTCCAAACCTGCTCCTAAGATGTGTTATACTGAGTGTCCTCTGAGGGACAGAGTTCTTATGAGGAACACGCTCAACGAGGAACGCAACGATGTAGCCACACAGCGATCACATCATGTTATGGCCTCATTTGAGCCTGTCTCTTTGCACGACAAAGACCCCAAGACGAGCAGACAGATTAATGATATATGTAGTAATGATGCCAAACCATCAGGGAAGCATGGCGTCGTTAACAGTAAAGTACCTCTCAATCATAAAAGCCAGAGTGTGACCAGTAAGGTAGACCCCTCCTATCAAAAATCTAAATGTTTGGAGCCTTTAGCACTAAATCAATGTAATATAGACGCACTGCAGCTGAGTGACATAGACTGGGAAGCTTTGTCTTTCACCTCCTCCCCGCCCCCTCAACCGGCTACACTGCGTACCGCAGAGCTAAAGCCGAGAGACGCAGCACGTGATCCAGATCGCGCAAATGTAGCAAAAGCTGAAGTCCCAAAGCATCAGCCTAGTGAGCCTATGACAACTGAGGGCAGAGAAGCCAAGTCCAAACCTGCTCCTAAGATGTGTTATACTGAGTGTCCTCTGAGGGACAGAGTTCTTATGAGGAACACGCTCAACGAGGAACGCAACGATGTAGCCACACAGCGATCACATCATGTTATGGCCTCATTTGAGCCTGTCTCTTTGCACGACAAAGGCCCCAAGACGAGCAGACAGATTAATGATATATGTAGTAATGATGCCAAACCATCAGGGAAGCATGGCGTCGTTAACAGTAAAGTACCTCTCAATCATAAAAGCCAGAGTGTGACCAGTAAGGTAGACCCCCCCTATCAGAAATCTAAATGTTTGGAGCCTTTAGCACTAAATCAATGTAAAGCCAATACTAATGTTATCCAAAAGCCCCCCCAGAATTATACATTTGTGAAGGGAGTCACTTCATCATCTGTCCCAACACAGAGGTGCCACTCTGACAGGAAGGTGCCCAAGACCAAGAAGAAGAGTGTGTGTGTGAGTCTGGGATCATCAAGTGAGGACAGTGATGCAGAAAACAAGAGATTTGAAAATCACAGGAAAGCTAAAGTGAAACCCAAAAGCAAGCAATTGAAAGGTTTTACATTGAAACCTACCTCCAGAGTTCCTTCAGCCAAACAAACATTGGACACCCATAATATTCCATCGTCGGAGTCTGCCACACTGACTACTACCAGGGTAGATGTTCAGGTATATGGCAGCACTGGTGAATGCTGCTCCTTATCCAACAAGAGCATTGGCCAAGACGTTCCACCAGTTACTTTAGATGATAATGTGTTCCCCACCCTCACCTCACCTGTGTCTGTTTTAGATAGTGACGATTCAGTGAGTGGTAGTGATAGTCCATTGCCACTGGCTGAGAGGCTGAGGCTGAGATTCCTCAAATGATTGCAATGGCTAAAGAGTGAGATGAAGACCATGAACAGTTTAAGTATTCTGTGTATATAATGCCATTATTGTTTACTGCGTTTGTAAAAAGTATGTATAACATGTTTTTATTTTATTGTAAAGGACAGAAAATCATTGTGAAAATGTGAATATGATAATTTTAATAAATATAGAAAGTTAATTATTTGGCACTTTGTTCTTTTGGATTACTACTAACTGGTACAGTTGAATGTGGATTACTATAGTATACTGTATGTACTGATGGGAGACTTGTATTGAGATAAACTATTCAGTCACTGTTGATAGACTGCGCAACATTACCTTGAAGCCTGTTAAAGATAGATAGGATAAAGTAAACTTTTGATCCTGAGGGAGATTTCCATTCCGCACTGTAGCAAGAATGAAGAGGATGCACTGTACACTTACAGTAGTTCAGTGTACAATATTAATGCTGTGTATTCATTGCGATAGATGTGTTCATATTGATTTTTATTGAACTGTCACTGTACCGAGTCATTCAGAGACCCAATGCATGCAGATGTAGCCTATATTGTGTCTAAGCCAGTAACATTTTTTGTTTTGTTTTTAGATTTGTTTTTGGCTTTTCTGCCTCATTGATAGTTTTTCAAGCAAAGACGGTCAGGAAAGAGACATGCAGCAAAGGTCATCATGAACGAGATTCGAACACGCGACGCGCAGAGCCTATATGTGGCATGTGCCTGGACCGCTAGGCCAGCAGGTGCCCCAGTAAGTACATTAACTATTTTATATTTTATTTTGTATGTTAAAAACTATATATATATATATAATGTCTTTCCCCTCAAACAATACATACAATGTTCCTATGTGTCACTGTTAATGTTAATATTGTGTGAACCCTGGGAATCAAAGATTTTCACTCTGTCCAAATCTTGTTCTTGGGTTCCTGGCCAACAAATACGCAAATTATACCACACTGCCATTATTATCCAAAGGCGGGCTCAACTAATTTAGACAAATTTAGACATGAGTCATCATCAGCTCAGCTGGTGCAAACCTCAGGTTTACAACCCATCACTGCTGGTCTCCCTTGATCATTAGTGACGCGTTGCACACCTTTTTGAGACATGAAAGACCTGGCAGCTCAGTCCTAGCACTGTCCCGCTGACAGCTGCATCCTCAACGCTGCTGTGTAATGACGTCCATCGCAGGTTGCCACGCCACCTTCAAAAAGTCGGCTGCTACTACTTTGTCATATAACTTAATCACTGCCGGGCTTATTGGTCAAGGCAAGGGCTTCTCTTATGTTATAGGAGATTGTAAAGGAAGTCTTGTTAAATAAGCGTATATAGTCTATTTGTTATATCTTTAAAAGGTTCAAATACACCCAAGTTACATTATTCATGCCCAGTTCAGACATCATTACCCTCATGTTTACCTTCCAGACAGAAGACGCACGCATGCCTGATTTCCCAGAGAGGTGTCAAAATCCCAGGTGTAACTGCATCCTTTCGGCTTCCTTCATTAGGCAGATCACATCAAACTGATAATTGTTGTCATGCCGTCTTAAAGACTCATTTCACACAGAAGACAATCTAATTATTTTTCTTTCTATTACACATTATCAGCCTATTTGACCTTATTCACACCGCAGTGAGAACGAACGACGTCCTCCTTCTCTAGAAGGTCACATTTTGGCACTTGAGTTTTCTTTGAACTTTTCGCCCAAGCTGTGAACTCATAAAGTGCCGGAGATGTTCTTCCTTATAAAAACGGACCGGCGATCAGTCCGTCAATCAGAATTCGCTGTTATCCACCCGAATACCGTTCCTGCTGCATGAAAACCTGACAGGATTATTTCTAACATGGATTGTGCCATAGATGTCGATTCCGCTTCAGCCAAGATATTGGAGGAATGGGACTGGAAAACCCAGTCGAGTGTGTTCGGACTTGGAGATGACCAGGATTCACTACTTGAGCCCAATGTGTTTGGAGATGGACAGGATTCACTTCATTCCAATTCACCGTCACAATCCTCCTTCGACTCGATGTGCTCGTCGCCCGAGACCTCCTCCAACTCATGCGGACTGCTTCAGAATGCCATGGATTTCTCATTTGGCTTCCCGGGAGGACACGGCGCGGCTCAGGCTCTTCGTGCAGCGAGAAGACACCAGAGTCAGTCCAAACAAAAGATGTCGATCAAAACACGCTCGAAGGCCAGCGAGAGGGAGAAGATGAGGATGAGGAGTCTTGCAGAAGCCTTGCATGAGCTCCGTGACTACCTGCCGCCGCATTACAGCAAAAAGGGACAGCCTCTGACCAAAATACAAACCCTGAAATATACAATTGACTACATCAACACACTTTCGGACATTTTAGACCGCGCGTAATGGTGCGCAAATTTGACCAGACCACACATTTACGCATAAGCTGACACTCGGCATTTGGTGTCATTGTCGTCAGTTTCGTTTGGCGACGCCGACATGATGTAACTGTTCAAGGTTAATATTATTTTTATGTTGTTAATTGTTATGTTTTTCTTATATTTGCCCCTCAGTGTAAATATTCTACAATGGGCACTTGACAATTGTTTTGTATATGGTCTTTTTCATTATGCATTGCGTAGGTTGGAGACTTTGTATTTGGTCTTGGACTTACTTATCTTAGTAGAGGGAAATCAAATTGTATACGTGTGATTGTGAACTATGATAATTAAATTTCATGCAGTAGGCCTACAGAATATTAAATAATAAATTCTGTGACCATAATATTTCTGCTTCTGATTGTTGCCAATATTTATCTTTAGCATATGCTATGCCTACTCATTAATTAACATGAATAAATGTGTGAAATGATTTGAACTTGGGGCTTTATCAATGAACCACTTCAGCAGCCAAGTAAAAATGGGTAAACCTGTCGATCTATCCTCCACCAATGGGAATGTAGGGAGAGAGATAAGCAGCCATTCGGATTCCAGTGTTTTCCCCGTAGGCGGGACTCTGTGTGGCACAACGTATTCTATTCCAATCCTCACAAAGACATCCCAACCCTGGATGGATGGTTCTGCAGAAGCCGCCATTTCAAAGCGTGGGAGGCACTGGGAGCTAAAGAAGACTATTTTGTATATAAAATATATAAATAAATAAAAATCTAAGAATTATTTTTGTTATCACAGTTTGGCTCTGTCGAGTATTTTGTTCTGGAACTACCTCGAATTCGCCACAATTGTAAGTAAGACATTCCTGCTCCACATTTCACAGGAACAGGCACGGCAAAGCATTGTAAATCAAAGAAACGCCCCTTGTATAAAATCAACAGATTTTAAACACTTCTTAATCTTAGGTCTAATCTAATGTGCTCTTTCTCTTTTTTTTCTCGGAACTCAATGATCTTGTGATTCTTGTTCATATAGTAGCGACCGATTGTGATAATGACCTCGCAAAGGAAAGATGTGATTATCTTTGCAGGCCTATAAAATGCGATTTGCATTGTAGATGAGATGCTTTTTACCATGAGCTCACATTGTGATAGATTGCCTATCATACACACACGAAGAAAAGTTCATTTTTACTCTCATGTACATGCTTGAACAGTGTTAAAAATGAATGTTTGCCATGACAAGTTTGGAGTCATTTTTACTTTAACAGTTTGCAAAGACAAGCACAGAATACCCTATGATGTAAATCTCACAGTTTTCTTGCTTGGTACAAAGGTACGAGTAGGACTATAGACTAGACTATACTGTACTACTGTACATTAATAGCTGTATTTTAGTTAGTATATTTAAAGAAGGTTAAGTGCAATCCACATCATATTCCTAATTATTGCCTATAGGCCGAAATTAATAAGCCAATTTCAAATTATAATTAAACGTCTTTGACAAGCTCTTAGTACAGAATTAACCCAATTATCCTGGAGGTTATGAACACATTCTTCTATGGAGGACGCCTGTCCTTGAGGCATATTCTATTACCATTTAACCAAATGCATGTCAGAATGGGCATGTTGGGACAGTGTGTGCCCTAGATAAGTCTAATAAGTGTTACAAGCAGTTACAAGCAATTTTACACATAAAGTAATGCTAAAAAAAACTAGGCTATACATTACCCAGTTGAATTACATCTAAAAAACAAAACAAAAAACAATTTGTTTGGATGCAGTTAGTCCTGTTGTGTGTGTGTCCCCCTGTTCCAGTTTAGTGTCGCAGGTGTTAGATTTTATAGTATTGACAGGCATGTGAACTATTAATAATCTGCCTACTATCAGCTTTGGACTGCTGTGCTCCCAAAGCTGACACTGGCTTAGATGGCCTTATGGAAGGTATGCCCAGTCTTTAAAGCCTAACTATAGACACGATACTGCCTGTGATGTAGGCAAATGCATTGTTATAATACAATGTTTCATGTTTCAAATCTATTTCAATTATCTGTTGAGTGAGATTTCTCTCCCACTCCCATTGTTAATAAACAACACCATAATGTAGTTGAACAATTAATAAACCTAGTCTGTGAAGTGTGTACAGTGTACTTTTATTTATGGTAAATAGTGAATATTCTTTTGCTACTATTGTTCCATTTTAGAGAGACGTGGGAAAAGGTAAAAGTGTGGTGGGACATTGAAAGTTAATTTCCTGTCAGACTCAGTCAGAACTACCATGATATAGGCTTAAAGATATATTTTCCCCCTTCATTTGTTGAATGTGGTAAAGGCCTTGTGAAGAGACTCAGGACAGATTAGAAACAATTCAGCTAAAAAGACAAATATTACACTGCATTAGAGTAGACATAAAGCACTTTGTGACATTATCTTATGAGAATTTTATATTGTTAACATGGCAATCAAATCATGTATTATTAGTTGACTTTGTTATCTCTTCCAGATGGATGCAGACACAGAAGAGCAAGTACCAGCAGAAACCATGGAAACATCCAAGGATACATCTGAGGAACCAGTAACGGGAAACAAAGCTCGGTTGGTCATTTGCTGACATAGATATCTACCGGGCATTTGTCTTTGCCCAAGGTTAGATACCATTTCCAAGGGCAAAAATGGATCATCAATACAGTGAGACAATTGCTTTTGACTAACATAACGGGTAGTCTCACTGGGATTTCATACAACCTGGGATCCAGCTAAGGTCACAGGGAGTCTGGGGGGAGGTAGTTCAACATTTTAAACATGTTGCACAAACTCAATATAGCTAACTCCAATAACATTGTTAAAAGATCTACAAGTTTACAATGAGTCTCATTACGTTAGGCTTAAGCGGTTGTTTACCATGTCTCAGATCAGATGTAAGAATGGGGCCTCCAAGGAAAAAACAATTGGGAGCTTTGTGTGAGGAGGGAGTTGGCTGAAAATACGACAGGTGCTGTGGACGAAGGTTGCCAGCTGTTCTCTGCTCTGCTTTGTTCCTTTGCGCCTGGATAACCTCCAATGTCTCCACTCATATGTGAATTCTACCAAACCATCTGCAGCAGCCATGTTTGGTGACTGCTTTTATTCCATTTGACATGCTGATTGCCTTCCGCAGCAACGTTAATCACTGTGAAAGTTCAGTGCACTGTAATTGGTCAGATAACTATAACCCAAGGGTTTCTTAGTCCTCATATCACTCCCTTCACCCAGGGCAAATAAAGGACAAAGACATGATAACATGTTATAACAACAGTTATATGGACTAGAAAATGCTTACCTAGCCAACACAGCTTTTGTTTTCTTGTTTTTGCTGTGGCTGAGGAAAGTGGCTATGGTAGAATGCAGGTTCCAATATGGTACACATCACCTTGCGATTGCAAATTCTATCTGTAATTGCTTGTTTGTTTTTTATTGCATCATCTTTCCAGGGGACGTGGCAGTGGCTTTAGGCCTCGTGGCCGAGGGGGTCGGATGGGCAGAGGAAGCATGCGTGGTGGACGGGGCATGATGATGATGATGAAAGGGTTTGGCCCACCTGTACGTGGAAGGGGTAGAGGGAGGGACGCTGGCACAAACGGCTTTATGCCTATGAGGTACTTTACTGGCTAACATGTCTTATCAAATGTTCATTTTAAAACATTGTGTTAACTTAAAATTGTTGTTTCATGGTTATGGCACTTTCAGTACAATGTAATCACTAACAATATTGCCAAATTAGATTAGATACGCTATACAAATTGTATGTGTGCAAGAAAACTCCTTTAATGCTTTTACCATGTAACATGCCTCCATGGATTTAAATAACTCATTGATGATTGGATAACTCATCCTGTCACATGTGATTCCTGGCTTTCCATTGCAGGCGAGGGATGGGCAGGATGCGGCCATATCCAGACTTTAGAGGCCATCGAGGAGGTAGGGGTGGACCCATGGGCATGGGCCCGCCGCCCCCTCCACCGTTACCCTTGCATCTTAGAGGACCACCTTTCCCACCCATGCACAGGTGAGTTTTTTTTATTACATTTTTATTTAACCAGGCAAAACAATTTAAGAACAATTTCTTATTTATAACTGTGGCTTGGAAAAAAATCAAGGCCTCTTGAGGTATTGTCACTTCTGCGACATACATAGTCTAAGAGTGTTGATGAAAAGTGCAGGGAATATTCCTAGACTATGGGCTTGTCTTAAAATGCAATCTCTGTGTCTTTAAGTATCGCTGAAATACTGCGCCTCACCTCTTCCCCTGCAGGCGTGGCCTCCCCCCCTGCAGGCGTGGCCTCCCCCCACCTCTTCCTCTTGGCCACCCTGGTTTCAGGGGGCGCCCCCCACACCCAAGAGGGCGAGGAATGCCACCCCCTGGGCCCCCACGCCACTTCCACCCCAGAGGCCCAAGAGGGTAAGATTTGATGCATTATTGGATCTATTAGCTATTTAGGTAGGTCATACTACTCTTCTCTATTTCCTGACGTGTACACTGTTAGACTGCCGCCGGTCAATTTAAATCTAGCAGGTTGACATGTGAGCCCTTCCTTACAGCTCAATTTCGGTCTTGTAACTCGCCGTCCACTTCTTTCCCTCACTCTTTTCTACATCCTTCAATACTACATGTTCAACTTGATTTATTTCATGATAACTTGCCTCATAATTTTCAAATGTATTCCTCTACTAAGATTGTAATAAACAAGTACAAATTAAACATAGCATTTTGCCCCAGTTGTAAAGTTAATCCTATCAGTATTCAATAAAAGTACATGCAGTTGGTAAATTAAAGCAATGCATCCTGCTCAGGTATTCACAACCAGACTTTTAAATAGTGCATGGAACAATATAGAAGAAGGAAAAAATAATATGTATATAGGCCTACATATTGAGTTTATCCTGCCTCTCAAAGGCACAGTATAGAGAGTATCCTTCAGAATAAAAGATCAGGGCTTTCCACTCTTATCAGAGTGTGCCCCATATTGGCCTAAAGCCAAGAATCCAATGTGTGATTTTATCCTTTTACACAGCTACCACAATGGACCAGTCTCTCCTCCGCATCCACCCCCACCCCCACATGGCAGAGGCCAGAGGTGGCCAGGGCCCCCTGGTGGCCGACGATTTTAACACATCCTGCCCTAAATTTATAATCAATCGCTTGTTCTGTAGTAGTGGGCCTACAGAGGTGTTTTCAGTTAAAAAGAATTGCCCCTGAACTGTGTATCATAAAAAGATTTTGAATATCTTAACGAAACACTCTGTAGCCAAATGTCGGCTTAATGATATTGTTTACTGGCAAAGAAAGAGCCTAATGTAAAAATGACTTATGACAACACGAGACACTTAAAATGCCTCATACCATAACAGTGTAAGGGCATTCTCAACTTCTGTTACTGTTATAAAAGACATGGTCTTGGTACTGTGAAATAGTTTTACATATTGTTGAGGTTGCCACAGAATCTGTTGTCCTCCAAATTCTTGTCATTGAAGTTCCTTAGATGTTCTGTGGTTATTGTAGTGGTCACCTTGTGAGCCTTAAGATATTCATCTGATCCTAAATAAACAGAAAATGGGGTGACAATGTTTGTGAGAGTGAGAGAATAAAAGTGAAAGATATAGAGAAACCAGAGTGCACAACAGCCCTCAAGCAGCAGTGTTAGTGTGACTAGTTTTTACACCTTGGACCTCCCTAATGTTTCCTTTGTTACATGGAGATAGTTTTGTATTATAACCTCACCAGGCAGTACAGCATCTAAAAACAAATATGCTATTTTAGATGCACTATTTCAGGTGATAACACAGTTACATGTCAAGTATACATGATTATTTAATGTTATATCATTAATGTGCAGCTAGTTTAAGTCACGAGTATTGCTGTTTGGGAGATTCATGTTTGTGTTCAGCAATCTATATCGTTAAAGACTACATTATCAATGGACACTATACTGAAATTATATATCTACAAGCATTTATACATGAAAGCAACCTCCATATTTGCTTCACTTAAGTATAAGGAATTATGACTTACTGTACCTAGTTTTTTTGAAGTGTCATTATACTCTTTATTTACTGTAATTAACATAACCTCTGTGAATTTGTGAATGTGTTTTTGAACCCTTTTAAGAGGTATGCCATAGTCATGAAGAAAAACATAATAAAAGTAAAAAATAAACTCAACTTCTCTTTTTATTGTTCATTCACAGTCAAGTCTGACAGTTGCCATTACAAGTTTGCAACATATCTGCAATTTATCAAAGAATGGATGACATCCAAATATTATACAACTACTCAGTGTCTGATTTTGTTTTATACATTATTGTGATATTTTAAACAAACTGAACATTTGATAGCAATACCATTTAACGACTGCTGCAAACATCCTGATCATTATAAAATAAATCTTTGCTATAGCTAGTTTGGAGGACCAAGAGCTCTAATGGGAGAATGATTAAATTAAATGATAATAAAATGCACTGTATGCTGAATGATATACTTTATATTATATAGATATAGATTTGCTGAGGGCTGAAATGTGTTCGACCAGAAAGGTCAACAGTATTGTTTCTTCGGAAAGGGAATCTCACTCAAAGAAGGGACACTACAACGTAACCACCTACTGTACCAAGCATTGTTTGCCTGGAGGACGTGCAACCATTCCACTTGAAAGCACTGAAATGCTATTTCACAGAATGATATATCTTACAGCTCAAATCCCAGTGGTAGCATGTTTAAAAGGAGCACATCTTCCCCAAAGGAGCACCAACAAAGAACAATGACCTGTATGTTTAACTCTTAAAGGAGAGCCTTTTGTCAGCATTTTTAGCTATATTTCAAACCAGGTGAAGAACGTTTAGCAAATCCGAAAAACTATTTTGGTCAGTGTCATGTATTATTCTACCCCCAAACTCTTAAGTCTTCCATGCTTTGTTTGCATGAAGGTCCAGTACTTTACATAATTATATAGCATGATTACTTAATTTTGTATTCTTAAATATTATTTTGTTTTTACTGCAGTAGGTATCCTATGTGCTTTGATTTATGTATTATTATCGTATTATCGTTCAAAATAGTTTAACTCTTCCAAAGTTCTGCAAGTCAATTCATGCATTGCCTATTAATCCAAGGCATTTAATAAAATCCCAACAGAATGATGAGTATGAGGCATTAGCACAATCCTATGAGCAGGCATTTATTTAGATGTGATGCAAACCAGTGACACAAACAAGGACATGCCATTATCTCTGGATGGGACACTGAGTTTAACCACTAAGCCACTCAGAGACTGCAAGTTATTCAAACATGGCTGTAGAACATCGACAGGATTCACAGGGACCTGTTCATCTCAGGGTGTTGCACCTTTCCCTTCCTCTGTCTGCCTTTTTTCCTTCCTCTGTCTGCCTTTTTTCTCTCTAGCACTTGTGTATTTCTCTGCTACCCTTTCAATCTTTGCAGTCCCTTCTGTTGCTCCCTGTGGCTGATTGTTAACAGACTGACTGTTGTTGTCTCCTGAAGGGGGCACACAGTACAGTAGTCCTACCAGGCCTCAGGACCAAGGCTCCCATATCTCCCCCTCCTTCCAAAGTGACACCACAGCTGAGATCCAGCTCTTCACTCAATAAAGGTGAGCTTCTTGTGTCTGAATCCCTATATCCCTCCCTCTCCATTTCCTGGAGATTCTGTTTTTCAGGATGGAAGCAGAAAAAACTACTGAAACATGACACGTGGAATCAGGTGAGATACAAATTAGTATTAGTGTTAGATTAATTAAAAGAAAACAATGTATTCTGTTGAAAGACTTCTACTCCCCATGCAATGTCACATTTAATTATTATCGATTGTAATTATACTTATTCAGTGTGGACAGTTGTATTAAACAATTGTAATTCTAATTGTTAGTCTTTAACATCATATAAATAGTACTATGGGGGGTTATGCTGTAGAGACATAGTTAGTGTTTCGCTTTCATTAAAACAAAGATGTTTTCTTTAAATTCCTAATTATTATACGACTGCAGTCATGCAGGCAACAGCTCTATCAACCAATAAGATTAACATTATTTATTGTTATATGAAAATGCCAGATTTTGGTAGAGTCCACACATTTCACTGTGCTTTCATATTGAACATAAGCTTAGTCTAGCCACCAAGCTGACCCAACTCATTTGTCAACATTTTGTTAACTGTCTTATATTTAATATAATATTCCTGTGATTTTCATCTTGTGAATCAACTGATAAAACATTAGAATCACATCAGGCCAAATATATTTCCTGCTGATA
This sequence comes from Protomyctophum parallelum, assembly GCF_964188405.1. Lineage (NCBI taxonomy): Eukaryota > Metazoa > Chordata > Actinopteri > Myctophiformes > Myctophidae > Protomyctophum > Protomyctophum parallelum. The sequence continues at coordinate 36,450,002 of NC_139717.1, read as the reverse complement.
CTGTGAAGGTTTGAGGGCTTATCTTATACTGTACATAAGAGCCAAATAAATAGAGCTCCTGAATAGTTAGACCTACAGTAGCTCAGATAACTGCAAAGGAAAACTGGTCAAGCAGGTTTAATCGAACTACTTCTCTGTTGTAAACTTGTATGACATGTCAGTTTCCCCAAACTCTGAAAAGCAGTTATTTTTACAGGAAGATGTTTAAATAAAGAAGCAGCAGCAAACGTCGATCAGACCTTTATTTTTGTGGCCTTCCAGACAATTATTTAGATGTAATGCTTTTCAAGCATCAGAGCCAATACCTGTGTATGTCTCGGCCTGATATAAATGAGTAATGCTGTAAGAGAAGAACACACTTTGAGTCAGAAGAGAGGGATGGAGAGCAGGTTCTCTCTATTCTTTATATACAGACAGGTGACGAATTAAAGGAAAAAACTGAATAAGTGAGTGAAGAAACAAATGCATCTGCTTCCATTTAGGTGGACTGCATGGTATAATTAAATAAGTGGATGAGTACATACATAGCATCGAAAAGAAACACTCATTACCTTCAGCTGCATTTAGCATCTATGACGAGTACTGTGTATTAATGTAATTTCGTACAGGGTGAAACTTTGCTTTGACCTATAGTTTGTGTAATCAGATTATTCAATAAACTGTTATTATTGTTAAGTTATATTGTTTTTGTGCTGGTCCTTTTTTCTACATACAGTATTCAGATTAACACCTTGAAACTTTAGATTAAAGATTTGTGTTTTACTGAGGCCTGTTATTTATATTTTACTGCGGCCTGTCCCCAACACACTGTGTAGAGGTAATACAATCGCAGCTGTTCATGAATGTTCTGATAGAATGGAGTTCTTGTCAGTGGGCTGGTCCTTCCACATGGGTTCCAGAATGTGTTCAGGAATCTTTTCCATAGCCGTCTGAAACAAAAAAACAAAACTTGTGTAAAATCCCTAGTATTAATTTTGGAGAGTACTGTACATGCTCCTGAAAAAAAGAAGAAATGTTACTGACAATTAGGTTACCATTAGTTCCCCCCTCCCTGCCTTAAAACAGATTCTGGTGTAGAGCTAATTCATAGAGGCATACCTTCGAGACCTCCATGGCAACACCTTCTGGTAGATTCCTCTGGATGTATTCAAGGTAAACTTGTGCTGTGGAGCCTGTTAAACGAGACAGCTAGAGAGGGAGAAGAGGTACAGTACAATGAGTCTCATAATTCATCAGTATTCATGGCAACCATGTTCTGATCCACACACACACGTTGTTAAACAATGAACCCATATCACAAATTAATGGAGTGAACATTGGACTTTCAGACATGTTTTAGTTATTTGAGTGCCGCTTCGAAAATACATAGATTGCCATTTTCGCTGCGTGACACGGAATACAACAATGTATAAATCGGTAAGTTCAAGTTCCTTACCTCAATGCACCGGAAATGTGTCCTCATCTCATACTGGACCCTATGCTTCTTGAAAATGTGGACTGACTTCAAAAGTGTAAACCTCTCAATGTCCTTGGGAGGTTCAAAACTAAGGTAGATGGGGGGGGAAATTAATTTAAAATGCGACATGATGAATTAATATTGCTGTTAATTTTGTCTTTGTGTGTGGAAAGACCATGGAATGTTCTCTTGAGACTCACACTTTGCTGAGAGTAATGCCAAGCTCCTTGGCCGCCAGAGAAGCAAAGAACTCGTAGCTATCCAAGACAGCCTTGTCATGACCTTTGACTAATACAGACACCTTTTGGAACAGAGTGTCTGGTTCTTCTGTGACTGTAATCTGAGAAAGAAATAAAGTCCTTGGTGAGAAATGTCAGACTATCACTGCTGCTGTGGAATAACTTCAAAAGCATAGTGTATATAGTGTACATGCCTCTACTGTGTCCTGTATTGAAAGATATACTTCTACAAACATGAATGTAAGCTTATAGTCTAAAGCTACATGTTCAATACCATGTGGTTATGAACTTAATTGCCTCAGAATATGCAAAAAGACATTATTTTAGAATCTCAAGTTGTCACATAAACAGCCTGTGGTAAGAAAAGAATAATGCCTCACCGATGACGGAGTCGACAAAGATGCAATTCCCGAATGAAAGGAAGCTGTTGGTGCCAGTGGGAGATGTGGTCTGAAGGAAAAGAATGGTTTCAAATTAATTACATGATAGCTGTCAATAGTTCTCAGTACATTAAATCTACTTAAGGAATTGGACTGCATTCATATGGAGTTGATTTTATTGCCTAAGAAGTAGCCTTCTTGGGGTTAAATTAAATGTTCCTGTACCAAAACACATTCTAAATGATGGAACCATGCATCTCTATCTATTTTACAAGGATGTTGTCACAATTTAATACAAATAATAATCAAGCAATGTTGAGATAAGGTTGCCTACCCCTATCGAAGTTTACGTTCTTATTTTTTAACTATAAAGCTGCAATCCTCGCTGGCAAGAGAGCCAAATATAACAGCAACGTCAGTGCAATATATTATAGTAACAGTTATTATAGTATTATTATGGCTGCATTTGAATTGGGATAAGACCATAGACTGTAAAACACAAGCCGTGGTGCATGCTTACCTATACCGCCGGGTTATACACCTCCGATTACCTCCACAGTTCAGGCCTCTTGTTCCCTTAAAATAATTATAAATTACACATTAACAAACTTTAAAAACAGAACTAGTCTAGAAACATAACAGGTTACCCTATCATGTCCTTAAGACTGGGAGAATAACAATTAATCTACTTATTTAAATATTCCTAACGCAAAACTTCCTCCGGCAAAACACATTATTGTGACAGTGTGGAGAAGTATAACAATATAATACCACAACGTTACCAATGTTGAGATTCCTGCGAAAATCCTTGCTAAAGAGCAAATCTGCCGAGTGACATCCATGGGGGCAGCCATGATGTTTGAGAGACGAGAACGAACGAACGAGATGACTTGCCAATGCTGCCACCATGCGGACTGGATGGTAGCCTATACTGGTTGAAGCGGTAACAAGGAGACTCGCCACTTTTACCCGGGGCGACTCCCCTTCACATTCTGGCGAGTTACTTCACTTCATTGAGAGAGTGTAGGCAAGCCACCACAGCTCAGTGGACATTAAAATATAGGCTACCATGTTTGATAAGTCATATAAAAACATGCCATACATAATGGTCCGGGTACTAACGTATCATTTGTTTTTCTCTTCAAAATAAAATTGAGAAAACAAGAAAATATCATGTTTAAACATAAAATGAAACAGAACACAGGCCTGTTTTTCGTTATTCTGAATGTCTGTAAACAGGCTATAAATACTCCAAGCTGTAAACATTGGAAATCAGCGCCTGTTTTCTGTTTGTGTCAGTTTCATTTATTTATTTTCTCTTGTAAAACAGGACCAATGAAGACAGAACACTGAAGCTGTGTTCCGTTCTTAAACATAAAAGGACAAAAGAGACTTTTAAAGTCTAAAATTCGGCACCTGTTTTAGTTTGAAGAACATCATCATAATTGCAGCTTATATCCCACCTGACGCAAATGCTAAAGAAACAATGAAAGTTATATGCAGCAATTAGCAAAGTACAGAACACTTTCCCAGAGGCAGACTTTAACCTCTAAATTAAAGACTGTCCTACCCAGATTCCATCAACATGTGTCCTGCCCCTCGAGAGGTGATAATATATTGGACAATGTCTATACCAACATCGCAGGTGCATATAAGGCCACCCCCAAGCCAAATGTGGGCTCATCTTCAACCTGAGCCTACCTGAGCATATCTTCAACCTGAGCCTACGTCTGGGGAAGGTTCCCACACTGTGGAAAACGTCATGTATCGTTCCGGTACCCAATAAGGGGCGACACGGTGAACTAAATGACTTCAGACCTGTAGCACTGACCTCTCACCTTATGAAGACACTGGAGAGGCTGATTCTACACTTCATCAGACCTCAGGTGCAACATGCCCAGGTTCCCCTGCTATCCTCTACCTTATCCATCAGGCCTCCACATACCTGGACAAGGAAAGTGGTGCTGTGAGGATACTTTACTTTGATTTCTCACGCGCCTTTAAGACAATATGAAAGACAAACTGACCTGTATGCACGACACGTTGACCCACACCTTGTGGCCTGGATCATGGACTACCTCACTGACAGACCTCAATATGTCAGGTTGAGGGACAGTACATCTGCCACCGTGACCTGCAGCACAGGAGTCCTCCAGGGGACTGTGCTGGCCCCCCCTTCTGTTCACCCTGTACACGGCAGAGTTTAGACACTGCACAGAGATGTGCCACCTGCAGAAATTCTCAGACGACACCGCCATCGTCGGGTGCAACCTTTATTTTTTATGGCAACCACTGCACGTTTTACCACTCGGCAGTTGGCAGAGATTTATTTTTCATTATTATTATTATCAATAAAATAAACCAATGCACCATGTCCACCGCCTTTCATTTTTAAACCAAGAAACCATTTAAAAAAGGTGTGTGTGTGTGTGTGTGTGTGTGTGTGTGTGTGTGTGTGTGTGTGTGTGTGTGTGTGTGTGTGTGTGTGTGTGTGTGTGTGTGCGCGCGCGCGCGCGTGTGTGTCTGTGTCTGTGTCTGTGTGTCTGTGTCTTCGGCGGTTCGAATCCTGTTCACATGTTGAAGTGTCCTTGAGCAAGACACTGAACCTCACCCGCCTCCAGTGGTTGCCACCATTGGTGTGTGAATGTGGGAAGTGAGGACGCTGGCGTCGACTGTTCGCCGCTTCACCTCCCAATGTATGAATGAATGGACCATTGTAAAGCGCTTTGAGTAAGCACGTAGTGCATAGAAAAGCGCTATAAAAATGCAATCCATTATTAGTATTATTATTATAGTGTAATTACCCTAATAGCCTACTGTGCCAAATTTGACACCTACATTTATATCTATTGTTTGGAGTAAATTCAAATTGAGTATCTTAACTTAATATAGCATCTGATTGATGGCAGAAACACAAATATTTGTTTTTCCATCATTAGAAATTAATTCAGTCCATAAGGGGTTAAATGCATATTATGTTATGTTTTTTATGTTTGTTTGTGGTAAGGGGTGGGGTTATTATTATTATTATTATTATTATTATTAAGTAGTAGTAGTAGTAGTATCCTTTAGCAGTTTGTACTGACACTTTTTTCTCCCTAAAACTACTAAAACGTTAAAAAGGTAGAAAATACATACATACTGCATGTGTCTCATCAATGATCATAATAATAAATAAAGGCAAGCAGCACAGATCAGAAATCACGTTCTCCCTCCATCATCATCATGTGTCACTCAGTCACGTGACAGGGTGGTCGGGTCGGGCCCTGCCAGTTCCACTGTTCCAGTGGCAGCAGAGCAGAGCAGAGGAAGGAACACACAGGCAAGACGAGGTAAGGATAGCAGCTCTTCACTGGGACCATTGATCATTGATCAGCTTTTATTGACCGCATGTTTCTTATCGTTTTTTAACACTTTGACGCCTCGCATGATGTCTCGCGCTGGTGTTTGTTAGATAATGTATCTTTTAAAATGAATCAACAGAAACCCCTTTCTCAAGACCCAACAACATCCAATGAAGCTAACCTACTAGCCACAGAGAGAGAGAGAGAGAGAGAGAGAGAGAGAGGCTAGCTGAATGCCAGTGATGATGAGGATGATGATGGTGGTGGTTCAGGTTCAGCTAATAGTTGCTAGTCAGTTAGCATTCTTTGTGAGTTGGCTAGCCTGCCTAGCCCTTCGGTGAGGGTGTTCAAATGGCATCAAATCCATTTGGATGAACTAAACACTGAGGAGGAGGGCACTGTGTATTGTTGTTTGTTGTTGCCATTCTCCCTCCCGGCTAGCTGGCTGCTAAGAGGTATAGCCAATGATGGTTGATGATGGGTGCTTTTATTTTGATCCTCGGCTAGTCAATGCACAGCAGATCATGAGTGTTAAATTGAATTGTAAGTTAAATGAAGAGTGAAGAGTGCATTTCGCAGGCAGTGGAAGCAGCGTCGCCCCCCCCCTCCGCTGCGCAACAATAATCGGATGTATTTTGTGTTGTCTTTGTTTTTAGGAAGGATTTTGATGCATGTTTTCTAAATTGATGTTTTAATCTGATTTAAAATGTTGTATTTATGGGCGATCGTGTAACTGCACTCATACATAATCTGACTAAACTGGTAGACATAGCTGTAGATATAAAGTCCAGTGTTTCTCGGGCTTTTATTGTCTAATGACGTAGGCTACACTGCTCGGGTCTTTCAGGGATAATTTGCCGATGCATCTGCCTGTCTCTCAATCATTCTGTATCCTTATGTCTGTCTGTTAGCCCCGTTCGGGACCCTTGGTTATCCTTTCTGACTATTTGGGACTTGTATCTGTGGCTCTAATCTTCTCTGTCAATCTCCATCCTTATAGCCTATCTGTCTGTAGCCTTATTTATATGTCTTTCAATCTGCATCCTTGTCTGTATGTCTGTCTGTCTCTATCCTAGTCAGTCTAGTGTCTGTATTTTTGTCAATCTATTGTCCATCCTTGTAGTTGTATCTGTCTGCCACTCTCTCTTTCCTTAACCCCTCTGCCACCCCAAACTTCTGTTTTCACGACACTCTCCCGAATTTCCTTTGCTTTTACCCTTGATTTAACAACCAATGCAACGCCGATTAGTCAATAAGTCGCTACTACGCTACAATTCGTCATTGTACATGGTGATGTGTTTGTATATTGTTTGACAGCGGTTGTTCACAGAGATTGTTCTGTTGTGTGTTATTGTTTGACTCCATCCTCAGTCCTCCATGGGATCCCATCCGACGCCCAGCAGGTTGACGTAATGACGCTGCCGGGCGAAGCGGCGCTGCTGTGGGTTGACAGCTGACGAGGAGTCCCTGCTCCTCCTCACGCAGCTCTGACTGGAGAAAATCACATTACAGGAAAACAAATGGATCATACCGAACTTAATTGGAAGCTTTGGGGAGTTTTCGGACAAACGGTGGCTGGTTTACACATCTAAAAGTGGACACGGATTTTTTTTTGTTGCCTAGTGTTTTTCGACGTGTCGATTCGGTTGATCTTTGTTTTTGTTCCATTCCACGGCTGTGCGGTGCTGCACGGAGACTGACAAAGTGCTTTGGTTTGGTGATCTGACTGTTTATCTTGTACTGTAATGTGTCGCCTTGTCATTGATCACGCACCACGACGGCAGCTCATCACAATGACTTAGTTGAACGCGTGCCTTCCCCCCCCCCCCCTTTTTATGCAATGTGGATTGTGGACTACATTGTCATCTATTACTCGCGGTCCAGTAATATTATATATATATATATATATAAGCCCAAGTCGCAAACAAGCGTCACTGTGTGTTGCTTAAGCATATGGTTTTAGAACGGCATCGATAAACAAGTCTATTCAAAATCGGACAGTCCGAGAGGGGACGTTCTCAAGTCTATTGCTACTATGCACCGTTGCCGCTGTGTGATCATCTCCGGCAGGGAGGAGAAGCGCTTATAAAGCTTCGCTGTCCTGGATAGTTGTGGTCCGGGTCCGGTCGGAGCAGAGTTGCGGTCTTCTCTCAGGTCAGGTTACGATCATGTCATTTTACTTCATGTGTGATGACTATTTGTCATGTAAATGATTACAATTAACAATGCAATTTTGTTTTGGGCATTTAACATTGCAAATAAATAATAAATTTTATCTTCATCTTTATATATATATATATATAGTGGAAATAGCAGATCTACAAGCTCACAGTGTTGATAACTTGTAGGATGCACCAAATGGTAAATTCTTGGCCGAAACCAAATATAGGAAACGGTTGGCCGAATATTATTATTATATTATCATTTATTTTATTTCATTTACCAGTTTTTGTATCATTGCTGTCATGGCCGAACCTTTGTTGTGGAGCTTCATGATAATGGCAAAAGACATGATTACATTTTGATCATGTCATCACAACAAAACAGTATAGGTTACGAAAGGTAACCCCTGTTCTTTGACTATTATTCGGTTTCGGCTCTAAAATGAACCGAACCGAATACCGAATATGCATTTTAGCCGAATATTCAGTGCAACCCTATGATCTGCTATTTTTGGAAAATGTTTGGAAAAGATTGAAACATGGAAAACGATTATGAATATTATCCCCTAATATTCGCAACTATCCCAAATGAAGGCCACTATGTAATAATTGTGACATGCCTATATACTTCCACAGGCGTCGGGGAGGATGTTCGCGGCAGTGGAACATGGACCGGTCCTCTGCAGTGACTCCAACATCCTCTGCCTGTCGTGGAAGGGCCGCGTGCCCAAGAGCCAGAAGGAGAAGCCGGTGTGCAGGTAGGGCTGCCGTGATCATGGCATTTTACTTGACGATTATTTGTATACAAATACTTGCGATTTACGACAGCCGCGTAACTAGACGTCAGTAGGCCCCCACGCAGGCTGGTCAGCGGGTGCCCTGACAGGCGACAAACAGCGGGGCACAGTGGGCAGTTTGTGAACTTACATTTCGTTAGCCTCATAGGATAAATGCCTAAGTCATTTTTTATGATTTTCGGATAATAAGAAAAAACACATTTTCTCGCAAGTATGTAAGAGTTTTTAATGCAGATTTTTACAATGGCTTCCTGAGGGGTTAACAAAATGTTTTTTACAAAAAGATAAACATGAGAGTCATTCCATAACAAAAAAAAGTGACTTAGGCCATTTTCAAGAAAATAATCTGTGACTTAGGCATTTTTTAATACATGTCTACTAAACACCTGGGGGTCTATTAGAGTGATGTTAACTCCATAGTCCATACTAAACACCTGGGGGTATATTAGAGTGATGTTAACTCCATACTAAACACCTGGGGGTCTATTAGAGTAATGTTAACTCCATACTAAACACCTGGGGGTCTATTAGAGTAATCTTAACTCCATACTAAACACCTGGGGGTCTATTAGAGTAATGTTAACTCCATACTAAACACCTGGGGGTCTATTAGAGTAATGTTAACTCCATACTAAACACCTGGGGGTCTATTAGAGTGATGTTAACTCCATACTAAACACCTGGGGGTCTATTAGAGTAATGTTAACTCCATACTAAACACCTGGGGGGTCTATTAGAGTGATGTTAACTCCATACTAAACACCTGGGGGTCTATTAGAGTGATGTTAACTCCATACTAAACACCTGGGGGTCTATTAGAGTGATGTTAACTCCATACTAAACACCTGGGGGTCTATTAGAGTAATGTTAACTCCATACTAAACACCTGGGGGTCTATTAGAGTAATGCTAACTCCATACTAAACACCTGGGGGTCTATTAGAGTAATGTTAACTCCATACTAAACACCTGGGGGTCTATTAGAGTGATGTTAACTCCATACTAAACACATGGGGGTCTATTAGAGTAATGTTAACTCCATACAGAACACCTGGGGGTCTATTAGAGTGATGTTAACTCCATACTAAACACCTGGGGGTCTATTAGAGTAATGTTAACTCTATACTAAACACCTGGGGGTCTGTTAGAGTAATGTTAACTCCATACAGAACACCTGGGGGTCTATTAGAGTGATGTTAACTCCATACTAAACACCTGGGGGTCTATTAGAGTAATGCTAACTCCATACTAAACACCTGGGGGTCTATTAGAGTAATGCTAACTCCATACTAAACACCTGGGGGTCTATTAGAGTAATGTTAACTCCATACTAAACACCTGGGGGTCTATTAGAGTAATGTTAACTCCATACAGAACACCTGGGGGTCTATTAGAGTGATGTTAACTCCATACTAAACACCTGGGGGTCTATTAGAGTAATGCTAACTCCATACTAAACACCTGGGGGTCTATTAGAGTAATGTTAACTCCATACTAAACACATGGGGGTCTATTAGAGTAATGTTAACTCCATACTAAACACCTGGGGGTCTATTAGAGTAATGTTAACTCCATACTAAACACCTGGGGGTCTATTAGAGTAATGTTAACTCCATACTAAACACCTGGGGGTCTATTAGAGTGATGCTAACTCCATACTAAACACCTGGGGGTCTATTAGAGTAATGTTAAGTCCATACTAAACACCTGGGGGTCTGTTAGAGTAATGTTAACTCCATACAGAACACCTGGGGGTCTATTAGAGTGATGTTAACTCCATACTAAACACCTGGGGGTCTATTAGAGTAATGCTAACTCCATACTAAACACCTGGGGGTCTATTAGAGTAATGCTAACTCCATACTAAACACCTGGGGGTCTATTAGAGTAATGTTAAGTCCATACTAAACACGTGGGGGTCTGTTAGAGTAATGTTAACTCCATACAGAACACCTGGGGGTCTATTAGAGTGATGCTAACTCCATACTAAACACCTGGGGGTCTATTAGAGTAATGCTAACTCCATACTAAACACCTGGGGGTCTATTAGAGTAATGTTAACTCCATACAGAACACCTGGGGGTCTGTTAGAGTAATGTTAACTCCATACTAAACACCTGGGGGTCTATTAGAGTAATGTTAACTCCATACTAAACACCTGGGGGTCTATTGGAGTAATGTTAACTCCATACTAAACACCTGGGGGTCTATTAGAGTAATGCTAACTCCATACTAAACACCTGGGGGTCTATTAGAGTAATGTTAACTCCATACTAAACACCTGGGGGTCTATTAGAGTAATGTTAACTCCATACTAAACACCTGGGGGTCTATTAGAGTAATGCTAACTCCATACTAAACACCTGGGGGTCTATTAGAGTGATGTTAACTCCATACTAAACACCTGGGGGTCTATTAGAGTAATGTTAACTCCATACAGAACACCTGGGGGTCTATTAGAGTAATGTTAACTCCATACAGAACACCTGGGGGTCTATTAGAGTGATGTTAACTCCATACAGAACACCTGGGGGTCTATTAGAGTAATGTTAACTCCATACTAAACACCTAGGGGTCTATTAGAGTAATGTTAACTCCATACTAAACACCTAGGGGTCTATTAGAGTAACTGTTGTTTGCTGTGTATGCAATGTAAAAATGCCCAAGTCACACAAAGTGAGTTAGGCGGCAATGTAAAAATGCTCAAATCACACAAGTGACTTAGGCAGATCATCATTTTTGAAGATAGTGAGCTTTGTGATTGGCTGAGGACATAGGCGCTGATCCAGGACGATGCAGCAGCCCCAGGAGAGCACCTGTAGGCAGAAATCTCAATTTCGCCAAAAAATGACTTAGGCATTTATCCTATGAGGCTAACGATTTGTGAACTTACCTGGCTGTCGCGATTGTGAACAGAGCAGCACATCCGCAGTTGGGACTCGGGTAAGCCCACTGCACACCTGCCACTTCTGACTTCCTTCATGCTAATTTAGCCTACACTCCACCAGAGCTGTTGGGAGGCGGGGCACGTGTGTGCCGAATACTGTCTATGGTGTGTGGCTCCGCCAAACTTTGATCAACTCAACTGTCATTTCATCTCTGTATGTATTTATCATTTTATTTTACCGACAGGGTGGGCGGCCGTGTGCCCCAAATGCCTCTGGGCCCCTCAGTTGTGTTGTCTGCGTAGCGCTAGTGACGCCTCTGATTGACGACTTTATTGTGTTTCTGGTAGCCTATTGGACATAATTAATAATAATAAAAACATTTCTGTTTAACGTTTAGGTAAACGTTGTTGCACAGACTAGATATGGCAAATTACTGAACTATACAAAGAAATTATTGTCATATACTATACCTTTTTTCTTTCTTTTTTTTCTTTCTTTCTTTAATTTTTTTTACAAATAGTGGAAATAGTCCCATGAAGCTCACGATGCGTTTATATTTTAATTGTTAAAACGTATGAACGAACATTTTCATAAACAATTGTGACGATTATGCAAAAATAATTGCGATTATCTCAAATAATTGCGATTAGGCGATTATGTAATAATTGTGACGGGCCTGTTTGCAGGAAGCGATACTACGAGGAGGGCTGGCTGGCCACCGGGAACGGGAGAGGAGTGGTTGGGGTTACGTTCACATCCAGCCACTGCAGGAGGGACCGCACCACCCCGCAGAGGATCAACTTTAACCTCAGAGGACACAATAGTGAGGTAAGCGATGGTTGTTTTGGAAAAAAAACGTCAGATATAGACAACCTGTTTCAGTAGACTCAACAGGACACAAACGGAAAGAATGAAAATATAGTGTAAATTACTTACTAAAACACTTGCAGCAATGCTGTCAAAGTTTCCTATGATCCCAATGTCATGTTCTGATTGTAAAGATCTGCTGAGTAATGTTAAATGTGTTTGCACATTGCTGCATTTTTTTCCCCGCTGCGACCATCAGGGTTCAAAATTTCAAATGGTAACAAATGGATCCATTTGGTTCCATTTGCACACTCAGAGTTATGGGGGTCCTTAAAAGATTTGAGAAGCACTGCGCTATCATATAGTACGTAGGCATTATGCATTCAGTGCTGGCCATGAGCAAGCCTCTCACACACAGCCCCTGTGTTTTTACTGTGAGTGGATGTGTTACTGTGGGTCAGATGGACCAAGGTGCTGTGTCAGCATTCCATAAGGCAGCTGACTGGAGAGTGGATGGAGCCCCGCAGAGAGGGAGTGAAGCACAGCAGATATGTTGTGGGACTGTGCCCACTTGAATAGACTCCAAATGCTGATATGCCTGTTGTTTTGTTCACAGTGATGCAGGGGAGAACAGACCCACCTTATACCCCCCAGTATATGTACCCTTTTTGTTGGAAAAGGTTTAATGTGAATTAAATTCTTAAGGGTGCTGTAGGTTATTATTATAATGTGTTCAGTATTTTATTTTTCCAGATTCCCTGAAGTTCTTTCAGTACCAAGGGTGACTTACACTGGCAATAACCACTATTATTTAACTAGCTTCGACTCAGCTCTGTCTTCAACTCTTCTATGTTTGGTTGCCATGTTGTTTAGCATGATAATATGGCATATTTTTGTAGCTTTTTTTTGTCTTTCTCACTTTGACTTGGCTAAGAATTATCCACTATATCCGCCTCCCTTACACTAACTTCAGTACTGAAATTGATGATGTCTTTTCCACTCTCCACTCTATATTTGATATAAAGCAATAAATAAGCGCTTTGGGAAATATGAAATCCATCATTTGTCCACCCTGTGCATAATTTGGTGTCCCTGACAGTCTGGAAATTACACCGCCTAATGAATTCTGTCAGGTTATGACATATCAGCTCACTCACATCGATATCCCAGTTCTGATGACCCAAGGAACCCAATCGGCTTGGGAATTGGTGGGGTGGCTGTGGTTGTAGAAAGGAGGTTTGTGTGGAAAAGGGGAAGTGGTATTGAGATGAATTCCTTCGTGTGTCTCTGTGTTTTTAGAAAATATTGAGATTTTTCACCTATGATGACATCCACAAAATGGCAGGGTCAGTGTGGTTAAAGGTATAACAGTGTAATTTTCAATGTATACAAAAATATCAACTCCAATCGTCATTTAGGAGTATGTAACATGTCATATTGTTAATAAATAAGATGGCCATGTAGAAAGTGTTGAGCATGTTAGGTGTAATTAATTGAAGCCCGACATAGATTGATGGCGCAACACGGACCATAATCCAAGCGACATGGATGTTGCCAACCTGCTAGAACCAAAAGCACAGTCAGATGGACAAACCAATTTTACTTAAGTTATAAAGCCTGCCTAGTACGGTAGTACCTACCTTAAAAATACAAAACACAGATGGCAACCACCACAGCTGGTGTGTCTATACACAGATTAATGCTACGTTCAGATTGACTGCTTCAAAGCTACAGACTCCCATTCATTTTAATGGAAGCCAGTGACCTGAAGATACAAAGCAACTACAATCCAAACGGTTTTTATTTAACCCTTTCTTAAGAAGTGCGCAGAGCACGTTAAAGCAGTCAGCTGTACAATGCTGATCCGCTTGGTGTAGGTACTGTAGACAAAGCCTACGACAGCTCCCGACCAGACGTGAGATTTAGCGTGGCTTACGTCAAAGTTCAAAGTCACGCTGGAATGATAAATGATGAAAATGGCGGTGATTTCGCTGTACGCCTATTTTTGGGTGTAAATCGCATTGATAAATGAGGGCTTTAGTGTTTATTCAAAAAAGTATTTTTTGCTCTTTACATTAATGTGACATTGACAACACTGATGTTAGTGCTGTCAAACAAGTCTACGAATCTATGAAATCTTTAAATAAAAAAGTTGAATCTGCAACTCAATTTTATACATTATGTAGTGGCGGTCCCTGCTTCATCGCTCTCTCAGCTAAGGGGTCCTTGACCTGAAAAATGTTGAAGACCCCTGGTATTTCACGAGTATTGCAAACCGCAACATGTTTACATGCCGTAACCTACAAATCCTACTCATTATACCCTGAACGCTGATCCTTCAGCAGTAAATGTAGAGGTGTCCCCTGACACAACATGTTCTTCTAAAGTATCATCATATTCAGCATTGTCATTGTGTATGACAAGTGTCCTTTTCACACAAATCAACCTCGCTCCTATTTACCCATTATGAAACGGTACACTAAAATGCAACATGAGCTCATCCAGTCGGAGTCAAGTCCTGCCAAGGTCAGTGTTGCCAGCAGCATACAAAAATCACACTTGCGTGAAGTGAGGGGCGCCCACTGTGGCTGCCACATGACGTCACTGCCTAAAGCAAACAGAAGTCCATAGACTTGGCTGCCACATGATGTCATGTCTGAGAGCCAGGATGGCGCCCCCCCCCCAAAAAATGTCTTTATAACTGATTTTCTAAAACTGTGTGTCCTGGGATCACTTTAAAATTAGTGAATGTCTGAATGGATGCGTTTTCTGGACTTTGGCCAATATGGGCTTTGTATAAAAGGCAAGCTTATAAGTTGGCTGTCTTTTATTGGATGATACAGAATAGATGAAGGTCCTGTAGAACAAACGGGGCACAGCCACATTGTGGGTCAGGTGTTCAGTCTCCAAAGATGACGAGTCCTTTGAGGACTCGCATCTCTCCTCAAAGGAACCTTTCACCCTAAGTTTGCCTCAGAGGAACCTTAGTGCACATGTATGGACTAAGGTAGAAACGTATCATTGCTCTCAGCCAGAAACCTCATATTTAAGGAGGTTATGCATTAATAACTCATATTTTGCCCATATTTTGTCACGCAGAAGTAGCTAAAATAGCTGCAACAAGATCACGACGCGTTACATACTGTACGTTGTGAGCTTGTAAAATCTAGCTTGTAGATCTATTGAAAAAAAAAAAAAAAGCAGAGGCCAGGTACATTCATTTGGGGGTCCATCCATGTCATGAAAACGTTTGAGAACAACTTCTCTAGAGGTGGCTGAACAAGAGTCACTTTGCTTCACTAGAAGAGCTTTAGTGAAGCTAAGTTATGTGGCCACACTGAAGGGATACCGGAGATCTCGACAGTTTACCAAGTCGCTACGGCAAAAATCTTTCATCAATGTCTTCTAACATGCTGTCTTCATCAGTGTAGTATGTCAACCCCACAGATGTTATAGTTCATTTCCAAAGTGATCAAGTTATTTTGTGAAATTAAATGGTCAGCTAGATGATGATAAAAAGGTGAGTATGTGAAACTTTGGTGTTTAAACTTTTAGCATTCCTACTTTCTCTAGTGTTAACTCTAAACAACCATCCCCTCTCTCTCTCTCTCTCTCTCTCTCCAATTTAAATTAAGGTGAAGTAAAACTAAAATGCACTAAATCATGGCGAGTTGGTAAACTGGTGATTTCTCTGGATAGTTGATAGTGATACCCACTGAGGTGGACATCTCAAAGAACTCTTGTACAGGTAATGAGAAGATTGCACAAGGTCCCTAAATAAAGAGGGTTCGTCCTTTGTTTAGGGTCCTTCAACAGCCCTGAAAGGTATAATTATAAGCTAGTAGCTTCAAAGTGTGCAATATACTAAGCTTTACCTGCATTTATGTTCGTAGCTGCCATTCACATCTTCATCTGTGTTGTTTTCTTCCAACCATCTTTGTGTCTTCCCCAGGGCAGGCATTTCATGGAGGCCATTTAGGCCTTATGCCTTTGGAGTTTGGACACGTTAAAAAAAGTTATTACTGCAATTCATTACAGTATTACATTTAAATTAATTTATAATCAATTAGCACAATATTATTTTACATGTTTATTTGCTTGGTATCTTTAGGGGTGCATATAATTCTTCTACATGCTTGTGTTGTGCACGCGCACCTCAAACCCCCCTGTCTACAACAGCACTTGGCAGTTTAAGCCATCAAGAAAGCCAGAAAGTCTTATGGTCTAAAAATATTTATTTCCAGAGATAGACAAAAAAGGGATATTGGAAAGAAAATGGATGCTTTGATGCTATTTCTTATCGTAATTTCAACAAATGAAAATTGCTGACCTTTTCCACATGGTGTGTGTGTGTCAGTAGTGTCACACTAAAATAAAGATGAAAAGTGATATGTCTATTTTTGCAGAAACTTGACATCAGAGAATATCAGTATTGCTGATGACGTCATAAAATTGCCTAATGGGAGGGTCGGCCGACTGGCGGGCGGACCACGGCCAAGTCACTCTGACTTAGACATAACCAAACAAACCCGATAGGCCCATATATAGGCAGTGGTAAATGTCTGTAGAGATTTCATGTATGTACACATACGTGAAATTTGTCTCGAATTGGACAGGTGTGGGGAATTTGCCAGAGCCTTTTCTGGCAGTTCTGGACAAGCGCCTATCTGACCGACTCGACGGCGTGCACTGCACACCCTCGGGTCGTTGGATGTACCAAACACAGGCCTTCTCTTGGTTTAAGTGGCCTAAATACTGATCCGCTCCCTGACCAGACACTCGCTGTGAAGCTCTATATTGCCATTTAAATGTCTGTTTTGCAGTCTACATTTACCTTTTATATGGTACCAGTCTGTTACCATATACCAGTGGCAATACTACTTAGTTGCTGGGAGTCTGAATGGCCATTTGGACTTTTATTTCTGTTGCGCAATGTGAGAGAAAGTAGAGCACTACGTGACAATGAGTCTCAAGGGGAGATTTTTCTCCTTTTTTATTTTTTTACCTTTGCTGCTAAAAATATGAAACGCATTCTGCCTCAGCAGAATGTCAGTATGTGTGTTGAGACTGCAAAAGCTGAGAGATGAGAGGAGAGGAAGCGTTGCGTTTGAGTCGGTGACGCATATGTACTGTAAATGGTTGGTGTGCGACTTTGTATTTTTAAACGGAACTAAACAAACGCACTCACTCGTTCCTAGACTTTTCTATAGCTGAATTGCCTTTTTTGTCATGTGATTGTAGAGGCTGATAAAATACAAATATGTGGTGTCTAAAGCCTTAATCCACAAATGGTATTTGACTTAAAGGGGTTTTTTCTTATTTGCCACTTTACTGTCAATGTCACTAAATAAGTGCCTTTTCTTGAATTTACGTGGCCTATATACTGATCAGATCAAATGGCTAGCACAGTCTTAGACCAAGATATAACTTCTATGGTGGTAAACTATACAATTATCTGCCCTTATTCGTACTGTCATAACTTACCTCTGTGCTATTTAATGGAAGATTTAATGGTACAGTATGATGTCCGAGTATTACTTATTTACCGCCCCACCTTCCTCTCTGTACTCCCAGATGAGTCCTATGACGTTTCCATGCATTTAAAAAGTCATTTCCTGACGGAACTCCATGAATAAATCAGTGTACATCTCCAGTAGCGAAGGCACACGGGGACAGCCACTGATCTGGGACCTTTATGGCGTGGTTAAAAATGGATCTCCTTAGACAAGTCGGAACGGAACAGTGGTCAGTCAGGATTGATTTTAACTAGGGGTGCAACCAATTTATGTAATTGATTTATGAAAAAAGATTAAAGCAAAGTTGTGGTTTTGTGGGGAATTTGAAATACAGCTTATTTTCTTTAAAATGTGTTAATGTTTTTCCTATAAGAGTGTTTACAAGTTCTCAATGCGTTGTGAGCTTATAGATGGGCTATTCTAGGTATATAGGTTCACCCCAAAAATACACCCCCAATGAAGCCATGAATTCATGATGTTTTTTTAGTTTTTGTCACATTCCTGAGCCAATGATTAGAACCAATTAAAATTAACAAGAGCTTTTTTTCCATTTCCGTAATTTTCCTTTGGACATGCTGTACAGTACAAGGTTTCTGCCTGACAGCAACACTATACTGTAGCTCCATCCTCCAACCGTCTGTCTGTCTAGTGTCTACCCTTGCTTTCCTCGTGCCACCTCATCCCTTCAGCTCTTTGTGTTCTTAAATCACTGTCGCCACAACTCAAACTCTTGACCTCAGACCTTAGCTCAGACCATAAGAGAATGTGTGAACTTGTGTTGTATACCAGTGGCTCTTGACTTGCTTAGCGTTTACAGCATTAGCCCTTAGCATGCTAATCCATCCCTGAAGAGGACGTGTTGCATAACACCGCACAGTCATGTCCTCCCCTACAGGTGCAGTTGTATCTGTGTTTTGCTGGAAAGTTTCTGAGATGGGGAGCGGTTGGCTTGTATAGATAGCTGCTGCTTTGTTTCCAGTTTGGCCCACTTTCATTCAACTTTATAAAGTTCTTCAATATTTCTTCCAAAATCGCAGCGCTTCCCTTAAAATTGCATTCCTTTTATGACCTAGACTAGAAGGCACATGAAACAACGGAACCCAGCACATTCAGAAACTTAGTTTGTGTTGCCTACATGTTTCAAACCAAAATATAACTACATACATACTCACTGTCTGATTATTTTAAGTTTGGGGAAAAGCTGCGTTTACCAAACTGGTGCGACTGACCTGTGCACCGTGGCTGGACCCATGTGCTGATGGGGATGCACACGCAGATCCGACATGCGGGAACAGTGGGCAGTGGTTCCCAAAATTGACACTAATTAGCCCACAGACCCCCATTTGAAGAGATATGTTATGAAAAGACCCCCAATAAGAGAAGACTTTTACGCATCTAGCAGTGATTCCGTTTATTTTCACCCCCACTCTTTTTATTACGGTAATGGCATTTCTATCTCAGAATTACAGACCCATAAGGGTCCATTTGGTTACAAACTATCATTTAGCTGGGGACCCTCTGGAACTCCCTCGAGGACCCCTGGGGGTCCCCGGACCCCACTTTGGGAACCACTGTCTTAGGCCATCCGGCCTCTGTGACTGCCCAGTCACTCTTATCCTGTCTGTCTCCATGTGACGTCTGATCCCCTAAATCGCAGCGTCACAGTTAGGCTGTCAGCTGTCCCCCCTACGGGCTGACTGACCAGCTCACACTAAGCCCCACGCTGGGCTAAATTTACACACATTTACACACACACACACACACACACACACACACACACACACACACACACACACACACACACACACACACACACACACACACAAACACAGGGAAAGGGATTATGCTGGGAGGTGCAGAGTGGAGTGGGCACATGCACTCCTGTGGTATTCATAAACTACTGTGCTAAGTTGGTTGTTTGGTGACATCAATGTTATGTGTTTGTCGCGAGACAAAGTATTTTCGGGGCTCCCCAGCCAAAAACGTTGAGGACCCCTGATGTAGAGTAGAGTTTAATTGGGTCAGATAATCCCATGTGGAATCAACCAAAATGTTGCATGATAAATAAGTTTACAATGTAAACGATGGGCCCGAGCTAGCCAGCGACGCGGCGTTACTATGTGTTACTGTGTTTACTGCAGCCATCAGGTGACCGCTGCAGCTGAATAATGGCCAGGCTTCTCTGTGGTGTGTGTGTGTGTGGATATGGTCAGCAACATGGGGACCGTGCTGCAGCCCTAGTCGCATTGTGTTGCCTCCCCGGTGGCTTGGATAGGCCTATAGAGTAGCATTAGGATTTATGTCACTGGGAGTAAAAGTGAGAGCACTGTAAATCTACCGCACGGATCACCTTACCGCACACACCTCTGACTGAGGGCCCAGGGCCAGGAGATCGATGAATGTTATTGTAGCCGGTCAGTTTGAGCCCTGTGGGACAAAATAACGTGTCTTGAGGTTTCCAGGGAGTTGATGATGTATTGGGTTGTCTGTATTAAACATATGAGCTGTTGTTTCCATGCATGATAGTGTGTGTGCCCATGTTGGTGAGAGAGGCCAAACATTGGACTGCATAGAACCGTTTCAATACGTCAACAACATGCAAGACAGTGATGCATATTCTCAGCATTGCTGATTTATTACAGAATCGTCTTCTTGCTAGGATGTTTGTAGAACTTTGTACTATGCTTTTACATAAAAACTAATTCAACAAATAGTAGTAGTTATAAGGATAGTTGGTTGGTTTGTTTGTTACAGTACCTGAATTAGTGACCGTATCATTACTCATTACAAATATTGTTTTGTATTTCTGACACTGGATAGTTTTTTGACCCTCATTCTGACTTTGTCTATTACTGGGGCCATCTGCAATGGCATCTTGCCACTTGGGTTTCAGAGATGGACTCAGCAAAGCCTCATTAGTTCATTCCCCCTCAGTATTCTATGATCCACTAGATTGAATAAGAATAAGGTACTGTATGTCTGCCAAGTATTCAGGTGTGATTTACTATGGTCACACAATCATAGGCGTCATGACTTTGCTGCTGGCATAACTGTAACTGTTAACCCTTTTTGCAGAATAAGAGTGCAATGCGGTAGCACAAATTATCAGCATCTAGCTTGTAACGAGTCAAATGGTCAGATTAAAAGTTATGTCTTTTCTCTCTTTTGGGTTCTCATTCAGAAGATAAGTGAAGTCGCATGACCGCTCCCCTTGGTCTATGGCTAGTAGGTGTGGTGTCGTGTGGGTTAGGGAAAGTGAGACCTGACCGGGCTAATCCAACTCTGAACCAATGATCTGTCAGGCGTTGCACTCAGTCAGCGTATTAAGCCCTGGTAAAAGCCTGTTCTCTGTGTCTATGGGTGTGCGGAACCCACGTGCTGCTCCCAGGGAGAGGAGAAGGGGGAACTGCTTTTACTGGGATTATTCCTCCGGGAACAGGCTGAGTCACGCTACAGAGGAAGGTGGCACCGGGCTGGGGGTGGGGGAATTGGAAGCGAGTAGCAAAGGTGTGAGAGATTTAAAGCATGCATATGGACTTCACATAGAGACAGAGAAAAGAAAAAAACATGTTTTACTGCTTTATACTTTATACTATACTGGATATTGACTGGCAGGGTAGAGGCTTTAGTTTAGACATACTATTGGTCCGACAACCTACCTCAAACCCTAACCTAACAACAAGTTCACAAGTTCCAGTCTAAAGGTGTGGAACTTGTGATCTCTTCATTAGTCAACCTCGTCAAGCCAGTACAGAAACCCATACATCTGTGAGACGCAGCTGCCACAATGGGACTGGTAGTAGTCTCCATTGCTCGTCTGTCTGATCATTAAACCACTGCAGTGTGCATTCACACCTATGTTGATCTCACTCTGATACTGCCCTATGTTTCCCCATTCTCTTTACATTACGTTAGAGTTATTTGTACTACGAAGGATTCCAAACTAAATTTGTTCGCCTCTCTTCTCTCACCTCTCTTCTCTATCTCTCGCTTGTGTTCTCTCTGGGCAAGCGTTTGTGGGTACTACCCATAGACTGTACTACCAGATAAAGTAGCCAGTCATGAACCTCTTGAGTCAGCGACCCTCCATCCTTATCAGACTGATTGGTGTTTGGCTTCTTTCGTGTAACGTCAGAGGTCCAACTCGGTGTCGTAGAGCCACACCCGCATCTCTGGTCCCAGGTCGAAGAGGCTGGCTTCCGAGGGTGGTTTGTATAAGGGGCAGGTGGTGATTTATATGGTCGGCGGTCTGCTCAGGGTCACCGCACTCGCATAACGCACTGTCCGCAAAGCTCCACTTCTGCATTGATGCCTTGAAGCGACCAACCCCAGTTCGTGGGCGTTTCAGTGTGGTCCATTGCCGGCGTGGCAGGTCGTCTCCTCCTTGGCGGGACTCGAGTCAGCTTGGAGCCGCTGGAGTTGTTGTGGTGTTGTGCAGGATGTGCCAGTCTTGCTTTTGGGCTTTCCTGGTCCAGGTGTGTGCTATTCCCGCAAGGACTGTCAAGAGGGACACAGGGGTGGGCTTCAAGCATCCCGTCATGATTCGGAGGGCGTTGAGTTTGGCTGTCGCTTGCACTACTGCTCTAGTACAGTAATGAACGGGCATTGAGAGTTGTTTCTTGTGAGGATGTACAGTGGGTGGGAATAGAGCAATAGAAACTCATTATCTTACACTTCCAGGATATCATAGCACCTCTTTTGCGTCACTTTGAAAATGAGGCTAACCCACTTTTGATTGTCTTTCTTTCCGGTCTGCAGCTAAATTTAGATGGGGCTGAAATGTGTGTAGTAGAGCGCATAACATCTTTCATTTTAGGCATTTGTTTTTGCAGACACTCTTAACCAGAGCGATTTACATGAATGAGCAGGCAGGGTTTCGGTGTCCTGCTCAAGGACACTTGCGGCAGCACGCACGGCTGTTGATGAACATGCATATACTCAGTGGTCGTGGGGATTTCTTAACCATTAGGGAACCCAGTCACCATCTTGCACAGAATGTAATTTTTTTTCAAGATTCATATCCACGTCCACAAGTCACCAGTACAAGGGTCAGAGTTAGGGCTGGGGAATATATCTATATTGTCTGGTGTTGTATTTTCCTGGTTTTAATCACTGAAGCCCTATTTTATACTATCAAATGACACGTGCGCTTGTAGATTGAATATTTTTTCTATTTTAACGTCTATGAAAAATATTGTCACAATACGATATCGTCACAATATAGAGGCATTTGGTGAAAAATTATAATGATATTAGATTTTGTCTGTCTCTCAGCCCTACAGTCAGACTGCAGGGGAGACCTACGAACACGTCACGATTAGTTTGATTTTATTCAAAGGCGGATCACCTCACCAGTGATAGGGACATTTGAAGAGAAATGGAATGGTCTCTGACGACCAGAATTATCTTGAGAATGACCGCTAAATCTTTCGCATTCTTCCTGCACGTCATGTGTGTGTGTGTGTTACCAGGTGGTACTGGTGCGTTGGAACGAGCCCTTCCAGAAGCTGGCAACATGTGATACTGATGGGGGGATCTTTGTGTGGATTCAGTATGAAGGACGCTGGTCTGTGGAGCTTGTCAACGACCGTGGGGCTCAGGTAAGACATGAGCGAGATCGCTAGCGCACGCTTTGACGTTAGCATGTTGTTGTTGTCTGTGCCAGATTATTACATTTCCCAGAATTCCACGCCAACAAAAAGCACACAAAAATTGCGCCAGTTCAGGTCGGCAAGTCATAGACCTGATATAGTAGGCGAAACTGCCGTTCCCGCCTGTGCTTTCTGGCCCTCATACGTCACTGGCTTGCCCTCTGCGTTTTCAATCCAGCTCTGTGGCCCTTACACTACTGGCCAATCACAGCAGCCCTACAAGCGTCTCCCATTTTTGCCGACAGAGGAAAGCAGCAACGGACTGCTGCGATGGACTGAAACTTTATTTCTCTTCAGAAGCATTAATATTGTAACGGCGACGCAGCATAACATCAGGAATGAGCCCAGAACATTGCCCTATATAGCACCACCAGGAGGCACATTTGTAAGTTTATAATACTCCTACACATTTTGTCCAAACATCAAGAATGTTCCTGACCTGGTGTTGACTTTCACTTTTTCTAGTTTACAATTAAGTTCCTGCTGTCCTCTGTCTGACAATTATGCTATGGTTTATTGTTAAATGGAAAAGGTCCGCACACTGGACTGAGCTCCAAAAGCTTAAGGTTTTATTTTCTCACCACAGGGTACATGACGTTTGGAGCCTCATGGCTCTTCATCTTATTGTTAAATGGACAAATACAAAAGGCATACACTCACAGTAGTGTTAGGTATTGTCACTATAGTGTTTATTGTGTTCCATGTCCCAACTGCTAAGCACTGCAGTCTTTCTGACCAACTTCATTAGCTGACCTGTTTATAAATGTTTTACCTTCCTAGGTGAGCGATTTCACTTGGTCCCATGACGGGACGCAGGCACTCATCTCCTACCGGGATGGCTTTGTCCTGGTGGGCTCAGTCAGTGGCCAGAGGCACTGGTCCTCCGAGATCAACCTGGAGAGTCAGATCACCTGTGGTATCTGGACACCTGACGACCAGCAGGTAACGCACACACGTCTTTGACTGTGTTTTGATAATAATCTTTATTGTCCCGAAGGATATTCATCTTCACAGGTCTGTTCAAACACCCACAACAAACAAAACAACACAGTACAGGGACAAAACTCCTACAGAAACAGACCTTTTTCCATGGCATCTTTCACCTGATGGCATGAGGTTGAAAAAGCGATCAGTGTCATGTGATAGCCGTGTGATGGCCTTATTGTTCATAACAGAAAGTGTGGGTGTGGGAAGTCCGATGATCTTGGAAGCAATGAGGGTAATACTGAAAAGTTTGTTTCTGTTAGACATGGACAGTAAGTATGTTGTGGAAACATGCGGAACAGTACAACAGAACAGGTTGAATAATGCTGATACATACAAATAGCCTGCAGCATTTTGTCCAGCTAATTGTAATACTAATAGACGTATTCTTATTTATTTATTTTTGCTAATAGGATGGACGTTTGTTTTTCTTTGGAATTTGCCACTTTTTGTAATCCGCCTCATTGATTGATGGCCACTGGAGGTTTGTCTTGAGTGACGGCCAGTACTCGCTCTCTTGTCTACACAGTGGTTTTATTTGGCTCCGTTTCTGCTTATACGTGCTGCGGTCTTGTCGGCTTTGGGTTGGACGTCACAGAGCTTTCAGTATCTGTATGTTTCCCTGTCGTTCCTCATTGCCTCCATAATGTTGTTTTTTAGCCTTTACTTTCAGCTAGGATCTTTGCAGATACACCGTACACTCATGTTCTCAATCTATCGTCTCGTTTCTTTCTAGCACCTCTCTCGTTCTTTCTGTTTTCATCTTTATCTTCAATCTTCCTCACTCACTCTCCCCCCCCCCCCATCTGTTTCTCTCTGTCCTGTCCTGTCCTCTGTAGTTTTATCATGAAATTATGCTATGATGATGAGTTGTTCTGTGGTGTAGTAGTGTTGATTTAGTCATAGTCTTTTGAATACAATTTCATTGAGTTTTATTCATTGAAAGGTTTTAGTTTTAATCAACTAAATATAAGATTTTAGTCTACTAGTTGATTTTGCGACAAATGTATGCTGGCGGTGCCTTGATGGTGTCATAATCCAGATTTTACACTTGGTTGCATGCTGAAAATAGCCGTTCTACAAGCTCACAACACAATGCCTCCCAACGGGACGCATTGTGTTGGAGTTTAAAATGTAATGTATAAAATATATTTTCTTTAGTTCTACTGGAACACTAGTTTTTATTTATATATTTAGTCTTGGTTTTAGTCGTCATAGCTATTTATTTAGTTTTCATCAGTTAAAACAATCTAGTTGACCATCATTTCTCGTCATAGTTTTCGTCTGCGAAATCAACACTGCTGTGGTGCTTCTGCTGCAGGTGTTGTTTGGTACGGCGGACGGACAGGTGATAGTGATGGACTGCCACGGCCGCATGCTGGCTCACATTCTGCTGCACGAGTCAGACGGCATCGTCAGCATGTCCTGGAACTACCCCAGCTTCCTGGTGGAGGACAGCAGCGAGAGTGACACGGACTCCGACGACTACTCCCCACCCAAAGGTACGTTGCTTAAGTTCCGAGAAGGCTCTTCCACTAGATTGCTGTACGAAGTGGGCTCTTTGTCAGCTAAGGTTGTGTTAGTCGAGTGTCATCACTTTTTGAAGTGGTGCAACCACTTCAAGTATCAGCAATGTCTGTCCCTATGTCTGTCTGTCTGTCTGTCTGTCTGTCTGTGTCTGTTTAGGGTACCAACAGGGGGCGCTGTTGCATCACTCACTTCAGACAGGTCTGACTTTTGACCTATATAGGTTTAATGTTTGTCTTTCCTAGACAAACATAAAAATGCCATTGACAATGGACATAGTTTAATGTTTGTTTTCCTCACTAACACAAACATTAAATGCCATTAACAATGAGCAGAGTTTAATGTTTGTTTTCCGTCACTGAGCAAATCGGCATGACATGTTGTCGCGATGATGAGAGCCGGTAAAGCGCCCCTCGCTTTGCACGGGTGAGATTTCTGCTCCACTGGAGCAGATGCTCTGCAGATGCTCTATGGATGTCAATGGTCCATTTGTGCTCGCTCCTTTGATCCCCCAAAACATTTCTTGAAAAGTACTAATGCCACGTGGCCTTTACCGTCGTATACATCTATACACATGATCTTATCTGTACTGATTTTTCTTTCTATTGACAACCTTTTTCCAATTCAATTGGACATTTCCATTGTATGTGTGTAAGGAACGGCACGGCATCTAGAGGCTTCTAGAAGGCTTGGCTATGAGCAGTACTTGCTCCGTGATTTAAATCTATTAATTCATTTCATGTAATCTGAGATGTAAATCAAATGTTATACATTTGATTACATTGTAATGTATAACATTTCATCTCAGATGCCTGCGAGGGCCAGAGCAGGCTGTTTGTTCTGAGAAGGTTCGGGTAAGATGCTGCAAATGTTGTATCTGTCTGTAATGGCTAGAAATTCTTAGTTGGGGACAGCCTTAACTTACCAGAGTCACATCATCAGGAACTATCCTCCAATATGTTTTTCTACCACTATAAGGACAAGACAGTCTATCAACCTGCCATAGTCGTTACAAAGCACAATTTAACACCTGGTGATAAGCAGCCAATAAACAGTATGTTTTGTTTCAATATATTGCGTGTCTATTGCACTGCCTCTCCTCATCTTGCCCTTTTAATATGTGCCCTTGTAAACTATTTTACACCGTTATGTTCAGTAAGATCTATCAACATAATGAAGTCCTGCATCCTCTCGTGGCCCGTGGCTATGACACCACGTTAGATGGCCTGGGACTGTCATCATAATTTGAACATTTATGGAGCAATTGATGAATGCGTAAACATTAATGGATGATGGCTGCACTCAGTGCTCTGCTCAGGGGTTAAATTAAAACCCAAACTCATTCCAATCATGACGATGTGATTGATGTCATTCAACAACGTATGTAGGTAGACGTAGGCCATTTTTTATTTAATTCATGATTCAGGTTTTCGTTTAGGATATAGCCTTTGGCTAGAATTAAAAAAGAAGATTCATATCTTTTTCTTTTTCTTTCCCAGTCCATACAGTATACCTACAAATGCGGTCGTATTTTTGTTTTATTTGTGTTATATTCTCTATACAGTTTATAGTCTGTGCCCTGTGTATGCAAATAGCATGTACCATTCCACAGTGTGGAATCCACACATATGATAGGCGTGTGCGCTGTAACGTGTAGCTGTCTGTGAATCCATGGAGATGATTTGTGGGGATGGAGATGATTGGTGTCGATGAAGTTCCTCTTCTTGGACATATTTACACTTCTTCATGTTGGAGGTGGGGTGAGGCGTAGGCTTCGTACACACACAAAGAACAACTGTGCTGTGCTCTGCCTGTGTTTCATGGCCGCCCCAATGCTTTTCCAATGGAAGTCACGTGGTTTGACCAAACACTTGTGTTTGATTGCCCCCCCTCCCCCGATCACACACAACTGTTTGGTCAAACCACGTCATTGGAAAAGCATCGAGGCAGCCATGAAACATGGACAGCACAGAGCATGTTCGTCTGATATGCGTGTACGAAGCCTCAGCCGACCGTTCTTACACTGTGATTGACAGTGTACTCCTGCTTCATAAATCACACATGGACGTGGTCTGTCGTAAGATAATTCCTGGGCTCGAATTTAAGCCGGTTTCTACGTTCCATTGATGAATGAGGGCCACCGCCTTCCATGCTTCATGATATGCAATAGGACACATAAACGCAAACGGGTGGTACCTTAAGCAGCCATAAAACTGCAGCATGCAGGGGTCATCTGTAATGGGTTTAGCTGGTCAGGCATTGTGTCTGTTGGGAGCTATACACCGGGGCAGAGTTGACCAGCTGTTACGGTACATCCCGGTGGCTCAGCGCAGATGAAAGCAGATGTGAAACCATATGTCTTGCTTCCTGCTCCTCCCTCGGTTGCATGATCTCGTCGTGCTATCGTTCCACTGCTCCATCACGTTCTTCTCTTGCACGCTATTAACAGATCTCTGACTCAGAAGACACTGCACGGAAACGCAAGATGTATGATTAATCTCCTTGGTGTTCTTTGGGACCCAAACTAGTGAATATGGCAGATCTACAAGCTCACCAAACGTGTGGCTTCAAGTTCGCACCGCATTGGGAGCTTGCAAATCTGCCATTTTCACGATTTTGTTTTTTCATTTGGGGAATTTCTTTGGTTATTTTTTCATCTAATTTATGAAATTCTTTGTAGTTTTCAACTCATGAAAATGTTTTTTTTTGTGGAATTGTTATAGAAAATCATTTGTAACAATTATTAACAAGATTTAGGAGTCACAAAATAAAGGGATATTTACTCACAACCCATAGAAATTGGTCAGGGAAATCCTGCCGTGAATTGCAGAGAATAATTAATTAATCCTGGAGGTTAAGTACAGTAGGCCCTGTTCTTCTGGTAGCATTAGTTGGATGGGACCGTGCTAATCAACATAGAATCCAAACAATACAAACACTATGTACAATACATAGTTAATGTTACAAAGTCATGGACGACAGATCACTACTCTGATCTAATCCAAGGAATTTGGAGCAATACGTCTAAAATCGTGGATTTTAGTTTGGCAACAGGTTAGTACACTTATATTTGAGATGTATGATGATCAGTTAGTATTCCAGTGCTCTATCTAAGACGTTTTAACAAGTTTTACAGCCTGAACAACTTCACCTTTGACATCAGGGCTGCTGCTGCCCTCTGGGCTAGTTCTCCTGCGTGCACTGCCCTCCCTCTCTGTGTGCCTGTGTGTCTAGCAGGGGGAGGGGGTTAAGGAGCTGCACTCACTGCTGCAGAGAGAGAATACTTCTCCATGCGACAGTGTTTTACCAAGAGAGAATCCATTCAACGGTGCTTTTTCAGAGTGAGAATACAATAGCGATCGGATCGGTGAATTTACCCTGTGATAGGAATGTCCCGATCACATTTATACCTTCATATCGGGGCCGATGCGTTGCCGAATGGTCACACCATCTAACTACCGAAGTTTGTTAAAATCAGGTTGGTCATAGGCTTAATGTCAAAAAGTAGTCATATCAGTTTGTTTTGAGAAGTCTGAACTCTGAAGAAGCTTAAAGGGATTGTGACATTAAAAAAAAGGTTTTGGAATTGTTCTTATTTTTTTTAGGTTTTCTAAGCTCAATTGCACCCAAAAAACATGAACTTTTAACATTCAGTAGATTTTCTGTGATCTGGGGTTTTCTGGCTCAAACAGGTGCTCTGATTTTCCTGCTGTTTGTGATGTAAGCTCCTGCAAATCCCATATATGTCAATGGAATTTGCCAGCAGATGTCACTGTTTTCACTGTGTTGCCTGTTTTAATTGTAGCTCAAAAGGCTTCCAAACCCCAAAGAAAACTTCAGACCACAGAAAATCCACTGAATGTTCAAAGTTCAGGTTTTTTGGGTGTAATTGAGGTTATAAAACCTAAAATAAAAAATAAAAATAAATTAAAATGAATGTCATAAAACCTTTAAGTTTTTAGTAACATTGAGAGAAACATATGGTGCAAGCACAATTAAAATGGCATTCAATGAGGGATCCAGGGCCCGGACGGTTAGCTCAACTGTTTGGGCACCTACCTAGGCTGCTGATTCTGCTGAACCAGCCTGACCGCGTGCCGTGGGTTCGACTCCCGATCACGACGGCCTTTGCCGTGTGTCTTCCTGTCAGATTACTTTCAAAATTCAACCTATCAATAAAGGCAGGAATAAGCCATAAAGAATGTCTGATCCAGATAACAACCCTGGGTTCACAACTTTGAAGTTATAGCCAACAAATAGGCTACGTTACTTACGCTTATTACACAATAAACTATCTGGCGATAGTATGACATCTAAAATGTCATTCAAAGTCAAATGTATAGATGGAGGTTTTTTGGTATATTGTCTGGTGCACTTAATGACTCTGTCATTTTGTTTTTACTCACACGGGGCGGCAGTGTGGCTCAGTAGGTAGAGTGGCCGCTTGGGCATGGGAAGGTTCCTGCTTTGATTCATGGCTGTCCTTGAACAAAACACAGAATCCCAAAATGATCCCGATGAGCAGGTTGGTGCCTTGCACTGTTTCTCCCGCCATCAGTGAGTGAATGTGATCAATCAGGAAAGCATGCCATAGATCGAGAGCAAAGACCAGAAAATAGGACTGTGACCACCAGTGACCTGCACTCCATTTCTGTGGCAGTTAGGGAGGGGTTCGGACTGTCTCTGAGGAGCATTAAAACAAACCACTGTGACCAAGCGTGAGATTGTGTGTGGGAGGAAGGCTATACTGTAGGCTGTAGGGCAGGAGGGGCAGTCAAGATGGAGGGAAAGAAGGTAAAGGAGGAGGAGGGCAATGGCAGAGAGGACACCAGGATGACTGTGGCGTGGGCGTGCGTGTGTGTGTGACATTGGGCTGACTTTGCTACAGGAAGTCCTAATTGCTGACTTGGGTGCTTGGGACAATGGCGGACGGCAGGCGGTGTTGTAACAACAGCAGCTGTCACAGTGTAAAGTATGCGTCACCAGAACCCTGATGTGCGTCACTCACTGACCCTCAAGTGACAATCAGAGGTGTGTGGGAACGGAATGGAAATTGTGTTAAATTAAAATGATGTTTTACATTAGCCCAGGTGGACAGCGTGCTATTATTGGAAACTCACAGTTCTTAGCAAAGTCCCCAGACAGCACTGTAATATGCCCTGTACTGTAAGAGCACAATACATATCCTCATTGGGAACCCTACCTCCTAGGACTGATTTGGAATACAAGGTCAAGGCTGGTGTATCTGAAATTCTGAATGCCTAGGCCTCTAAAAGTGTGACTTTACATTAGAACTAAGGCATGTCCTGTGTTGAGTGTTGACATTCACAATATATTATTACCTGCTTAAAACCAAACCCAATATTGACGACCCGTGTGACTCTTTGCACTTCTTGACTCGGCTGGCTACCTCCAATATCGGCATTCAGCAAAGTGTGAAATACTATAAAGAACTAATAATAAGAGAGCAGAAATTAGGCAGTTGTGTCATGCCTATCTGGAAGTACGTTGTGATATGATGGGACTGAACTGCAACCACACCGCTGATATATGCATGTTGCGTCTATCATGTGCAGAAGCTCATGCAACAACTTTGTTTGCTTATCGGTTTCCTTTGTCTTTTCTTCCTACTCCCTGCTGAGCTTAACTACTTCCTCCTGCCTTCCCCCGATGTGCTGTTTTTTTTATAGCACATCGAATTGTAAAGCTGAAAAGTGCTTGCCATAGCTGGACCACTGATTATACTCTAATTCACTAATTAAAGCAGCCAATACTAATTGATTGGCCACGATAGAAATGGCCTCTCTAGACGACAGCCTGCCTGAGACACCAACCCTTCTTATTCCTCCGCCTGCCAAAGCCGTTGGCCATGATATATGATGATGACCCATTATCACTGCAGTGCACACCGCATCATACTAGTATAAAGCAAAGCAGGAGAATATAACGGAACACTGAATCAGTAACAGGAGGAAAAGTATAGAGGTTAGTGTTGTTGGTAATTGGGTCACCAGCAGGACAATTTGAAAGGACAGATGCAAGGTTGATGATAGTGTAGGTGGTTGCAGTAAGGTGTTATTTATGGCACTACGCCTGTTAATATCGCTTTTGATAGAATGAAATAGTGCAATACAATGAGGAAAGCACCTGACACTGTATATGTCAGGACCAATGTATTATTTTGATTATAATGCACTAGATTCTTTCTGAGACCGAATTACTTAGATTAATTTCTACAGCTATAGAATTGGCCTTGTGCCCCATATAATACCGCCTACTACCTCTTTAGTATATGCACACAATACATTGTATGCACACGAGGCACACAAAGGCAGTGTCTCCCTCACGTCCAATCTATTTTTATGGCCCACTTTGGAAATGCATATTGATCACCTGGTCCTCTGACGTAGTGTGCAAAGACGTTAGCGATGTAATACCACCAGTATTGAGGAGGAATATGTTTATGCGCCGCTCTCATTGAGGTATTATATCATAAGAACTACCAGTAAGACGCCCTGAGGAGCGAGAAGTGTAAAGAAACGACAGTTTCTTAATACGGCACAGTTAAGAAGCAGGAGTTAAACTATTAATCTGGTGTCCGTGAGGTCAGAAATTACACTCTGCGTTACATTCAACACTCAGGAAGTCTTTACTGTGTAGACTGAAGGCTGGAAATATTGGCAATTTTCACTAAGTGCAATTGTATCAGGTTCTCCAGTGTCTCGTCGTAACTAATGAATATAACGTTGGGATAAGCCCATCATTGTTTGAACATTCCAATTCCAACAGAATTGTAGTTGCAGGAAAGTAGCCTCTTAGTGCAGCAAGCTCAGTATATTTGTTGATCTCGATCCTTTATTTGAATAAACAGAATCCTAATTTTCCACACATTTTTCTTTTTTTTGTCATTCTTGTTTTTTGGTATTTTCCATCTTGTCTTGTATTTTCTTGTTAAATGTATAACTTTATATATTGGCTGCATATTCTTGTTCAAACCAACAAAGTGGTATAAAGGGATTTGTACTGTTGTGTTGCTGTCTGACTCTCACCTCATGGTGGCTCTACCTCTGTGTGTCCTCAGTGCACAGCCTGAAACCACTGCTGACTGTAAGCTTCACCTCCGGAGACATCAGCCTGATGAACAACTACGATGACCTCTCTCCCACCCTCATACGCACATGTCTTAAAGGTAAACGTGACTGTGGGCACACCTGTGCACCTCTGTGTGGGCACACCTGTGCACCTCTGTGTGGGCACACCTGTGCAATTCTGCATTCATGCATGTTTGCAGCCAGGCATACTGTATGTGCCTTTGCTTGTCTGTGTTTGTCGGTCTTTCATACACACATCGTACAGATGTAAAATAAATACATCTTTGTGTCTGTTTTGACCAGTGGTGTTAAGTAACCATGTGTACAATTTGGAGCTGATCTATTTTAGCCGATCTATTGTAGCCGATCTACAATTTGAAAACTTGTGAAATGGGACATTCTGCATAATAGTACTTTCCACTTTTGGTACATAGTTTTAAATTTTGAATCCCGTACTTGTATTTCTACATTAAGGTATTGATATTTTTACTGAAGTAAAACAATGTGAGTATTAGTTTTTCCACCACTGCTGTTTTGACGTCCTGCTGCTTTCTAGATGTGGTGGTCCAGTGGTGCTCTCAGGGGGACCTGCTGGCAGTGGCAGGGATGGAGAGGACCTTCCTCCCCCAAGACCCCTCCTGTCCTCCCCCAACCAGGAACGCCATTGTCAAGTTCTACAACGTCCGCGGAGAACACATATATACACTGGACACACCGGCACAGGTGATCAGCTATACGAAAGAACCCATGCAGCCTTCATCTGTTTTAGCCCTGTCAGAGTATGTGTATGAAGTGTCCGATAAGATTAGATTAAAAAGCGTATTCATCTTGAGTAATTATTATACGGGTAAGGGCTCTATTTTAGAGCAGAATAAAAGTCGGTTCGGCTCTGTAGAGCCTACAATGTGACGTCATTTCATTATCAGAAATAATAAGTTGTCCATTCTGGTCTTCAGATGCTGCTGATTTCTAAAGATTCTTTTAATTTTTATTTTAAGCAATTATTGTATGTATTTCGTATGTATATTATGTTTGTACTTCAGACCAGGTTATGGTGAGAAATGTTTCTTGTGTTCGTATGGCAATACAGAGCTTGATCTTTTATACTGTGATAACCCCTTTATACCTGGTGAAAACCTTTCAAAATCGGAATAAAAAACGAATAATCGTCATGGATTCCCTCCCTGCAGCGTCCTATCACAACGCTGTGCTGGGGTCACCGGGACTCTCGCCTGTTCTTGGCGTGTGGCCCGGCGCTCTACGTGGTGCGGGTGGAGCACCGCGTGGCCAGCCTGCAGCTGCTGTGTCAGCAGGGCATTGCCACGGCACTGAAGGAGGAGAAAGATGTGGCCAAGCTCACCATGCCCTCCCGCCTCTGTTCCTACGTCACTGCTGCCTTTGTCCCCACCATCAAGGTACCGTAACATGGGTGGGGGAGTCCCATTGGGAAAATGAAGACAAAGGCTGCACACTCGTAGCCACGATGCTGTATATTTATTGACAAGAATCCAACGTTTCAATCTAGAAGGTCTTCTTTATTCCCTGGAGAAGACCTTCTAGGTCGAAATGTTGGATTCTTGTCAAAGGCCCATAGGCGCCGGCAGGTGGATTTTACCTTTAGATAGGCTAGAATTGCGTCGGGGGGGGGGGGGGGAATTCTCGCGGCCTCGTTTTGCTCCGCCGTGCGTCGCAGATTTATTTATTTCCCCCAGATGGTCTAAAAATGAGTTACTTTAACTTACTTATCATGATTTTTTTGTCAAATATGTTTTTATTGAACAGATTATAAATTATTACAATCATTATAATATGAAATACTTTTTTTATGAAACAAAACGAAAGAAAAATAAACAAGACAAAAAAGAGAAAGAAATCCCTTAACCCTCCCACCCATACTGCTCAGTGACACTGCATACTATAATAAGATGATAGAAAGCTCATGGAAAACATCTAAAAAGAAAATGGCGTACAGTCAACCATATCAATGGTATCCTGTCTATTAATCGTTTCTACTCAGGTAATGGACAAGGGGCAGCCAAACCTTATCAAACTGGCTCTCTACTTATCATGATTTGACCAATGTATTACCAATCTCGTACACCATTGCTCATGAAAGCAAGATCCTTGACCCAATTATAGCCACTGCATCTAGCTTTTAATTAAAGTAAAAGTAGTAAAAAGGAACAGTTCTGTTCCCCGGACATTGTTTTGGGATATTTTGGCTCAGATGGGTCTTCTTCTCAAGTCAGTGTGGAAATTACCCAGCGGTGTTGCTGCCCCTCCCGGCTCATGGCTCTTCACAGACGGCACAGAGACAGAAGCCTCTCCGCTGACCGTGTCAGTGTTTCTGCGCCGGATGTGAATGATGCGGTTACTGGTGCTGCTGAGTGCTGACAGCCGACTCACAGCTTCTTCTTCTGAATCTTTGCCTTGAAAAAGACTGTAGGGTGTAGGCTATATCCATTTAGCTTTTTGCTGTTTTCCAAAACAAACCATACTGTTTGCTACAAAGCGACTGGAAGTACAAGGTTTATAGACATACCAAGTAGCCAATCATATGCTGATTTTAGGCCCGTTGCTGTATCATTAGCCGCCCTACCCGATCAGTGATCACCAGGGGGCAGCGACAACACACACACACACACACACACAATAGCCTTCTATATAATGCTGCGCACATATATTATATATTTGCCTAGCCTTACATACCCGCCGCCTATGCTAAGGCTATTAGCACCTCACATACACTGGTGTGTGCCCTTCTCCCTGTTTGTCTAGGGGTCCCATTAGCTCATGCTCCATAGAGACATCACCAACTTTAGCCAACACTAGGGGCATAAAACAGATTAAAGTTTATTTTTTTCACGTGATGTCTTTGTAATGCGAGTCGTGGATGAAATTTATGGCTGCGAGTTTGCCTTGTGTTTCCAATTTTGGCTTTACAACGTTCCAGAGTACTGTAGGCAAGTGACATCAAGCCAAACTACAGAGCTTGAGTTCTTTGACTGCATAATGAGCTTGCAGTGGTTGCAAAACGGCATGCCAAGGCAAGCCGTTGTGCCATGATACAAGTCCAGGTATACCTTGAGACTTTTATGACAATCACATATTTTTCCAATGAATTGTGTGTGCCCACTGCCTTCAGATTTTTACTCTTGGTGTAAAGTTTGAAAGCCTCTGGCAAAGAGTAGGGCATTCACTCCTAGTCATTTTTACTAGTTGCCTAGTTGCCTAGTTTACTAGTCGACTAGTTGTTTAACTACCGGTACCTATTATGTAAAAAAACATTTAAAAACTGTACATTGGTGACTATAACTATAATCTACCTGATCGTGTGGCCTACAAAATCGGGGGGAAAGAAAATAAATACATATATATATATATATATATATATATTATTTTTCTTATCAACTATTCAACTACCGTAGTACCAGCAAGGTCGACTAGTGGATTTACTAGTCGACTAGTAAACTAGTCGACTAGTTGCTTAATGTCCTAGCATAGAGTACACTTCAGAGGAAGTACGACGACCAGATCATTTAAAGTCAATTTAAACCTGGCGTCCCCTTACAGGTATTGGGCATGTATCACAAATGTATGATCTACATACAAGCATCACATTGCTTATAGATTGGCTATTTCGGTGGTTAAGCTTACTCTACTCGCATGCTTGGGCCAACTGATGAATCCTGCAGGACGCGTCTTCACCTACGCTGATTTTCTGGACATTCATGTTCATTGTAGCACACATTATAGATCCATTCATGCACAAGTCTCCTTGAAACGTCGTGAAAATGTGGCGCAAATCTTTGAATATATATTCTTTCAGAGCGAACGTTCCTTGCTTCTGGGGGGGTCCATGAAACAATATATTTTCAATATATATTTTCAATTTCATATAATTTCTGGGGTCCTTGACATGAAATAGTTTGAGAACCACTGACATAGAAACATGTATTTTTTCCCCGAAAACTGTCATGATTCAGAAGACATTTGTAAAATTGTCCTCAGGTCTAAATGGGTTAAGCATCTTGTTTTCTGCTGTCCCATAGCCCCCCATCCCAGACCCCAACAACATGCGTGACTTTGTCAGCTACCCGACCGCTGGCAATGAGCGTCTGCACTGCACCATGAAGCGCACTGAGGACAACCCTGAGGTGGGGGGGCCCTGTTACACCCTCTACCTGGAGTACCTCGGGGGTCTGGTGCCTATTCTCAAGGGCCGAAGAATCAGCAAACTGAGGCCTGAGTTTGTCATCATGGACCCCAAGACCGATGGGAAAGCAGGTGAGACTTTGATCTAACTTTGGTCTACAGTGTTACTAAAGTCATCGAAAAGCTAAGAGTCATAGAATTGAACCGAGAAGTAGTTATAGACAGGTTTCCCACGGTCATGCAATTCCTGGAAATTTCCAGTACTGGAAAAGTTTATGCATTTTCTTTGGCTATTTATTTAGTAAATAAAAACATTTCCAATACATGTATAACATTACACGAAATATGTACAAAAGTAGTTCTCATACAGGGCGTTACAACAAGAACAGATCTACTGTTTGTAGGTCTGTTCCTTGTAGGTCTGTTCCTTTGTCACGTGACACCAACCTCTGCAGCTGCAGCGCATGAGCGAGAGCAACAAGTGAATCTTCATGAACGATTAGTTCAAAATGATTGGGTCCTTTGTGTGAACGAGAACGAATTCGGTCACTTCCTCGAACATTATCGTTCCTCGAGTCCCTCGAGACCTTGTACATGTGCTATTTTTGTAGATTTTAGAAAAATCTTGAAAGTGTGGGAATTTATGATTTAGAAGGCATCTGTAGAATCTGGAAGGTTTCTGACTAATATTGTTAACGTACTTGCCCATTTAGACAATGTATAACATTGGACAATGTTATACAGTCTAGATTTAATGACTCTACAAACGATAAAATTCACGAGAATTCCCCCGGCACACTGACATCCTCAGTGCCCTCGTTATGAGCCGTTACTCCCCCCTGTTTGACTGACTTTCATTTGGCTGAGTGTCCTTGAAGGGATAAAATATATTATCTTCTATTTGGTGATTATAATGTAATCCTAGTCATCAACATGATATATATTTTTTGTTCTATAGATTGTCTATTTCATTCCCTAACATTCAAGTTGAATTCATTCACCCCAGACATAATTGTCTTCTCCAGTACTTTTCCAGCTGTCTGAGTTTGGGGGGGAAGTTTCTTGCGCTGGCATTGAGAGAGTGAGTGTGTTTTAGTCACATAGGGCAGACCGGTCCATGTTAATTAAAATCTGCTTAATGGGGCTCTGATGGCCCCTGGGTTCCTCATAAATCAACCCACTCCCTCCCCACACAGTGATAAATGAAGCCAGCCATGAAATGCATGCAGCCCATTCACACTTTAATGCCCATCAAATAAATTAGCTTGACCCAGAGTGGAGTACCAGTGGTTCACAGAATCCATATGAATGAGAAACAGAGGAGAAAGGTTACTCCTAAGCAGTGGTATGGATCAAATGGGGCTACATGTTAATAGTATCAAATGAGGAAACTGAATGCACCTTACCTCATAACTCCCTGAGACTTTTCATTACACATTTGTTTCAAGGGTGAATTGTGCCCCCTGCAGGTTGTTGGAACCTAACCCATAATTTGTACATTGAGACTTGCAAATGGCACATGAAATGACATTTTCCAAATTGAACTACCGTAACTGTCATTTAAATCTCTTGGGTGGCTCTGCAACCAACTAAACCGTTGTGGGATAGTGTATTGTAAGCCTATGCTAGGCTTGTGCCCAGTTTAGGACAATTCCATTTAAACATTTCAGTAGCCAGAGGGACACACCTATTTATCTGTGGAAATCTAGAGCGATAACATCAGTGTTTGTGTTTGTTCGCATCACAGTAATCCAGGGCAGTGGTCAAATTTCAGGTTTAAGGGTGTGGTCCACCCAACACAAGGTAGCACCTCAGGGTTTAGCTATTGTACACACATGTAACAATGAGAGCTGAGCACACGGGAGACAAGGAAACAGACCAGAGAAGAATGATGTCCGTTTGTAACAGCAGATTAAACAATCTGTTTTTGATACTTTTATGACAATTTTGAAAATTAGGGTTGTTTGTGGATTATTAAAGTTGATTATTAAGGTTGACTATACATTTTGACTTTTGTAATGTAACTTTTAAAGTAGGGATTTGAGGAATAATGCCACTGAACGTCACAGTAGTTTTCTACCCTGATGCTCTACATCAGAGTTACTCAAATGGGGTACTTTGGTGTACTCCTAAGCCTAAGGGTACTGAACCGAGAGAGAATTATATTGGTTATGAACAATTTAGTGCGTGATGTTTGTTTGGTTCTTTGTATCATAATAACATACTTCTACATTCTTACATCTAAGGTTCAATATCTATCGGCCTTCTTTATTTTGAGAAATGGTGTGCCCTTATTGCCTGAATTGGCGTCAATATCTATGGTGGATTCATTCCTCAGTCCACCACCACATTTTACTGTCTGTCATGCATACTTACACACTCAAGATCCGACTCCATCTTGTGTTCTCCCTTCAGATGAGGTGTATGGCAACAGCCTGATATCAACTATGATTGACAGCTGTAACTGCTCAGACTCCAGCGATATTGAACTGAGTGATGACTGGGTGGGAAAGAAATCTCCCAAGATATCCAGAGGCAGCAAATCCCCCAAGCTGCCCAGGTAAACCTGCACCATATCTCTCCATTTGTCAGATATATTTACCTCTCTGCTGTTAACCACTTATCGAGTCCAAATAGCAGAAATATGTCCTCATACATCACATTCCGTGCCAATCAAATCCTTTCCGTGGTACAAAACACACAAAGTTGGGCATAGGAGTGGATAGCACTCCTCAAAGATGTTAGAAGGTTTTTGAAAGTTTAATACTGACATGCCCAAAATAGGGATGCCAGGTTGAAATTGGTGAGCTGTAACAAGTGAAATTAAAATACTTGTTTCTCTCTAATGTTCACACTCAAACATTTGCAACATCAGCATCAATTTGTAATAACACGTTGTTTTATGTCAATTAAGGAAGTTTAGTTTTTCCTCCTCCATTCAGTATCTGCAGAGGTTATATGTTTGGTTAATGTTTCACAGGGAAAAACTTTATTGATTGTGTATATTGTATTGATACTCGCTATCAAAATTGAAGATGCCTTTTTTTAGTGTATAATTCTAAATTCTTGAGCTAATCCAACTAATACTGAAATATTCACTTTCACTCTTTTGCCTTTCTTAAACCAACTCTTTGCATGAATTGCAGCATATTCAGTGGAATATCCTACACTAATCGTAATGTAATGTTTACTTTTGCTTCACTGCATGCCTAAACCTTTTTTTCTCCCGTTTGCTACCTTCTCTGTAGAGACTTAGTCTGTCCCTTTACCAACAGAATCAACATTGATCCCAGAAAGTCCCCCAAATTGTCCCGAGCTACACAGGAAATCTCCAGGTCACCACGGCTGCCCATACGGAAACCGTCTATTGGGTCACCTAGTCTCACGCGGAGAGAGTTCCCCTTAGATGACATCACTCAGGTAATGGTCCTGTTGTGTCAACTCGATGAGAAAACATCTTTTATGACCAGCTTCCGCTGTGTATTTTGAAAATGAATTTATTATGCTGAATTGTATTGTCATAAGAATAAGTTTGTTCTTTCTTCTGTTGTAGCATAATTACCTAGCTCAGGTTACATCCAATATTTGGGGGACAAAGTTCAAGATTGTGGGTCTTGCAACATTTTTGCCAACAAATCTCGGCGCAGGTAATGATTCAAATGCTATTTTATTACGGGGTGAATTTGAATGGCATTTTCACAGATACACACCCACGTCTTTGAGGGAAAAATGGACATTCCTTTAATTCTGTCTTTCTTGATCCTTCCTTACATCCCAGTCATCTACAAGACAAGCCTCCTCCATCTGCAGCCCCGACAAATGACCATCTACCTGCCAGAGGTGCGTAAGATCTCCATGGACTACATCAACCTGCCTGTCTTCAGTGGCCCCAACGTCTTCAGCGAGGACGAGGATGAGCCTGTCACTGGTCCTGTTGCTGATGACAACCCGCCGTGTACTGTCAACATCCCCATCGCTCCCATCCACAGTCCCGCCCAGGCCATGTCCCCCACCCAAAACATTAGTCTGGTCCAGTCGCTACTCGCCAATCAGAATGTTCTGCTGGACGTCCAGTCGAATCCCACCGCCACGCCAACCGCTGCTGCTGCCAGTGGTTCGGACCAAAGTCAGGACACAGTCTTGACGGCCCAGTACACGGTTCCCACCCGGTACTCTAACCCTGGGCAGGTCATCTTTGGGGGGCTGGATATGAGTCGCCTGATGGTGGGCCCGCCAACCGCTCAT
This sequence comes from Protomyctophum parallelum, assembly GCF_964188405.1. Lineage (NCBI taxonomy): Eukaryota > Metazoa > Chordata > Actinopteri > Myctophiformes > Myctophidae > Protomyctophum > Protomyctophum parallelum. The sequence continues at coordinate 36,408,761 of NC_139717.1, read as the reverse complement.
CATCACCCACAGCAGCAAACGAGTCACCATCAACAACAGCTCCAGCACCACCAACAGCAAATGCAGCACCACCAGCAACAGCTTCAGCAACAACAGCACCAGCTGCAACAGCAGCAAATTCTGCAGCAGCAACAGTTGCAGCAGCAGCAGCTTCAGCAGCAGCACATTCAACAGCAGATTCACCACATGCAGCAGCAGCATCAACACCAACTTCAGCACCAACAACATCTACAGCAGCAGATACAGCAACAACAGCAGCATCAACAAATTCAACACCAACTGCAACAGCAACAGCACCAACAAATCCTTCAGCAGCAGGCGCAGCAGCAGGCGCAGCAGCAACATCATCAAATGCAGCAGCAGCACCACCATCAAATTCAGCAGCAACTGCAGATTCAAATCCCTGTTCCCTCTATGTCATCGGGCCAGCCTTCAGGTGCAGCCATGCACCAGCTTCCACCAGGGACATTGCAGATCCAAATCACTCACCCTCCTGCTGATTTGGTGGTCGAGAGAGCGTCTGGAGGCGATCACGAGCACCTTCTGAAAATCAAGCCCCCACGCCCAGCTCCCCAGCTGGCTGAAGGAGACACAGTGGTGTTCAGTGCCCCTCTACTAGAGCTTAGCAAGATGAACCCCCCGCCACCCTACCCCGGGACAGTGGCGGCTGCTGTAGCTGCAGCAGCGGCCGTTGCCTCAGGGTCTGCTTCAGTCTCAGTGTCTGCAGCCTCCGCTGTTGCGTCTGTAACAGCGGGGGCCGGCAATGGCACTCCTCTACCAGCTGACCTGTGTATGAAGAAAGCAGAGTTTCCTCTGTATCCTGCAGGGCAGCAGTCAGCACAGTACCCGACACCGCTGGGTTATGAGCGGATAACCACCTTCGACAGCAGCGGCAACGTGGAGGAAGTATGCCGTCCTCGGACGCGCCTTGTGTGCAATCAGAACATCTACGCGCTCCAAGGTCCTGGCAGCTCTGCCACACTCCGGGTCACTTCTTCGTCGTCCTCTGCCTCTGCAGATGGGAAGAAGATCCAGCTGCCCTATGCCTCTGCTACTCTCAACAGACTCACTGTGCCCCGCTACTCCATACCCAGTGGAGACCCGCCCCCATACCCAGACCAGGCCAATCAGAACAATGCCACTGGCAGGAACCCTGGACAGAGGCTTGACAGCAATCTGATTCATGCCACTCTCAGGAGGAACAGCCGAGAGGCTGCTCTTAAGGTCTCCCAGATGCTGGACCCGCCCAGACCCCTGCCGCCCAAGGCCAAAAACAGTAGTGCACTAGCAGCCTCGTATCAACAGAGGGTGCCAACAGCCCTGTACACATGCAGTCAATGTAGTAGTGGGTCCAGTATTGGGAGTACTGCACCAGGCAACACTAACGGCATAGCAGGAGGGACCATCATCAGACAGGATTTCCCGCCGGGGAATGGAGCGCCGCACAGCACTGTGATCGTTCACTCCAACAGTGCTTCTCCTCTAGCCTCTCAATCCTCGTACAACCTGCTGAGCGCCCTCGATGGAGTTGGTAATGGTGGTGGAGACAACAGAGACAGGGCAGAGTACGTGAACTCTGCGTTTACTGAGGACGAGTCACTGAATCAGTCGTTGAGGCATCTGGCTCTGGGGGGCACTGATGTGTCAGGGCTGGTTGTCAAACGCCCCCCTCCCTATCAGTGGGACCCAGCAGCCACAGAGGAGGTGTGGGTTCCTCAGGAACGGACAGCAACCCTCACCCGCTCTGGTCCCTCTGGACCTCACAAACCACCCCCCCTCATCCTCGGCCCTGCGCAGCACTTAGATGTGTCCAGGCTCCCCTTTGTCCTCTCTCCAAAGTCCCCAACCAGCCCCAGTGCTGCATCATTCCAAGCTGCATCAGCAGCCGCAGGCTACCAAATCTCAATCCAGTACCCTCCCAGCACTGCCTATTCTGGTCCACAGATGCAGCCTGGTCCAGGATCCCCACGACCCTGCTCCTCCCCAAAGGAGATGGTGGCACCAGTGCCCTTCTCACAGCAGGAGGCAACTCTGGTTCTGCCACCTGGTTATTCTGCAAACCTGGCTACTCTGGCCTGCTGCCCTCTCCCGCCCATGTATCCAGGAGGAAGCTCCTGTGCTGCACTCCCTATACCACCCATCGCCTTGCACACTCCCTGGGGCACCTATAACTCATGCCCGCCCATGTCCAGCCCTGCGGTGCCGCTGCCTCCCAAAGCCTCCCACATGGCAGTAGACAAAAACATTTTGTCGCCTCCGCCACCCCCTCCACCACCTCCCCCTCCTCCACCGCCAGTAGAGCTGCAGGGAAATAACGTCTCTCCAGATGCCATGGCAGATGCTGGGGAGGGTTTCCAAGAGGTGCTGTCCCTCACTGAGAGCCCTGTGCCACAGCGTTCCGATAAATTTGTCAAAAAGATCCGGAAACGGGCGGACGGTCGGGCAGAGGAGGCCAATGTACCTCCCCTGGCCGAGGGAGGCAAGTCCAAGAAGGAGGGCAGAGCTCTAGGTGACTTCAACTCGCTCATATCCAGCCCACGGCTGGGAGGCAGGGACAAGAAGAAACCAAAGGGACAGAAAGAGCAGCAGATGAAGGCCAAGAAGCTGAGCAAGACCCCGAACACCAGCGAGTTCCAGGACAGCTCGGAGAGTGAACCGGAGCTCTTCATCAGCGGGGACGAGCTGCTCAATCAATGTCAAAGTGGTAAGAAGGGCTGGAAGAACAAGAGGAGCCTTCGTGCTGCCACCGAACTGGATGAAATCAAGTGTCGCAAGGCCAACGAGAAAGAGGACCGCGGGCTGGGCAGCCAAGGCTTCGTCTACATCATGGCCAACAAGCAGCCACTGTGGAACGAGGCTACGCAGGTCTACCAGCTTGACTTTGGGGGGCGTGTTACGCAAGAGTCGGCCAAGAACTTCCAGATTGAACTGGATGGAAGACAGGTAAGGGGGCGTCCTTGCTGTTATTTACATGTGTTGTCCTCCATAGGAGAAATATTATCAGAAGACATTTAATAACTGCTTAAAATTGTCTGCCGCATACACATAAGAAGAAAGAAAAATACTCTAACTTTGTTTTCTGTTGATGTGTTTTGATGATTCATAGGTGATGCAGTTTGGCAGGATTGATGGCAACGCCTACATTCTGGACTTCCAGTATCCCTTCTCTGCTGTGCAAGCCTTTGCAGTGGCTTTGGCCAATGTCACTCAACGCCTCAAATGAGATGTCCCACTTACCCTCACCTGGAATTTTATCTGGGATTTGAACGCAATCAGCTGAAGGGACAAAGTTGTTTCATTTGAACTGCATAACTTTAATTTTGGAACAGTAACTGAAGTCAGCCATGGTCTGCATAAACAGAAAGATTTAATCACACTGCACTACGCAACGCTGCCACTAGAGTTGGTGCAATAAGCAGGCTGCAGTTGCTAAGGATGTCCCTAGATTTGCTCTTGTTTGGCAGTCAGCAGTGCCCTGCAAAGTCTGCTGGGCCAAATTGCTGAGTTTTCAGTCACTGACATGCAAATAAAAGCTGCTTTAGCTAGAAGAAGCTATTGGACGTGATAACCTGGCGGTTAGATTTCCTCAACAGGGCGGCGCTGCAAGAGAAATGGTCTCTGTGCAGTTTAAAAAAGGAGCAGCAACAGTAATACTTGAAAATCCCACTCTCTGGAGATTGAAGATGTTTCTATTTTTTCTGCACAGGTACTACTGGGCACTGAAATCCATTGCTGTACAAAACTTCAGTGAAACAGTTACCACTTTTAGTAGACTGCTTTTGCTTTTAGGAGTTTCTTAAAGGTCAATCTTTCTGGAGGGTTGAGTTTTTTGTTTAGTTTATTGCGCTCCCATTCATTTTGCGACCCTCCAACTGTTTCTTGGCTGGAATTGAAGCTTAAATATATTCATTGTTAGGAGCACTATTAGAAACGTATTCCCTCTTGTTACAAATTTGGGAAAGTAAGGGAATAAATAGAACTAAGTTGAACTGCAGTCTTTTCTATGAGGTTTCCTGGGATTTTGAAGGAAAGAAAACATGTCACTCTCCTACATGGATTAATTTATCTATATGTTTCTTTGTTTATCTTTTCACTATTTGGATATGAATTTTAACAATGTAATCATCTTTCATGTGATGTGATGTCATGTCATACAACCTCAGTAAGTTGTTGACCTGGTTTTCAACTTGTCTTGTTTTATTTAGGAGACCGGCAGCCGAGAAGCATATTGCTGTATAGTTTGACAAATTCAGGTTGGAGTGGTGTACAGAATAGTTTTGACTGATGTGTCCTGTACTTACTGATGTATCTCCCCTTTCTCCATTATGGTGACGGGGGTACAAAAAGGTCAGGTTTCAACAACTTAATCTCTGGCATGAAGTGATTTGTCACCTGCTGTCACTTCTGTGAAGTGAGTGTGTAGTTTGGGCCTGGCCCTACTCCTAAAGACTACGCTAAACGTGTAAAGCCTAATTTATTCTTTGTCATATGACCACGTCGCTCGGTGAAACTAAAGCAATTCCGTGAGCGATGCCGTTCTATGACAAAGTATACATTAGGCTTAAGCAAAGGTACAGGAAATATTTTTGTATATTTCACCAATGTCATTTCATACTTTTTTCAGAAGTAATGTAAATACATGCATAACATTCATATTGTACATGTTGAAATGAGACGTAGGTGAGTTTGACAGACATCTGTTCACACCAGTCTCCATTGTGTTTTCAATGTCAAATCAGCTGTGGAGGGAGGCTAGTACTGTTGTACTGTTTAATGGAACAGCTAAAAAAAACAGTAAAGCTGAGATGATTCCATGTGCTGAATCTTTGAAGTGAGAACCCCAATGAAGTATGAAGGTATTCGAACTTGTTCATTTAGCAAGCTGACACTGAAATATTTTGAAGCTGACCCCATGTTTTTTCTCTTTCAGGCTGTCAGACTTGTGTTCATTTTGACCTAAGGACAGAGAGCCTATATTTAGTAGGTGCTTGAATAATGGGTTTGTTTATTGCAAATACCTGTTTGATTGGGCTTATATTAACCAAAATCCCAAGTGTATTAGAATATAATGTTTAGTAAAGATTTAGGTCCAATTAGGTGATCTCAAAATATTGTGCCAAAACATAGTAGCTTAATCTTAAAGATGAAGAGGTTAGAAATAGAAATATAGCCTATGCTTGACATAAAATTAAATTTTAAATTGAACCCATAAAGAAATCTCATGTTTGACAAAGCCCATGTTCTGGTCTTTGAATGAATGATATTACATTTCTTTAATTTGTTTTTCCATCACACTGAGATGCATGTCAGTCAGGTGGGTGTGATTGTAGGGAGGACCTCCGAAAAACAATGGATTGAAGTGTCTACCAAGGGATAAGCTTGAGTTAACACTTAGTTTTGTGTGGGTGTCGTGCACTGAAAATAGCTATCGAAGGTTGTAGATTGGCTATTTTTGATATACAACACCCAAATGCAACTAATTATAAATCAGGTCATAGTCTAACCTTGAGAACAAAAAGACCATAGTTGTGGCCTAAACAATATATCTTTTCAATATAAATTTTGTTAGTTGTGCAATATTTTCATAGGGAAAATACTAAAATATAGATTTCCTTTGCCATTCTTTTTTTTTTTTTTTAACCACAGTTTCACACTGTTGGAAAAAACGTTGTGCAGTTGTGCAGCATCTCTAATGCTGATCTGTACATTTTTATTTATGAGATTTCCTAAAGGCTGTATATTACTTGTGGAGTTTTCTGAACATTTCTTTGTGTTGAAAAGAGTTTGTTACAAGTATAGCCCAAATTGTGAGGGGTTGGAGGAGAGAAAGAGGGTGAATTTTCAGTGTTTTTGTGAAGTTTTCATTGGATGGAAAAGATGTGAATGAGTTATGCTTAATTTATCCTCTGTTGTATGATGATGTCTCTCATCACAGTCATACAATGAAGTATAAATTAGGCTTAAGTGCCCAGTTGTATAGTGTAGTTTGTAGACTAGTCGTGTGTAAGACGTATCTGTCAAGTCAAGGTGTGTCTGTATTCAATTGTATGGTCTACCAAAATGCCATCAGTGTTGTATCTATTCACTTCAATCCGTGTGTGTGTGCGTGTGTGGAAAAAGCTACTGTTTTTCACCCCATTAAAGCATCGTCATGCTCCTTGTTCTCATTACATTTTTGGTTATGATTTCTTTACACACATTCATATGAGTCTGTGTGTGCGTGTGTGTAAAGCCACTTGAGTTCATGATTCAAAATTGCCTATGGACTTTTAAAATGATTTGATGACCTACTGTAGATATTGTAGGATTTTGATTTATTTTCTAAGACGTGTGCTTTGTACTTCTAGATGTAGACGTAAAGGACAAAAACATTAAAAAAGAGTCTGATTTGGTGACTGAATGTTTATAGTGAACAATAGTAAGGCATGCCATGTAAATTATTTTACAATTGTATATGTCACGCATCTTTTGAATAAAATGTCATTGTTTCAGAGAATATTTGTTCTCACAATTATATTGAATTTATATGCATATAGTAATGCTACAATGCATGGGCAAATTACCTATAAAGTACACAGTAAAATCCTTAACATTAATCCCTTAACATAAACTTCCGTTTGCAAAGAGGAAGACTTCTGGCACACTGTCTATAATTTTATGTTTTATTGAATACAGAACAACATTTCGGCCCAAATGACTTTGAATTGGGATTCAAATGAATAGCCTACCCGATGAAGTTCAGTTGGACTAAAATGGTCTGTATTCAATAAAACATTTATAGGTGAATACGGTGTGTGGGAGACTTTGTCCTATATGCACCTGTCCCTGTAAACTGTAAAGTGTGCAATAGGACTCTTTCTATCAGTGACACTATTTGTATTATAAATTAGTTAAATTAGAGTGTCGGTACAATTGTAAACCACTGTATTATACTATTATACACTGTATAATGGAGTTAGAAATAAAAATAACTAGAAAAAGTGCCCTTCTGGGCACAGGTCTCCACCAGGATAGGAATGTAGGACATTGCAGCTTGCCTTCATCTGGTGTTTGGATAAAAGGCCAACAAAAGTAAATTAGAGGTAAAAACACTTTTCGGCCAGTTATAGCGCCACCTTGAGGCTGAGTTGAAATTGTTCATGTGGCATTTCTTGGCCTAGTGGGAATGTGCGTGCACAATTTCACGGAAATCACGCGATGTGTTCATGATTTGCAGCATTTTGTTTGAAACTGAGCACTCCTGTGAACTTTGGAAGCCAATCTTAACCAATCAGGATGGAGTCTGAGAAATCTGAAAGACCCGTTTCGTTGAATGGCTCTAGAGAGACTAGCTGTGTACCAATTTGCGCGATGTTTGGACAAAATCTGTAGGTGTACTGTGCAAAAACTTGTTTTGCACAAAGCGGCCTCCTGGTGGCGCTATAACAGGCCGTTGTGGAAAGTTTGGGGCAGAGGTTCATCGTTGGCATCCAGGGAGTGTGTGTGCAAAATTTGGCATGACCGGGTTAACGGTGGCCGAGATTAGCTGCTCACGGATACACAGACGGACGGACACACACGCCCACGGACGGACGGACGGAGTGCAAAACATACTCTCCCCCCATGCCTTCGGCCTGGTGGAGACAATCAATAGCAACAGATAGCCATCTGTGCCACGGGGGACTCCCAGGGGTCCTTGAGAGACTCCAGGTGGTTAACGACTTTTGGCTATTTGAAAAATACAGATCTACAAGCTTGCAATGTAACATGTGAGGTAATAGGTCTGCTATTTTAAAGAAATCGCAGGCCTATACAAGATTTGAAACATTTTTAACAACAAAATATTGTCATATAAATTTGGAGGTTTTTGACATGAACAGGTCTGAGCAGGAGTATTACACTGGTGTAACTAAAAACCAATGGCAACAGATTGCCATCTGAGGCTACACATTGGGCGTCCTCCACTCCACTGTGTCTCTGTCCTTGGTGCTGGAGTGTAGTCACGTGATGCTCCTACTCGTCTGTGATGTCCTCCGCCCCCTCTTTCCGTTTTTTTGATGCTTTTTCTTTGAAAAGCGACACAAACAAAACGGCTTCGCCTGCACTTTCATTTGAACAAGGAAACAATCAAAAGAGAACGTTTTGTAAAGGGCTGCGTATTATTGCCCATCGCCATTTTCAATCATCCGACTGACATTCGGTATAGGCTATAATGGATACCGACTACTCTGGTTTGGAAAATCCGCTCTACAGTGAATTTAAATATTTTTGTAAGAAGATACAGGAGGCCTATAAAGAACTGAAGGAGGACTTGACACCGTACCGCGATGATCGGTTTTACAGGTAGGTAGGTCTCGTGTGTGTGTGTGTGTACTATGCACTATGCTAGCATTTGATTTGGTCAAGGGCCTAATAATGCAACGGTAAAATGAATACTGCATGGAACCGAAAATCGGTTTACAGACAATTCCAATTTACACAATAGCCTATGTGTTTTGTTGCCATTAATGGTGCAGTGAGGAGAGGTCATTAATTGTAACGTATGACGCGTGGCTGTGGCACTGACTGGACCTTTTTGTTTTTGTACGAGCAAGACAAGACGTTTTGTTTCAGAACCTCCTGCATGTGGCCTTCAAGACTGGCCTAATACAAGAACATGAGAAAACCGTAACAGAATACCAGTTGTCAACAAATGCAAAAATACCAGATTTTCGCTGCACTGCAGTCTGCAGCACTGTTGGTTCTCAATCATTGCCATTTCAATGTGCCTGCATGTGGATTGTGGACACGGCCACTTATGTTTAATGAGCCGAAGCCGAATCCATTATTTTAGGCCTATCATACCGAAGGCAACAAGTGTTGCTATTTTTAATCAACTGAGCAAAATAAATGAACGAAAGTAGGCTAAACATATCTTTATCTTAATAGTTCTTAGTTGCACTTGCACTTATATGTCTTGCATGCATTTGATTGGATTTGAGTGATTACATTGCAATCTCGTGTCGTGTAAGTGGCAATTCAACGATATATAGGGTAATATACAGTAGGTTATTTAACGTGGGTTATAGAGCTTGTAGAGCGGCTATTTACGGCACTCGACCGACACCGTCGTACGGCGAAGTAACGCACACACACACACACACACACACACAAACACATGCACACACACACACACACACACACACACACACACACACACACACACACACACACACACACACGCACACACACACTAGTTACCACGTGACTGTAGCCCCTCCCCACCTGATGACGTTGCATTCCAGTTGTCGCAGGGCTGATGTATGCGGATGTGGATTTCACTGCTGTCTGTGTATTTATTTGCCTCTTCTCTCACTGTACCGAGTGAGCGTCCACCGGCATGGAGTTGTAAGTGTTTACATGCTTTAGTTTGGCCACCCTGGTCCCTGGCGATCTGATGGGAGCGGAATCTGTGCGTTGCTTTCTTCGCAGCGGCTACCATCTGCTGGTGCTTGCTAACATTACCATAATTTAACATGGCAGCTAGCAGTGTTGACGGATATACACCCTGGCTTAGTTTTCACTTCAGGCAGGTGGTTAGGTACTTGTGTAGTAAATGGATAGATAGATAACATCTACAATCTACTGTTGCCCTTCTAAAGACCCCTTCCTTCCCCTTCTGTGTGCGTGTACTGTGGAGTGTGTGCGCTCAGTGCTTGGGTGGGTGTTGTCTGGTTGGTGACGTGTTTGTCTTCATGTGTTTGTTTATCAACAGTCTGTGGTCAATGACTTCTTTCTCCCTCGAACAGATTGGCCCCCATGCGACTTTACACACTCTCCAAAAGACATTTTGTCTTGGTCTTTGTCGTTTTCCTGATCTGCTTTGGCCTCACAGTCTTCATTGGTATTGCTGGTAAGTGAGAAAAACGTGATCAATACTATTACTAGACCCATATGTGCCCTCTCCCTAGGCACATATGGGGCTAGGGGAGAGGGCACATATGGGGCTAGATCAATACCAACTATAAGGCAAAGGCATACGTCCAAAGACATTATAAATGACTCAAAATGAGTCATTCGGCCTGATTCCAAATGCTGTTTTAAGGAGTGGACTGATACAGACTATAGCTATACAGACCATGATCATGTCTGCTTTCCATATTAATCGTTTTCTTTCTTTTTTTACTCACTGATTCATTTTTCATCAAGTATTTAAGCAAAATCAAAACAAAATGAAAGTGCTCAATCTTTAAGACTAGGACTGTTAAGCCAAGTATTACCATCTTTCATGAGCTTTGATACAGTATAGTGCTCATTGTCAATGTTCTCCTGGAAGAAGACACAGTGAACAATTGAGAACGCTTGCCCCAAAACACACTCGCCACCATTTACTTCACACGATCGCTCGCCCCCCAGCGGTTCTTGTATTTGTTTTTCTGAGGTTACGGTTATGAATACATTGAAGTTTTGGCATCATTTAAGAGGTTAAGTAAATACGTTTAGGAATAAGGTTTGTTTTAGGTATTGTATTACTGAGGTTATGTTTACGAATACTGGTGGTGGCAGTTCTTGAGGGTGCCGGTTTTGACCCGGGGCAAGCATTCTTGTATTCCAAATGCTTACACATTGTATTTTTTTATTCCCCATGATGCAGGTCCTCAGATAATTTCTGAGCAAGAGCACAGTGGTGATAAACTGCTTGTAAAGAATCACTCAATTAAGGTAAGATGATAAAAGGAAGAAAATACTAAATTGCCACAATGGTAAGGAATGTGCTAAATGTGTTCTGTTTTTAGAACGGTAGGAATACATTTTGTCCATGCAGTCATGGACAGGTCCTCAGTCGTCCTAATAAAGACACATGTTGGCAGTTGCCGTATAGTTAGGTTATTCCTCTTTTTACCTTATCTGTGGGAGAACCTTTATAATATTGTTTTACTATTATAGCCATCTTTTCAGGTCCCCATTCAAGCTTGTAATTTGGTATTGAACTCAGAAATTAACTCAGAAAAAACACAATCTGACATAGAGCTTTTTGAATTCAGATTATAAGACTTTGATTGAACCATTTCAGCTCGGGCTTTCTGCACCTGTGTATATTTTAAAATGACTACCGCATACATTTGTTGTTTCAGACTGGGCCCTTCGAGCTAAAGTCTCCTCCCCTTACCACGTACAATCAACAGCTATGGCTTACCTGTCTAATGCAGGTTGAACACAGCAATGGTAAGACCACCAAATACATAACGGATACGGATTTAAACCACCATATTAGACCATATAGTTGTGAGTTACAGCACATTGATCAGTTGTTGGTGCCATGTTGTTGTTGTGGTCCTGTCTTGGTTAGTGGTGGACTTCCAGCAGCACTTTGAGATCAATGTTGAGCTGAATGGGGTGTTGCAGGATGCCAGTCATGTGCCAGTCATGCCCCTCAACAACGACATCCACCAGAAGTCGAGAATGCTGCATTGTGACACTGTAAGTGTTAAGGCCATTACACAACGGGAGTGATGTGAATAAACTATGAAAATGCGTCAAATCTTCAATCAAACCTTTATTTTGGTGATGCCTCCATTGATAAAAGTTGCTGATTTTATTTGCGCAGACAAATCGACCTTGTTTAGAAGAATTACTACATTGCTTCATAGCCTCATTATAATTATTACGCTCAGTGTGCATGTACTCATAATACAAAAAGGTGTTTCAATTAATGTGAATTAATCGCACAAAATGAACGCCCCCCAAGTGTGTACAGACCTTTAGTCAGCAACCCACCCATCCCACTATCGGTCTACCAACCAAACCAAGTATTCATTTATCAGTGAGGGGTCAGCCACCATGCTGTGGAGAGATGCATATATATGGTATGCCAGGTCATGTACAATGTTAACTCATTAAGCACTGTTTATGTCAACGTATGATGAAAATGGCTGATCTACAAGTTCACAACGCATCATCTGCTTTATTTATTTTTACGTTAACCCAAAATGGCAACTCCTTTTTTGTGTTCAACATGCAGTTGGTGCAGAAATGTGCGCAAAATGTAAATATATATCCATTTCAGACGGACACTTGACAATAATGTTTCATACAATGTTACAAACTCAGAATTCACTACTCTATTCACTACACTAGTAACACTACATTGTGGCTGTGTTTCTCCCTCCACACAGAAATGTGATGAGATCATTGTGCTCCACCTGGGCTACCTGAACTACACGCAGTACCAGGTCAAGGTCAGCTTTAAAGGTCTAGAAAACATCACCTATGACATCAAAGTTAACTTTGCGGTAAGGAACTTCCACAGAATCCACACACTTGCAGGAGATGGTTTCAACGTATCTTAACTTAAGTTATCTGAGAGGGCTGTCATTCTGCTTCTGCATGGGACGGCTCTAGAGATTGCATAAACTCACATTTTCACATTCACTTTCTCCTGCTCTCTACCTGTATTCTCACTTCACAGTGGAAAATGTACAATCCTACCTTCTCTCAAGTTGAGATCTGGTTCCGGTTTGTCTTTGTGGTTTTAACCTTCATGGTCACGGTAAGAGGATAAATGGCATTTTTAATTTGAATGGTTTCCAGCATAATTATCAGCAAGTGCTTTTATTGACTCCGTTACTAAATTACATACAGGGAAAACTGTTTGCCCGTATCTGCCAGGCCAGCTATTCTGAGTTTTTCATTTTATTCAAAAGAAAAATAGAACTTCTTCTTATGATAGCATTACTTTCTATTGACCCCTCAATCATTAAAATAACATCATATTCATCAGTGTTAAGGTGATTGGGTGAAAGATAGAGGGTTAGGTGAGCCTAAAATGAAGCACAATACTAGGCCAATATAGCTAATTTATAGTGTATATATGGGAATGGTTCTCTATTCATTGTTGACAGCAGGTCAGTAATATTCCTCCATTATTTTAAAGGCAGATGTCTTCATAGCTTCTCATGCAAAGTAGCATGGTGGAAGTTGTATCATGCTGTGTATTGGTAAATCCTATATGCGCATGTGGCTTTTACCTAGAGTGTGTGTGAGTGACAGGCCCGGCGCCAGGATGAAATGACAGAGGGGGCAATCGGGGGCAGGTATTGGACATGAAGACAATGCGCCACATTTGCATATCTATAGAGGGCGGAGGCGCATTTCATTGGCTTCCTTCCTTTCAATGCCTGGAAATGTACCATTGTTTTGTCTGTAACTATTTGATCTAAGGGGGCAAAGAGGTTGATTTAGGGGGGCAAACACCCCCTTTGCCCCCTCGTGGCGCCGGGCCTGGTGAGTGAGACTGTGTGTGTGACTGTGTGTGTGTGTACATATTCATATTTCATGTATGTGCATATAATTGTTTTGATATGTCTGTATGTTGCAGTGTTTGTTTGCTCATTCGCTGAGGAAGTTTTCCATGAGGGATTGGGGGATAGAGCAGAAGTGGATGTCTGTCTTGCTGCCTTTGCTTCTGCTTTACAATGGTAAGTTTGAGTATTGTCAACGAGGGTTGAGTTTATGGATTGCTCGTGACCATTCTGAACCTCGCCTGTACACAAGTGTACAGGTCTCGGTGGGGTTAGATTGTTATGATAGGTATTGGTAACAGAGGTCTGTGCAATGCGAACTAATAGGAACGAAAGAAATAACATTAGTTAGAGATACAAATTACCGTTTATCTTCAGAACATATAAAGATCATTACTTTTCCATTTTCGCTCCTAGTAAAATATTGTTTCTTTTCGGTTCGGTTTCTCGCACCAGTTCGAAGCCCTAATTCTATTCCTTTTCCTGTTCAGATCCATTCTTCCCGCTGTCATTCCTGGTGAACAGTTGGTTTCCTGGCACGTTGGATGCTTTCTTCCAGGCTCTCTTTCTGTGTGCTCTGCTCCTATTTTGGCTCTGTGTTTACCATGGCATCAGGGTCCAGGTGGGTCCATTATAATCTCCACCGGAACCCTTACTCCATTCCTCTTACTGTTGATAAAGATGCCATAAACTATTGACTTACTTTCCACCCCATTTATTTACTTGATTTATTATCTTTGCACAGGGTGAGAGGAAATGCCTGACATTCTACTTGCCTAAGCTGGTCATTGTTGGTCTCCTGTGGCTGTCGTCTGTCACGCTGGGAATATGGCAAACGTAAGTCTTATGCACAGATTATGACGATATTGAAGAAGGAAAACAATCTTGTATTGTGTTCTTTCTTCAATATTTTCACAATCTGTCCATGTATTAGTTGTTGTTGCCTGTTGTTTCCAGGTGAAATGATTCTCCCGTATTCTTGATTTACAGGGTCAATGAACTCCAAGATCCAACCTACCAATACAAAGTGGATATAGCCAATTTCCAGGTGAGTCGCTTAATGATGCAGATGGTTTGACTTAACAGTTAGATGATCCTCAAATTTTCTATGGTCAAATCAACTTCCCATGTTTACTCTTAAGGGCATGAAGATCTTCTTCCTGATTGTAGTGATCCTCTACATTCTCTACCTGATCTTCCTGATTGTTAGAGCTTGTTCTGAGCTCAAGAACATGCCTTACTCGGGTAACCCTGTGTGACACACACACACACACACACGTCCATGTTGATAAGGCTCTTCTCTCATTGTTATAACGAGCTCAATGTGTGCTGTCCTTTGTACCACCAGATCTCCGCCTGAAGTTTTTGACAGCCCTGACATTTGTGGTCCTCATAATAAGGTGCATTTCGAAGTTCTTAGAACTACCAAGCTACAGAAGTCAATGTTATATCTCTATTTGAAGTTCTTGATGAGCTAGCTGTCTGTCTGTCCGGTCAAATTGGTCCTATAATCCCTGTCCCATTCTTTCCCTAGCATGGTCATACTCTACCTGAGGTTTGGCGCCAAGGCCCTGCAAGATAATTTTGTGTCTGAATTGTCTACCCATTACCAGAACTATATCCTTTTAACGCAGAGATTCCCAAAGGACTCAGGCTCAGGGCTAGAGCGCCCAGAGTTCATGTGCAAAATTTACCATTTATTTTACCAGTGATTTCCTATGAAGATAGATGCTCATTTATTTCTCTTTACCTGTTGAATTTGATTGTTCCTTAACTCTAGACATACCTGCAGAATTCTTATCATTCTATGGCCTGCTCAACTTTTATTTGTACACATTAGCATTTGTGTATTCCCCCTCGAAAAATGCCCTATATGGTAAGTTTTATTCTTCATTGTTGGAAGATTTCTTTCCCCTGCTGCACAAATTTAGAACCGTAAATTAACCATTTTGAGTTTTGTGTCCCAGATTCCCAGTTGAAGGATAACCCTGCTTTCTCCATGCTTAACGACTCCGATGATGAAGTTATATACGGGTGAGTGTACAGTATTAAGTAAAACAAATAAAAATAAATAACACACAGACACACACACACACTTACAGATTATGTGGATGTGGGTAAAAACACTACGAACGCCCGGGGGTATTTAGGACCATTAAATCAGAGTGCCCAGCGATTTGCAGCAACGGAGCACATTTAGCGACGCACCAGGCGCTATCCCGGATGTAGCTGAAGTAGCTAGATGTAGCCAAAACACCCCAGAGGCGATCGACAACAACGGGAGGTATTATTAATTCTAACGCGACTAGCGATGCGACTTCGATGGCCCGTCTAAAACATAATTTATGCTTAGAATTGGACGGAATGATTAGATCAAGAGTTATAAACGTTTTAAGATTTTCGATCTGATCGGCTAAATGGGGGGGAACATTTTGGATGACGTCCCAACCGGAAATTACATTGAATGTTGCCCAACAGACGTTTCCAGCCTGTGGAGCGATGCGATCCGTTTTGATATCAATAAATCTCAGTGCCACCAGGTGGATACCAGTTTTGGCCCATTATAAATAAAAATAAATTGTAATTCTATTGTGCATGTAATGTGCATATCATCACCTGAACACCAGATTAGACGATTTTTTTAAATCTGGATGAAGTAAAAAAAAATATATTTTTTGAAAATATTATGGATTTATTCAAAAAGGCGTCCAAAGGCGCCATTGGCAATCTTTGGCCACCAGGGGGAGGCGTCCAAAGGCGTCATGTGGCACTGAAGGAGTTTTAATCTCTGTCCTGAGCACTGGGCGTTACTATTTGATAGGACGGAGAACTCTGTTTTGCCGCTCAGGGTGTTAATACAGTATGTGTTGGTAGTTTTTGTGCATCCCCATTGCATACGGTTTTGATGGTAGAACACACCTAAACCCATTTTCTTTCTCTTTGAAGGAGTGATTACGAAGAAATGCCTTTACAAAATGGCCGTGCTATCAAAGCAACTGCCAAGTATCAGGATGACAGTGACAGTGACTGATCTGAGCTAATCTCTGAGTGGAATTTCCCATCTCTTCTCTTGTTTCTCCACTGAAAAGTTGGAAGAGTACAACAAACTGTCATGTGTAAATAGGGAGTATTTGCATTGGTAATGCAAAGTAAAATACACTAACTGTACATATATATATTTTTTAAGAATAAATTCAACATGAATGTAATTTCACTGAAAGTCCATGTATGCAGGCAGATAGATTTGTTTGTTTGTCACCAAATGGAAACTGTGTCATCAAAATTTCATTAGTCCACAAATATTTCTTTCCCCTGTAGCCAGCATTTCATTACAATGTGGGTACAGATGAACACTACTGTTTGAAAGGGAAAAGTGCCATTTTGTCATGAGATTTATTACATTATAAGGAAAAGTTGTTTTTAATGCTTTATTTTGAAACACTACTGTCTGTGCTTGCACTGTTTTTGCCATTGCTCATTGGCTCACTGTCATTCTGAGAGTTTATATTTATCGCATTAAATGGCATGAAATTAAATCGCTTATGCAGACAATATGTATTGTGGCCAGTAAGCATTATTTTAATTTAATTCATTAATAATGGTGCCATAGCATTGATGACCCACTGTGGTCCCACTGCCCATCATTGTTCTCAGATGAGTTTTGCCACTAGGGACAGGGAGAGCCTTGAACTGAGCCTAATTTATACTTTGTCATACAACTGTGTTATACAACTGTTATGGTTTCCACTAGATATTTGAAAAGTCCTTCACCTTTTCATATTGGCACACTGATACAAAGGACGTAAAACCCGTCGGGCAGGCCCGGCATAATGCCCTCCATCAAAACTTGACTATCCAACCATGACCACACCATGCCTAAACTTAGTACCATACTAGTATAAAGGACTATACCATCCAAATCTCTTGTCAGTCGTCCAAAGCTAGTCTTATTCATATGCTCTTAGTACCAGGTGTGCCATCAAGGCACCAACTTTTTTCTTTCTTTTAAAAAAACAACTTTTAGCAGTACAGAGCGGGTACCTCTTGCCACTTGTTTTGTTGTTTTCAATTCATTCCTTATGAAGCAGCTTTATGATTGCACTCATTGAGTATGAATATGTAACTCATTGTCTGAAATTGATGGCATTTGATATGTCTTAAAGGACCACTTGTGTGTCATGTTGGTTATTTGTGTCTTATTGTAACCCTGCTGATTTAGTTGCACCTTTGGACATTATTAATTATGAATTATTTTTGCTTTGTTGTAGAACATGGTTTATCTTTAGCTGTCCTCTCATTGAGTGAAGTCCCATTGAGGAAATTATACTGTATAGCAGTGGGCTAAGGTTTTATGGTCATGGTTCACCAGGATCCTGGATGGCTTGATTCTAGCCTTAAAATAATTTATATAAATATTATATATTTAATATTAAATTTATGGGTGCAACTCCCCTCTCCCCCTCATTAGCAGGCAACAGTGCAGCACTATCTCTCTGTTTCTGGCACAACAGCATCACTTTTGCCCCTACTGGTACTCTAAACATAATCACGGACATTGCTGTTCCTTGGAGTGGTTGCACCACTCAAAAATGGCATTTTTGTGACACCAGAAAACCACACCCACTGCTATGCCTTATTGCGTTATCTGTTGCCTCATGCCTATTTATGTTTTCAAATTGTAGGTTGTGTATTTTAAAGCTTTCCTGAATCAGAAATGAACTGTTACTTAATCACATATATCTTAAAATGGTGAATGGTGCCTTGTTTTCACTGCAAACCAAGGTTTACTGTTAAATACTGTTGCAGTCTTAAATGTTGTGGAAAAGGCTTTGTTTATATACAAGATTGTTAGTGAATGAATGGACTATATTGACTTTTGGAAATTTTAAGTTTGAATTAAATGTGGGATCTCTGCTGTTGGGCATAGAGACGATATTTGTTGCTTCAAGAAATTGTGTACATGCACCATTATGTAATATCACATCACATGTAAATAAAACTTGCTATAAACAAGCATTACAATTTGTTATAGCATGTGTAACTAACTGTAGTCTGTAAGTCTTTGTTCAATACAATACCAAAGACAATACAAATGAATAAACAATATAATAATATAATAAACATTTAATTCAAGTATTGTACATGGAATATTGGTCTTCATAAAACACTGCAGGTGCGTTTTTAAATGGCGAGTCCAAACACACTGACGATGCAGTACATAGACTTGTTCTCCCATCGTACTGTACAGCTACCTGTTGAGTGCAACACACATTAGTGGAAGAGAGAATCGTACAGTATTCATTCAGCAAACAACTATTGCAATTTAACTTTGGAGCACAAATGATGAGACTGAAATGATACATGTGCATTATCATACCATCAGTGGAGTTGTCCCAGAAGCATGAGCTGGCTGTTTGTAGACCTGCCCCATTTTTCTGCATGATGATACAGGTTACTGTGTGAAGGATATAAACACAATCATATATACTGTAATGATGACTGCAGGTCACAAAAGCCATCAATGCATTTTACTGTCAGGATCCAACATACCAACATATTTGAATGGCTTTCCAAGTTTACTGAGTTGACTGAGGCACTGCTCCACTACATTGGAAGTCCACTGATTGACTCTGCTGTGTTGATAAGCATTTCCTCCAATGGCTCCTTCTACTGACTTGAGGGACAATTCAACAAAAGAGCTAGTAATTCATCCTTGTCCAACAAGTTACACACAGAGCTGCAAGTACACGTGACTCAGCACACACCATGATTTAATTACCGGTATGTAATTTTATGTCCAGGAATTAATACGAGTCTGTCTGCGATTTGGAACAGCCACGGTTGCTATAGCAACCACTGTTGTTGCAACCAATAAACAACGGTTAAACTTTTGTTAGCCACTGGCTATTTAACCGGAAACTATAATCTACAGCAGACAAGCCAGAAAACAATAAAACTGGTATTCCTACCTCTTTTATTACTGCGCTCACTTCGTCCACCACAAACGCAGTCTGTATTAATTAAAAGGAAAATTGTTCAGATCAGATTGTGTTCTGCAGAACAGAATCCTACCAATCTATAATCTCTTTCCATCAGTCTGTATACGTTGAACTGGTCAGAGATAACAACAATGCTGCAGATTCTACACAAATAGATTAAAAAAGATTGTGCCCCTGCCTCCTGCCTACCTCTTCTGCGGTCTGAAACTCGTCCATTATAATCAGGACGTAACGTTGATTCGCAGCAAAACCATCTACTATCAGAGAGTCAACTGAAATGAGCATGCGCCGGTGGCAAGTTTTTTATTCCTAGGCTAGCTCAGGGAAGGAGCGCTCGTTTTACCATGCCGGCCACTAGTAGTAGGGTCACCGGTGAATGCCGGAATTACGCCAAACGTAAACGGGAAGTAAACGAGGGGGACAAATGGCGTTCGGTCATAAACGGTATTTAAACACTTCTGTATTGAAAACTACGGAGTAATACATTACACGAGCACCCCGCAGACCTCTCTAACATTTG
The DNA here is from genome assembly GCF_964188405.1 of Protomyctophum parallelum. NCBI lineage: Eukaryota > Metazoa > Chordata > Actinopteri > Myctophiformes > Myctophidae > Protomyctophum > Protomyctophum parallelum. Next base: position 36,388,983 of record NC_139717.1, on the reverse strand, counting down.
GAGCATCAGGGTAAGCATATTATATTTTGCATTTGTACATGTTTTGTTCGGAGCCCTAAGGTTTCAGCTGGTGTACGCCCACCCTCATGGAAATGAAGTCTACTAAGATTAAATGTTAAAATCTAGGAGACTTCTTAGGCTAAGGTTGGGGCAGCGTACTTAATCACACCTGTGAAATTGTGTACACTGCCCCACATTTTGTTCTAGTTTTTGAATGAAGTTTACTTAAATTTTGTCAAGTGTGCTGCTGTGAATGAATTCGTCGAATGTATTTGTGAATGCTAAAGTGTAGATATTTTGATAAATAATAAGCTTTATGCTACGGTACACGTTTTCTGCCAGAATTTTAAATGGATAGCCTGATTAGCTCACCAGCTGACCCCACGTAGCAGCAAGCAATTGGGTGAGTGATAACTGGATGGATAACTCTACTCAAAACCTGGACACTTTCTAGGTCTGGTGGTGCCGTGGCCTACCATGCATTTTATTTATTATTATTTGTACTGGACCAGGGCTAGGTGCTAAGTGTTTTCTGGTGCTCGAAATTGGTAGCACCAGTGCCACCAAATACAATTTTTCATTTCGAGCCCTGCTGTAATGTGTTGGGCATGGCATTGCATACTGACTGTTACGCTGCCACAGAATGAATGGTTGCAGTAAATTAGATTCATAGTTCACTTCACATCAACTGATCTTCTTTACCGTCTCCTCACGTTTACAGTTGCAAGGTGGAGGAAATTCTGTCCATTAGTCAAAACTGGTAGCCCCAAATCATAATGGTTACAGTCAGTCACAGCTAGAGATGTCACTATGACCCAGACATGATTGTTGATCATTTTTAAACAGACTTGCATGTCACTGTCAGAACCAGTGTCGGAAACAGTCATGGCACATGAGGCCATGGCAGTGAGTGAAGGGGAGCCCACAAGTCAGCTTGCAACCGTTTGGACCCAATGGTGACCCTTTGGTGTGGTTGGGGCTTTAGTTGTCAGTCCAGTTCAGTTTCTTGTACGCCTAGGCTAGGACCCACTAGGTGTCCACAATCTCGGTGCATGTGACTTTATGCTTACTAGACACTTTCCAATATTCTTGCTCGACATCATTTTGCAGACAGTGCTTCCCTATAGGGCTTGGAGATTGTTTCACCACTTGTCAAGTTGATGAAGTTCAAGTTTCATCAAGTTGATCACTTGTTTCCACTCTCCACTGTCCCTCTGTCCAGTGGCTGGAGACATTTTCATTTTCATCTATCCAGAACTCTCCTTACATGGCTCAACTGTATCTAAACTCAATATGTAACTAAGACTATGAAGAAACCATATATGAAGAAACCACAGTTTGTTTGTCCCTATAAAGATTATGAAATACCCACTCCTTTGGGGTAGTTATATGTGTATGTGTCGTATCGACATCATCAATGGGGCTGTGATCGGCTAAAAACTGCCCAAATTTGGAGTCATACGTCACTGATGATGGATGTTATAGATGACTGGTGTCACAGGGTGGTCACATGAAATCCGAGATCCACATTAGAATCATAATGTGTCCATGTGGATCTCAAGATCCATATAATTTGTTAGCTCATCAACCGTTCTTTTTGGTTATGAATATATAGGCCTAACATAACATCACATTGATGACTTCATTGACTCGTAAACCTCACTGTGTAATGGAGAGACTGATGCATAAACATGTTATTTTAATCTCTTCGCTGGTTGTGAGGCTAGGTCTGGTGTTTTATGGAGACTTGCAGGACAGAACCATGGCTGTGAAATACACAGATATTGACTACCATGTGTTCACGGACGCTGCCAGGTTCATTACTGAGGGCAAGTCTCCCTACAACAGATCAACGTACCGCTACACCCCTCTTCTAGCCTGGTTACTGACTCCCAACATCTACCTCAGCCCCGTATTTGGCAAGATCCTCTTCATCCTCTGTGATGTACTTTCAGGCTTCCTAATCTTCCATCTCCTCTGTCTGCGAGGCGTGGACTCCCGCCGGGCATGTTGCATCTGTTCTCTATGGCTCTTCAACCCCCTGCCCATGGGAGTGTCCAGTCGAGGGAACGCAGAGTCGATCCTGTCTGCTCTGGTGCTGGGTACACTGCTTTGTATGGAACGGAAGCGACTGACGTGTGCGGCGCTACTTTACGGCCTCTCGGTCCACATGAAGATTTACCCTGTTACATATGCTCTGCCCATCGCTCTGGCCATGCGAACCCCAGCGCCCAGAGGAGAGGAGAGGACAGAGACTAGGTGGAAGAGAGCACTGGGGTTCATCGGAAGCTTCCTCAACCAAGAGTTGTTCCTGTTCATCGCTGTGTCAGGAGCAGTGTTCTGTGGCTTTACTGCACTTTTCTATCACATATATGGTTGGGAGTTCCTCCGTGAGACCTACCTGTACCACCTGACAAGACGGGACACCAGACACAACTTCTCCCCCTACTTCTACATGCTTTACCTCACTGCGGACAGTGGTTGGAGCGTGTGGCTGGGCCTTGCAGTGTTCCTGCCTCAGCTGGGTCTTGTGTTGCTAGTATCCTGGGCGTACCACACAGACCTGGCTCTCTGCTGCTTCCTGCACACTGCCATGTTTGTCTCATTCAACAAAGTCTGCACGTCACAATACTTCCTCTGGTACCTGTGCCTGCTTCCTCTTCTCATACCTCAGCTAAGTCTGTCACCAAAGCAGGGAATTGCATTGTTGGTTCTGTGGTTCACTGGCCAAGGTGTGTGGTTGGGGCCAGCTTACTTGCTGGAGTTTGAGGGCTACAACACATTGCTGATGATCTGGCTGGCTGGTCTGCTGTTCCTGATCATCAACTGCTTCATCTTGCTTCAGATTCTAGCCCATTATAAACCAAGACAGACCTCACAGAGACTAAAGGTGCACTGACAAAAGTGTGGAAGGACTGTGTTATCATTCCTTGGATTCAAAACATTCACCTTTTAAAATCATTATCTGTGCACTATATACAAAGGAAGAGCCCTTATACTTATAGCTCACCAGCTCAGAATGTAACAGCAACAACTTTATTATTCATATACTCCTCTTCAATCCTGTTTAGTTGTAGTGTTTCTACAGCTTATTTCAGTTACATTACTTCCTTTTTGTTTGAGGGAAAATACCCAGCTTTCTGGGTTTGTGTAAACACAAACATTGAAGACGGAAAAGTGAGGACGCAAATTGTGATTGGGTGGGAGATGTGCCATTGGTTGAGCATCGCATAACGATTGTGCCACACTGCCACAGGGGACACCCGTTGTACAGTATATATATATGGCTGGTAGAGAGATGTCAGACATTGTGTAATACTCGAGATACAATACTTGGACCTCTTAAAAGGATCCCTGGCTAATGAGACAAATATGCTTTAAAACATTATACTTGCCCTCTACAACTAAAAGAAAAAATCACACCCGTGTGAAGTGAGGGTCGCTCTTATCATAATAATACATCATCTCATACTGGCCAATAAGTGCCTGTTGCCTGTGATTGGTTAGCTGATTTGCTCATCTACATATGCCATAAATCTTTCCTTCAATGTCAATGGCGTTTAATGTTTTGATGTTTTAATTTACGTCATATTTAGTGGAATTTGGACTCGATCACCGCAGCTGGGTTGCCTGAGTGAGAGGTATGACGTTCGAGAGACCCGAAACCACAATGAAGGTCATCGTGGTGACGTACCTAAAGGTATGTTTCAAGGTTGGTATAAGGTCAATAATTGAGTGCCCCTCACTTCACACATGTCATATTTGATTGCATTAATGACGTTAAACAATGTTAAACTCACTTTGCCACTCAATGTGCCATTCACTTTATGCATGCGCATACTCTATTGGAGTAATAGACGCACGCGCCCCTCACTTCACAAGGGTGTGATTATTTATTTTGGGAAATAATCCAATTTCACATTGAGGTGCCCAGTGCCCACTCTTCCAGTTAGTTTCAATTCCTTTATCACTGTTTGAACCAATGAATGTGTCCCCACCTAGTGGCCATTTACAGTTGTAGCAGAGTGGCAATTTGATGACTTGCAGTCTCCTACTGACCCAGTCATCAAATTATTGGCCATGAATTCAAGGCTACATGGGTTGTGTAACTCCTTTAACAGCCTCATCTGTCCAAACTGGAGCATGGTGAATGCAACAATCGATGTACTAAGATAAAACACTAGACTATGATCCCTATGTTTCTGAAGCACATGAAACCAGAACATAGAAAATCGTCTAAGTTCATCCTATTTAAACTGATCTGAGACTTCAACAGCTGAGGAAACATCTGATTGAGGGATTTTGGGAAGAAAATTGTACACTAAGGTGAACTAGATGCATTTACATCATACATGTACTCATCATGAATCCTTAACCCATTCTGGGCGGGAACCCATTTTGGTGTGTTAGCATTGCGTTATGCTTTAGCTATTTTTGAAAAATTGAAGAACTGACATTTTTAGAATCTGATCTCAGGTCAGAATGGGTTAATCAGACCAGTGTGTGTCCAGTGGAAACCTCGTATGAATCTGATCTCAGGTCAGAATGGGTTAAGTAACAGCATGTTCACCTGTATTTAGGCATGTCAAACTGAAATACTTTTCATTTTTGCACATAGATCAAATTTAGGCCAGGTTCCAGGGATGTGAAAAACTGGGCTGCATGGCAAATTATACAGTAAAGACTGCAAGGACCATTACTGTTTGAATGCAATCATAACAGTTTAATATCCACAATGTCTCAAAAACCCATCATGTGTTCATTTATTAGCTGCATGGCACTATGGCTTCTTAGCACAGTGGTTTGGAAAATAGGTCATCAATTAAATGTACTACCGGTATATAATTTAGCCTATTTTTGCATCAGACAAGGACATAAAGATATTCAGCACTAAATCCTAATCTAGAACCATAACTAGGACCTAAACGAGTATGAGATGGAGCCAACTTTGATTTATTACACTTTATCCATACATGATGATACCATTACTAGTTTACTACACATTTTAGCTCTGTGCACAATAAAACAGTATGCTCATGCAAGATCCAGCTTTGAAAATGTAGTATTGAAGTGCATTTTAATAGTCAAAGCTTGTTAAACTTGTCTGCCTATTGCCATGGCGCATGTAATTCCACACAATGTTATCACTGAACAATTCAATCAAAATTCACTTCAAGCAATCTCTCAGTTATACAATGTTTAATATTTACAACATAAATTGACAGGTCAAGTCCAAACAGAGGTGGACTATCAAATTTGAATTTGTACATTTAGCCAGCCCACATCAACTCAGTGTCCAGGTAAAAAGCATTTTGTTAACACCCCGAGCGTCAAGGACGAAGTTCTCCACCCTATCAATTAGTAACGCCCAGCGTTCAGGATGGAGATTGATCAAAAGGACGGAAATTATTGATATAAAAACCGATCGCATCGCTCCACAGGCTGTTTGCGCAACATTCAATGTTATTTTCCCGTGGGACATCGAAAATGTTCACCCCCATTTTAGCCGACGAGATCGAAAATCTTAAAACGTGAATAACTCTTGATGTTAATCATTCCGTCCAATTCTAAGAAAAGATTATGTGTTAGACGGCCCATTGCGGTCCCGTCGCTAGTTGCGTTAGAATTAATCATACCTCCCGTTGTTGATCGCATAGTGTTTTGGCTACATCAAGCTATTTCAGCCACATCCGGGATAGCATCCGGTCCGTCGCTAAATGGGCTCCGCTGCTATAAATCGCTGGGCGCTATGATTTAATGGATTAAATAACACTGGGCGTTCGGGGTGTTAACAAGGTTATTTATGCTGTAAATTGGCCACAAACCATAACAGAATCAACACACTTGAATCCACCCTGAAATACTTGTAGTCCACAAACCAATATTCTTTTGTAGATTGTGTTTATTTCTGAGAGAAGGGGAATGAATTCTGATCCATTAACTCGCCAACTCTGTCCTGAAGTAACTGAACCACCTCCGCCAGTATGAACACATGGGTATCATCAAGGTCCTGGATAATGAATTTCTTCCCCAGGGCAGACGTCTCATCCAGGTACAGGAGGAACTGTTTCATGGCAGGATCACTGTAGGTGGACAGAAATAAGGAAACATACACATAGATCAGATTCTAAAAATGTCTTCCACATCCTGACAGTTTTCTGAAAAAGCTATGTTTCTATCTCAGTCGTTCTTCGATTTTTCAAAAATAGCTAAAGCATAACATAATGCCAACACCAAAAGGGGTTCCCGCCCAAGATGGGTTAACACATATTTCCAAGGCACAATATATTACTATTGTAAATGTAGTCGACCTATTTGATCAATGAGTAACGTGGGCAAAGTGTTAAGGCTCATACATAGTCTGGATTTACGGTGGTGGAGTGACCACCGAACTACAACATGACGTCACGAGCCGCGGTGAAGAGCAAACCACCGCCACCGCTCCAGCCCTTCTCTCTGTTTTTACTCACCACCGCTCAACGTTATTTCAGCTCCGGTGGTCAGCTCACCACCGGAGCGGTGGTCACCTCACCACTGAAAATCCAGACTATGAATAGGCCTTTACTATGACTCATGTTCATACTATTGATGTTCAATGATGGTAAGCTCTAGTCTCAGAGTTACCGTTAAAATTGTTGCATCACTTGTTTATCCTTTATCAATGTGATTTCTCTCTCCTTGTTAATAGCTGGAGATGGGGAGCAGGGGTCTCTTTGTGCAAAAACACGCTATAGCAATGCCCTATGGGAATATATAGCTATTTAACACTCATTTAAACAAAATATCACTTACAGCAACTCCATGGTAACCTAACCACCAGAAACATCTTTTAAGCAATCTAGATGGTAGCCACCCACTGACTCATTGGCTTCACAGTAGGTGAAAGCATCTCTCTCTACCAAAGACAATCACCAGATTCCCTTACCACTACAGTCACTTTCAAGTCACCCACACCTGGTGCATTATACTAATCCTAGTGTTTACTTTAAATCCTTACCATTCAACCAGAACACCCTTGAGTACGTTGACCATGGTGATGTACGGACGAATAGAGGAAAACCTGTAGCCTAATTCACACATGAAATAATAAGTTACTGAGATAATGACCCAGAGAGAAATGCGTAAAGTTATAGCACAATGTAAGTAAGTGTAAATGAAGACCTAGACATGGTTTACAATGACGCTTGTCTATGATTATGAGTCTGACAGTCATGTTTCAGTTTCAGAGCTAAAGACCAAGGTGATCTTTCAAGCTATGCTACTCAATTTAGCAGAACACTGAGAACAGCTTGTCCGACTGCTTTATAATATAAAAACTCAATAACCAAGCTCACAGCGCGCAAACGTTCATTAAACGTTGAGCTTGTAGATCAAATTATATATAACTGATTAAAACTATTTTGGTGCTAGACATCGCCGTGCGACCGAGCATCTGCTAAGGCTAGGCGAGCTACTAGGCTACACGAAATAAATTAAAATAAATAATTATTCTGTCGTTTGACATTAAGTAATGCAATAACGATGAAGTATACTTACAGCACCGCTGGGCTAGGACCACACGCTTTGATGGATAAGAAGATATATACGTAAACCTTTCAGCAACTCTTTTTGTTGTTAGCCGAAACACTTAACTAGTGGCAACTGCTGAGAAGTGAACAACAAAGCATTGTGGGATATACATGACGACACGACACACAATTCAATTCAACACCATTTTATTTGACATGGGACTGAACTCAACTGAACTCATAACTGAAAATATGTTTAGAAAGCGAACAATAAAAATAACACAACATTAAATATTAATAACATGTCAGGCAGGTGACGTGAGTGAGGTAAGGCTCAAATAGAATTTATGGCACAAGGAAGGTACAGTAAACAGAAACATAAATGCAGTAGAAAATAAAGGGCTAAATGTGTGCACCAATTGCTTCAACTCATGAGCACCTGGATAAACAGCATCATGTATTAATGGGGAGATTAAGATAACAAGAGAAATAAAACCTGGCCATGTTTCATCTCTATGTAAACAGTCATGCTGATTTTTAAAACATTTCACAATTAAAAACCATCTACTAGAATAACTGGATTATGATTTATTCATGGTGGACCAGTGTGCCTTTATCAGCTACTGCAGGAGGACAGAGATACCCGTACACCGTGGCCATGGTTCCTCCATTCTAAAGATCTCAATAATAAATGAAATAAATCTCTTAATATCCATATGCTATTATCCATAGCACATTTGATATTTCATTTAAATGTGCAACAAGGAGAGGCAGTTGGGTTTTAATTTGTTTGGAAAGAAGACATTCATACACTAGCTACCTAAATCGCCCCCCACCCCACACACATTTCAAGTATACTGAATAGGTCATGTCCGTCTTTGTAAGGTAATCAGCGGTTGATGTGGTTCTGCAGTGCTTCATTGATGAACTGGAGGGTGCGCTTGTAGATGAAGGAGTCTTTCTTTTCCGGCTTGCAGATGTTGAGATGATCTACATCCACCTCAATCAGGTCCCCAATGCCCAGGTCTGAAATATATACCCGCAGGAAAGTTAAGACTATAGTGATGGGGTTGCACACTAGCCTGGAATCCAGATGGAGGCGCTCGCTCAGTGTTTGTTTTACCCGAGGCCGATTCTACAAATGTCTTCTAATCTAGATCCTAACATTCAGAAACGGTTTTCTGAATGTCAGTGGTTCTCACACTTTGCCAAGGTATAAAATAATGGTTAAAGTGGTTAAAATGTAAAATTCCTATACCGGGGTTGTGGCTCTTTCAGAGCGGAAACTCTGGGGGGAGGGGAGGGGAAAAAAGAAGAAAAAAAAAAAAAAAGAAATCGAAAAATGTTGTATAATATTTTCGTGTGAACATTAATAAAAAAAACTTTGATCAAAAATTTAAAATTCCTGGCCTTAATGGGTTAAGTGAGAAAGGTGATCTGCAGAACAGAGCGAATCAATCTGGATTACAGTCTAGTTACACACAATGATTTAAGACTGAAAGGAGATAGAAAAAGACTTGATATGGCAAGTATCGATGAGAACATTTCTGGTGCAATTCATATATTTTTGCATTTTCAGTACCAATTTCTCCCAAGAAAATGGATTACAGTCAACCAACAAGCTTGCTCCACCACAGTTGCTTACCTGCTGACTGCATCGGTACCACCACACTCTTGATCATGGGGCCGATGGTTGTAGCATGTGTCTCTGCAAAGCTCAGCACCTTGAACTCCCTCTCTCTGGCAATGTTCAAGAAGCTCTCATTCAAGCTCTGCAGTGCTGGCGAGTCTAAAGTTACAATATAGACATGCTCAAACATAATGCACAAATTAAGTACTAAAACACATAAGCCATACCAATCCAATAAAATAAAGATTTTTACCTAAACTGACATCCTGTATTCATTAGCAGAAATGCATACTGTCTAACTCTATTACCTTTGAAAGAATACAAAATAACACTTGATTTTCACTGACCTCTACAGAGCTCCCTGACTTCAATGGAGGGGAAAAGGAGGTATCTGACATTGACGGAGTACTCAGCCATGAAGGTGCCATGGTGAGGAACACTATAGAACAAAACGCCTTTGGTATTCTTCATCAGCCCCTGCATTTCTGGGTCCTCGGAAGCATCCATCAGCATCTTCTTCACTAGTAAACCTAGAGTAGAAATTAGACACCAGAGGTAAGAGGCTTAATGTGACATTTCTTGTGTTGCCCAGTTTTATTGCAAAGGATTTCTGGCCAGATTGTGGCAGGGGAATGTCATACTGTAGCTGCAGTGAGTTTGTATTGTAAGATATTTTACTTCAATCTGAATCGATATGCTCAATGTAGATTGTTTTAATGAACCACTCACTACAGTATATTTCATTGACTGGATTATGAAGTGATCTATAATAGGCCTCCCTCCTGTTTTACACTACACTAATATCTTTGTTCAAATGCCTGAGTCATTTGCCATTTTCACAGAATGTTAGTCCCAGTACCGGGATGGCGGGTTCATGCTGCTTAACGCTTACTTTTCTTCAACCACATCATTTGCCTTGCCTTCATCCTCCTTGATTTTGGTTTTTGTCTGTTTTCCTTTGAGTTATGTAGTTTCTATTATTAGATTATGCTTATTTCTTATGCATTTAGTAGGGAAAGGTTATTTAAAAAACAAACTCTAGACTTGTACCTGCCATCATTGTATCATACAACCCTTTATGGGAAATTAAGTTTTGTCCAACTTCCCATTTAAGTCAAATGCAGAGTACCAATTTCATCATACAGTAGGTACAATAATAATGTCAGTGAATGCATACCTCCCATGCTGTGTGCTATCCAGACCACAGGCCTCTCTCCCACGCCAGCAGTCTTCAGTTTATTCAGTAGTTCACGACTCCTGTAGGCCAGAGATTTCCTAAGTAGAGAGAAACATGAAAGAGTTAATCAACTGTTTATCACTAAAAGGGGTGAAAAAACAACACTACAGTACATTATTCACCTCTGGTTTTCAGCAGGACACTTGGCCTTCCAGTCACTTAGGTGACTGTCATACTCCACTGATAATATCCTCAGATTCGGGCAGTCTGCAGCAAGCCAGGACTGGTTCACATAGGAGCGATAAATACAATGAAATCACTGTTAACTTATTATCACACAGGGTTGTAAGTGAGTAAGAGGACCTAATTTCTCCTTTCATTGTCAATGGCAAATATGAGACATGTGAGGACAAAAGCTGAGGGGCTAGCACCCCTCAAAAAAACCCTCGTCTTTTGACCATGATCATGTAAGATGACAACTGAATTTATGTGATTGGTTAGCCGATTTGCTCGTCTACACATTGTCAATGGCAAATGTGAGATGTGACGGGTCGAAAAGCTGTATATAGGTCAACCCGTGTGAAGTGAGGGGCGCCCTTATCGTACATCATCATGACGCAACATGTCGATTTGTTCAGACACATGACGTAAATTCTCCTTGGCAAATGTAACATGTAAATGTAACACAAGTTGGGACAAAAAGCTGTATATAAGAGGGGCTAGCGCCCCTCAAAAATGGAGACGATAGCAGTCCTACAAGCTCACAACATGTTGTGAACTTGTAGATCAGCTATTTGCACCTGACCATGTGACCACAAATTATAAAAAGTGGCTCGAGTGGTAAAGTGCATCACACCCAAAGCTGACGTGTGTGGCTCACCTTGGGCCAGCATTCGGTGTAGTCCTCTCTGTTTACTGCTCCCTTCTCCACTTCTTCTTCGCTATCACAATCTTTCTGTCTCCATGTCTTAAAGGCTGCACCCAGAAGTCCATGGACAAACAGCACATCTGCTTTGATCGGCTGCCTGGAAGTTGATACAATGTCAAAAGCACGGTCAAGGTAAAGTTTATTTATACGTCCCAAGCTGGGCAATTCATTTTTACAGCAGATAATAAAAGCTCTAAATGACATAATACAGTAAACATACAACAACAACAAGAGACATACGTATACATTATCATAAGATAGATATAAGCTGAGTGTCAGTTTAAATCATGACAAACGTAAAGGCTAACTGAGATTGTAATCGAATGTGTAGATGATAATAAGATACAGTGAACCCGGAACCAAGCTATAAACAGATATTTAAGCCAACAATACAATAACAGCAATAAATAATGTATTTTGATCACTATGTGTGCTTACTTGTCACGTGTCTGTGGATGAAGCACATACACCCCGTCTTGATATTTCTCCCTCACCATCTCCCTGTCCAGGTTGGCTAGAGCCCGGGCTGCATGAGACGCCTGCATTACATGTGGGGACTGCATCATCTCTGCCAGCACAGACACCCAGCCTGCAGATCAGCACAACACAACACAGACCACCATTGTTATTACGCTAGTATTGTAAGTAGTTCGTTTCCAGTGCATCTTGTTCATAGTAAAAGGAGATTACAAAAGAAAGTATTCAAAGTAAGCAGTTGCTCTACTTTGATCGCATAATGATTTGATCTGAACATGGATATCCCTTTAAAAAGCCAATTCTAATCATGTATACGAGTCGCGTCAAACCAAACCAGATACCAAAGCAGTTTGTGTGTGTGTGTGTGTCCCCTACCAGATTGTACTATGGCATGGTGAGCGCTTTCGTTGAGTGCCAGGTTTCCTATGATGCGAACAATGTTCCTCTGAATCTTGTGCGAGTCCCTACGAAGCTGGTAGACCCTCTGGAGGAGCTGAAGACCTCCATTGGCAACTATGTGGTCACAGTGACTCTGGACCTGAACATGACCAACACAGTATTTCTGTAAGCTTTATTCACACTTTATATATTGTAAAAATAACTAGAAGTGAAGGTTATTCACCGTATATTAGATTGAACTGAAACAATCATCAGTGATCACTACCTTAGAGTGTTGTACTAGTGCTTGTAGACAGAAGGATTCCACCTTCTCAGCGGGAACAGAGGTGAGGCTTTGGGCGTATGGTAAGCCATTGCCGCCAAAACACCACAGGCCACCCTGTAACATTGGAGAACACAGTAGACAAGGGGAGAAGCTCAGAGAGGAAAAGATACTGTATATTTAAAATGTTGTTCTCATTTTGTGTTCCCTTGTGTCTCACCCTTTGTGCTGCCAGGGACTGACTGCTCTCTCTCAGAGCCAGTGAAGTGAAGTACTCAAGACATTTGTCCACCTCAGACTGAGGTAGAGATGCAAGCAGCTGCCTTAGGCCGTCCTCCATTGAGAAACCCTGTGAAGATGACATTGGCTATCTTTAACATGAAGCCATCACAGCTGCAGTGAGAAGGTACTGTGATTTGCTGACTGACTATATTAATGAATAATTCCTTAATATAGTCAGTCAGCAAATATCTCACAACGGGTAAGGACTAGTGTTGACAATTATTGTCAACACTAGTCCTTACCTGTCTAATAGTTCATTGCATTGGATGAATATTGAATAATGTGCAAATGTACTTGGCAAATACCCCAATAACACAATTATCATTAAGGATTATTATTATTAACTTAATTAAAAGTAGACTAAATTAATTGAGTCTATAGTGGGCTGACTTTATATAAAGAACTGCACACTTATGGGATAGAGGAAGAGTGAGTGGTGATCAGAAACACGGACAGCCTTAATACATGAAGTACAATGAAGTACGTACGCCTTCCACCTCAGGCAGAGCAGGTGGGCAGAGAAAGAAACGCAGGTCCACTTCAGGAGTCCGAGCCAAACCCACCGCAGTCCTCTGATCTAGAGCCTGTGCTGCTGTCTGGTATTGGTAGTCTATATGTTGGAAATGGATATGAACCAATCCCGGTTAAGCTCACTTTATTTATTTACAGCAAAACGACATAAATTACATGTTGACAAAGTAAAAAGGAGTCTTTACAGTAGATACATTTAACAAGCAATGTTATAGTTTGTGTTTTATTTATTTTACCATGCCAATGATGGTTGTTACTGAGGTCCTGTACAGCCTGTAGTCTGACAGCCTTGATGGGTGACTGTGTTCTCTTCAGCAGCACCCATAATGCCACCTCATGGGGGTCTGCGTCCAGATGGCTAAGGTGCTCTAAGAAATAGGCACAAGCCCAGAAGAAACCATAATATGAATATGCCAAGGGCATTCTGTAATCTAGTCTAATTCACAACGTTCAACTCAGCACCTAGTTATCTACAACCTTAGATATAACAGAGGTAAAAACTGACAAGAAGTTGGAAACCTTGCTGACCTTTTGGTTGCAAACTTTGTTTCATCAACTGTGCAGCTGACCCCCGAAAAGGTTAAAAGTGACATTATTACAATAGCTAAAACAAAAGTAATTCATTAAATAATTTTTTGCTAAATTTGCTACATAATTTTCACAGGTCTAGAATGTAAAAAAGCAGTAGTCACTGGCATTTTCTTAAAACAGGAAATACCAGTACACTATAGACATTGCATTATTCACACTCACGTGTGCATGGAACTCATGAATGCACAAAACCTTTGACATTCAAACCCAAAACATGCCAGGCAGGTGTTTCCGTTTGCCTACATGTCACACTCAAAAGAGCAATGGCTAGTAACTCTGCCTCAAATGTCATGATTGCATTGCTATACCTATCCGAGTATAAACGTTAATATTACTATCTGTAGCATTGAGTTGACTTCTGCTTTCCAATAAGGAAACAAGCGGAAGCAGGACAGAGTTTCAAACGATTTCCCTTTGAGGGCCTTCTCCAGATAAACCTGTAGAATGTGCTTGTTGCTTCAGAAGAATATTATTTCCTCACCATCTAGTGGTCGCAGCAAAATCCTAGATGATATTTCAAGAAACCTTCTTGCTGCTTTATGGAGCTCTCTCCTGGCTTTGTACGTGAGCCCTGAAACAGACAGATCATGGAGGAAATATAGGACATTAAATGTCTTGTGAGAATTAGATTTATATCTTTGTGGTGTTTAAGACACGGCACATAAAAGAGAACAGATAACATTGTAGAGATTACATTAATTATTAAATGTTAACTCTGTATACTGTAGGTCGGTGAATGTTTTCAGTGACAGTGACATGCAAGCCTTGACCGGTGGAATTTGTAGGCTACAGACGGTTTCAACATTGGGAGTAGAGAGGGGAAGGAAGGGATGACAGGATGCATGGAAGAGAAATCACTGGACACCTGGACATAACAAATCTTTCTGCTCAACCAGGAAAACAGATGAAACTTCCACCCCCCCTATATCCATCCGGTCTGGGCCAAGAAAAGTTTATGACTACCTCCATGATACCTTCCATGTTTCCTCATTAAAATGGGACTATTCTCAAAGTTTAAATCCATTTTAGCTGTAAAAGTAATAATGTCTATTACAGAGCAGGCCGCCATCTATCTACCCAGGAACTACACATGTGATATTGGATATTATCATATGTCCCAAGATATTATCTTGGGACATATGATGACTTGCACTACTCTGTGCCATAAAATCCAGGTTAATGACATACAGTACAGTACCTGCAGCTACATTCTCCTGTTCTTTTGAGGGAGTGGTTTTCAGATAGATGTAGGACTTGTATTTTTCTTGAAGAATTGCCTGAGTGTCAATCGTCACAGCCTTGTCCAAGACCGCCACCTCATAAGAGATAAAAACACAACCGCTGTGGACAGAAACAGTGATGGATATTAGGTGTCATTGAAAGTGACAATATAGTTAGTATACCTAGACCAAGATGTGAAATGCTCATGTAACTCACCCGAACACAATAGCACCAGTCACTTTCGCAATCTTCCCTAAAATGAAATACAAGAAAGGGATCTGCATTAGGAAATGAATTCAAACTAACGGCCTGCCCCGTGTCCCTAGTTTGAATTCCTGTAGGCCCTGAAGAATATACACAGAATATAAACAATGTGAAAATATGTACACAGACACACACACACACAGTATGCAAAACAATTAGATTGATTTTAATAAAAGCTTATACGTGTGTGTTCCACAGCTTACTTATATCCTTCCATGGAAGACCTCGCTTCACTCCACCTGGGCCAGTTGAACTCAGCCTCCGACAGCGGATCATGCGGAGTGCTGCTACAGACATCCTCAACCTTCACCAATGCAACAAGAGTAAGCCAATGCTAATATATCCATTCAATAAGTCACAGGTGACTCTTGTTAAAAGAACAGCAGTGATCCCCTGGCCCTGTTTACCACGGTAAAGTCAAATAAGTTATGTTAACAAATTAGGATTCACCCATTGGTGTAGTGAGGACGGATACAGAAAATGGCATCATGTACACACATACACAGACACAAATGTAGACGTTTGCTGTAGCTCAGCAGCCCCTCTGAGGTCACAGATGGGGCTAATGTATATGCAATAGCATCCGTTAACTAATCCTAACCAAAACCAATCATCAACATCATCACTTTAACTTACATAGGTTTCAAAAAAGTCAACGGCATCGCCACAATGAGTCAGGGATATCCCTGCGATATTCGCTTGCAGGGTCTTTCTCTCCTGTCTTCAGGTGTGTGTTGGCATCTAAGCCAAGCTGTAGGATACTGCTGCTTTATAGGTGGCCCATAGATACCAGTATCAATGTCACCCCTCCCGTTTTTATGCAAGATCTTCTGGGAAGATTAGTATCGGTGTGATGATAATTAGCAGATTATTCATCATGTTGAATCCTCCTAACCCTCTGCAGACAATGCTGCATGGGATGCACAATTGCACATAGGCAGGCAGCCTGAGTCTTTGTACCGACTGCCTGTGATCGCAGTGGTGAACATTCAATGGTTTAAAGGAGAATTCCATACTAAAAGGCTTTCTTACCTTTCTTTGTAGTTGTTACGTCCCCACCAAAGAGGTCCAGGTGTTATTTTGTGCTAATTCGCTTATTTCCATCGCTCAAAATTATAATTTATTTGTATATATCCTCTCTTCATAATGTAAATAATATCCCAAGCGGCACACTTTACTACTTCTTTTGATGGAAATAAGCGAACTAGCATAACACCCCATAGCCCCATTCAATTCCCATTCAATGCAATGCAATTCATTGAGGGCTTATGGTAGGGAAAATAGCCAATAAGGAGTTTTTGCACAAAACACCTGGACCTCTTTGGTGGGGACGTAACAACTACAAAGAAAGGTAAGAAAGATAAGAAAGCATTCTAGCATGGAATTCTCCTTTAAGGAAGATTATTGCAGAAGAATTAACTTCTGAGAAACTGTTGACACTTGATGGGCGATGGCATGTATTTTTGAATTGTCTCAAAGTCAAACCTGTGCCAAACCTATAGGCATGGCTGCTTTGATGCGTTTTTGTAAACATTCCGTTTATGTGGTAACAAACAACCATGCCTTTCTTTATGCAAAGCGGGAGGGTGAGGTTGCCATCTCGGCGGTGCTGCTGGCTATTGTACTAATCATGTATACTTACAGGTTTTGTAGCAATTGTTTATATATTAGACCTTAATTGTCGAATGTTTAAAGCATGTAACATGTTCTAATCATGTATACTTTACATTACTTGAAAACATTTTCTAAATATATTTTTTCAACATGCAAGTCGCTGCGACAAAGTCCAACTTTGTGCTTGACTGCTATGTTGTAGCCCTGGCTGGAACACATTATCGTTGGGGGATGATACCAAATGGGTAGCCCTAGAACGGCTCTTGTTGTTACATACAGTATGTACAGTATTTCTGTAAGTCTGTCTGGTGAATTTACGAAGTATAATTAAATGATCACAGGCATTCTAGGTCTACCAAATGGGCTGATGTGTAACAGTCCAGATATGTCAAGTTGAGTCTGAGATGAGGATGGGAGGAACTGGCACTTGCAGAAGTTGCAGTAATCCTGGGCAGGTAACCAGAATGCTAGTGGGTTATCTTTCAAAACAATCAATTTCAATTTGTAATAATAATTAAAAAACAAACAATGGGTTCTGTCTGAGGAGTTATAGCAGTACAGTAACAGTATGTATAATGATCAAACCGATGGTTTCATGAGTCTACTTTCACCCAACTTGATTTTTAAAAATGTAACCTGCTATTGCTATGGGGTACCGTTATACCAGCCGAGTTCCATTGTTGTTGTTAAGTAACAGTAAATTATATAAGCCGGGTGTGACAGTGACACTGACAGCAAGTTAGCAAGATGGCTAACGCGACTAGCTAGCTAGATACAGAGGCTTGATTCTAGTTTTAGGAATGTGCCTGGTTGGTTTTATAGCAACACAGGTAGCAACACAATGGAGTGTGATATCCAGAATGCAACAATTTCTTTACCTTGTTCAGTGGTGTGATTTGAAGTGCGAACTTTATGTCCTCCCGTCCGACAGCGTTATGTAAACAAACACATACTTGCCCCAGCCCCACTCACACGTCATTTACCACGTGGATAACACACGCGCGCGTACGCGCACGCACGCACACACACACACACACACACACACACACACACACACACACACACACACACACACGTTTCAGCTCTGGACCATAGCATTAGGAGTCAGCACTCAACCTACAGTAGTACAGCTAGTATTGAAGTTTTGTACTTTGTACATGTACTCCCACAGTTGCTTGTGTGTAATATCTGTGCTGTTTTTCCTATGAATGAGGGCTGGTCTTTCTGTCACATGTTGCAGTACATGATGATGAGGATTTGTTTTTACTACTTCTTGGCACCAATGTCCCTGACCCTTGAAGGAATTTCCTCTTCAGGAAAAGAAACGCTGAACTGTCAGGAAGGCTAGAACAGTGCTTCCCAAACTTTTTCATGTCAAAGGACCCCCAAATTGACACTTATTAGCCTGCGGACCCCCATTTGAAGAGATATGCTAGGGACCCCCATAAGAAAATATTTTTACTGCTCTAGCAGTGATTCTCAACCCGTTTAATTTCAAGGACCCCCAGTTTGACATGCATTAGTCTACGGACCCCCATTTAATGGCATTTCTATTTCTGAGACCCCAATTGAATTTATATTGTTAAATCAATGTTAATTTAACTCTGAGAGTGTACAAACGGGTGCATTTGGTTCCATTTGTACACCCAGAGTTACAGACCCATAAGGGTCCATTTTGTTCCAAACTATCATCTTGCTGGGGACCCCCTGGAACTCCCTCAAGGACCCCTGGGGGTCCCCGGACCCCACTTTGGGAACCACTGGGCTAGAACATGGTCATGGTATTAATAGTCCTAGCCAAATATTAATGTATTAAACATATTATTTTAAGCTCACCATTTACCAGTGGTGGAAAAAGTTCTTTCAAATGTATAAACATCTTTTGAAAATAGCAGATCTACAAGCTCACAATACGTCACATTGAGTTGATGTATGTAAAGCTGTCAAAGTATTGTAGTGGAGTTAAAGTACAATATTTGAGATGTAGTGGAATAGAAGTAGAAATATTGGAAATTGAAAATATTCAAGTAAAGTACAAATATCTCAAAATTGTACTCAAGTACAGTACTTAAGTAAATACTTTCCACCACTGCCGTTTACTGCAGTTTTCATATGAACAAACCAATGGCAGAACCTGCAGCACTTTATTATATCAACTTATTTTATGGGCATAGTTTAGCGAATATTTGTGCGTCACTCACACACACACACACACACATGCGCTCACAGCCTCACGCACACACGCACACACACACACACACACACACACTTTAGTTCACCAAACTTTATTTTCTTGCATTGGTGTGTGTTGTGATATAAAATATCATACAGACAGTCATATTGCTTGTTGTTTGCACCATCCCACATTCTCTTTATTGCCATATACTGTAGTATTCATGAGGAACAAGGCAGAAGCCAAGTTTACTACTACATTATCTTGCATCACGGATGTCCAGCAAATACAGTAAAACGTTTTTCTTTTTAGCCTTTTAGTGTTAAAATATATTCTAATGTAATCACATATTCTTTGCAAGCATTTTGGACTGCCACCATTAAATACTGATGAATAAATATAGTAGTCATTTGTGTTTACAAACATCATCCATGTAGAAAGAATGGTACAGTAGCATTGGACAATGGACATAGCTTTGATGGAGTACATGTTTCAAATTACTATTCGTATTTATTTACATAGTATTCAATGGTTGCAGGTGTGCTCATGTCAGCATCCAATACATAAAAACAAAACAGGACAAAAAATAATTTAAAAATGTAGATTTTTCTAACAACTCTTTACATCAACATTTTTGCTGTGTGTCTATGAGCAGGGACCAAAAGTGAGTCAACCTAGCCTCACCTTACCATGTGTATGAATTCAGTATGGGTTAGAAGATTGGCAATCCATTAACAGCCCTCATACGGCTCATACAGTTTGTCACTCTCAGCCCTTATGTCAGGTGTCCTGTCCCCATCATGTGCAGGTTTCCTGATAAGCCCTTATAATACTCTCGTAAGCAGGAGGAGGGGTCTGTGTGGCATGAAAACCCCTCAGACTACTATTGCCCCAGAAGGACTCTGGCCTTGACGGGTTGGTAGTTGGCGTGGTGGCTGCCAAGTGAACGGAACCAGCAGAGGTGGTTAGGGTTGGGGTCCGAGGCAGTGTGGTCTGGCTCCCCTCCTCTGCTTCCCTGGCTATTTGGCTGCACTGTAGGAGAGGGTGGAAGGTAGATGCTCTGAAGCTGGATTTGCGGCACAGTGGATCGGCCTGGTCTGGAGAGGAGGCCTGGCGGTGGAAGCTGAAGGCTGCACTGACCAAGCTATTGTTGCTGCGCCGGTCATAGCTGCTGTTACGGTTGAAAGGTGGGCGGGCGCGAGGGGAGGCGCGAGACTGCCGTAGGGGTCTGCGGGTGATGCTAGCAGAGCCTGCTCTGCGCCGGGACATCCAGGTCAGGACCACATAGACCAGGGCTCCCAAGACGAGGCCCACCGCCATAGACACACAGAAAGCAATGATCAGAGGTACTACACAAGGAGAGAGAGAGAGAGAGATAAAAAATATATATGTTAGTCATCTGTGAGGGAGAACTATCATTAACATTCTGTGCCATAGCCATGGCCCCTGGCTATGGACTCTTAATATGCCTTTTGTATGTTTATGGTGTGTTTATTTTGTTTTGTGAGTACTATCATCACTGTAAGGGATAAGGGCTCATTAAAAGCAGTCATTTCATACAAGCATACAAATGCTCTTCATCCCCTAGAACTGGATTTCTCATCCCCTGTGGGGTTCCAAAAATGTAATTAAAATCCACAACGTTGCCAAGATTGCAGAGACCATCAGTTATAACCAAATGGATCACATCCAAGGTTGCATTTGCAAGATGGTACACAGAAAGATCCCTGGTGTTATTTTAACTCAGAAGAGTGTACAAATAGAACCAAATGGACCCTTCAGTTAACAGGGGGTTTCTTCCAATGACAAAATAATAATAGGTCTTCCTCTGCTGTGTTTACCAGAGCAAGGCTTTTTGAGACCGCAAACTGATCGAATCTCTATACCCAGTAAATATAACTTGACTTTTTGTCTCTCAGTTTCTCTGTCCAGGAAGCGACAGTCTCAATATGTGTGTGCTTGTGAGGGAAAGGGAGAATGCAGCAGTGAAGACAAATCCCACTGGCCCACAGCCAGTGAAAACAAATCAATTTCCTTTCAATACGTTTTATAAACTGTTAGCATAGTCTGCTACCGCTCCACAATTCCATAGTTTTTTTGCTTCCCCCCAGCCCCTTCTCTTTTCCCCTGTGTTTGGGAAAGGGAAAAGCAGACATTAGTTGGTCAGAGATCATCTGGAAATGACATTTGAGTAAAGTCAGGACTCAGGAACAGTAAGAGTAGCCTACATGCATATCATTATAATCTCGACTTTCTTGACTGACAAGTCTCATGTTCTACTTAGTTTGTATTTTTTTAAGTCTACAAAATGTGTTTGTGAGATTGCATTCCCAAGAAAATATGTGGCAATAAAACAAACCACATAAAGGAGAAAAGTTGAAAGAGACAGAGAGTTTCAAAGGAACTCACCGACATCAAAAGACTGAAATATTTCCATAAAGAGATTTGTGTTGTTTTCAGCCATGGTTTTCTCTGCTCTGTCAGAGAATAAAAATAGAGATTGTTACGCATCCAGCCTTCCTTCAGTCAATCTTGTCTGTCTGTCTCTCTATTCTTTTGATGTATGCTCCCCTCTTTCTATCTCCCGTCTCTCCCAGACTGTCACTTTCTCCCTCTTTCCTCCTCCCCACTTTCTCTCTCTCCCTCTTCTCTCTCTCTTTGAGGGAGACTCAGCCCAAAGGCACACAGGATTCCCTCCAAGGCTAGCTCTGACCGCTCTCTTGTTTATGGAAGCGGAAAACTTCACTGTCACGTTTCCTGCTTTTCAGCTCGAAATTAGCAACAGGACCCGCTTATCTATGCAGGACAGAGATCCTGGAGGTGGGGGGAGAAGGGGTGTTGCTGTAATCACTTCCTCTCCCATCATGTCCTTAAGGTTGATTAATGTGAAACAGTATCACCCCCCACCCCGCTGATCTCCAGCTTTCGTCATGGGACAGTCCTATATGCCCCCTCAGATTTGTTTCCCCTTCCTTTCCATAAATGATAATCTTTTTCGTTTTTTTCTTATATTCCATTCCACTCTTACACCACAGACACCACAGACGACAGTTTAGCCAGGAGCCAAAGCAGCAATTATAACCATGAGCCTGTGAAATGGAACCCTCAAGGCAAAACATCAGCTGGCATTTATGGTGGCAATAAGCTTTTAATAATAACTTGTAGCAGTGTATAAAAATAATACAGCTCTTTGTTTAATTTTTTTGAAACATCTTGTGGATACGTGGATATCTGAGCCTGTTCTGATTTCCAGAGTCTTTGTTGGTAAGCTCAGTCAGTCTTTCCACAGTGTCTGCCAGGTCAGTGGTGCCTGCATTGGACGTCTGGCCCTGTCTCACTTGGAGAAGTCCAGTAAAAACACTGAGTTTGATAAGATTGAAAGGCAACATGGCTGCCCTACAGTGTAGTGCCCTGCAGTCATTTGTCAGACAGACATGTCAGCTTAGGTTACAATGGGTAACAGCAAGGCTAGTATCTGTATATCATGCATTCTTTAGCTGCTACATTATTTTACACTGATCCACTGCCTGCTACTCTGTTCTGCAAGGTCATCAATGCAGGCTCTAGGAAGGATGTTAAGTGTTCATATTGGAATGCAGTTGAACAGAGGAGCTTTGTGGCCCACTTGCCCCCTCTACACTGCTGGTGCATGGCATATTGCATATTGCATCTTGATCAGAAAATGAGAACCCACCACTCAACACAGATGGACTGCTATGGCCTAAGCAAAGACTTCCTTGAATTGTTTTACCTAGCTTAAAACCCATCCAGAAGTAGCAGCAAACACCCATTATTATGAGTCAAACGGTATGCACTACCATTGTGTCCTGTTATATTACAGAATGTAGTGAACTGGGCGGGTCCACAAACAGGTGGGGAACACATTCTTTAAGAGAATATGTTAGTATTTTATAGTTGAAGTTCAAAGCCAGCATTGTTAATGTATGTGGACATAACTAGACCTGTACGTGCCTGTCGGCCACCAGCCTACTTAAGAACGATGCAACTTGTGAACCAAATCATACCCGTTGTCAACTTGTGATAGCACCCGTTTTAGCTGTCTGTGTCCCTTGTGTGCCCATACTGTATATGGAGATCTCTGTAGTATGCAATACCCATGTCATAGCACCCATTTTAACTGTCTGTCTGTCATGGAGATATCTGTATCTGTCTGTCTGCCTGTGTCTAAAGAGTACAAACTGACTGTGAAAAGTGGACTGGTTAAGTAATCAATTGGCAGGTGTGGGTTTGCCATGGGAATCAATTGGCTGAGGCAGAGGCTGGAAATTGCACAGGTGAGGGCACTTGGGCTAATTAGGCCCACTGGCAGAGCCTGACCAGAGCCTTTTGTGGTGTTTGTGGACAACCGTGGTCCGACCGACTCGATACCGGGCACTGCACTCCCTGTGGGGGTGTGGAACGCGTGTCGGTGGGTAAACGGTTCTCGAGTTACGTGCATTACAACCGTACACACACACACACACACACACACACACACACACACACAGACAGACAGAGACGTGGCGCATTTATAGTTAGACTAGACCTGTCGGCCACCGGCCTACTTGAGAACGATGCAACTTGGGAACCTAATAATACCCGTTGTCAACTTTTGTGCAAAACTAATGCTTGGAATGGATTCAGAATCACGAAACCCCCCTAGTTTGACACGTCACATGCTACTTAAAGCATAATTCGTTTTTGGAATATTTGCCTTATATAGTTTGTTAATGGTATGGTCACATAACAATATTTTAGGCCAATAAAAAAACTATATACCAAATTTCCCACTCCATGCCGGACTATTATGGTTAGATTTACAGATAGGATCTGTCTTCAGGATACATACCTCTACTTTAGTGTAATACATTTTGTTTTGTATGTGTTTATCATTTTAGTTCTCTATCTGTAACCATTAACCATTCTGTTAAAACATTAGTTTCACTCTTTAACAGATTGCTCCTCCTTACAAATAGCAGAGGGTAACAGTTTGTTCAGCCGGTTCTCTTTTTGAACAGTAGATGGGGTTATACCCCAAGTCACATAATATTCCAATATGTAGTCTGACCCACCAAACATCTATAGTAGTCTAGTACTATATGATGATGAAGTGACTTCTAGGATAGTATATTAATCTGAGGGTATGTTTTATATATTTTCCAGGTGAAATGCATGTAGGGTAGACTCCCTTTAATCCTGCATAAGCAGGTAAGGGGCATGAAACATGATTTCAGACCAATATTGCAATATCTCTTTGGCGCTGTGCCATTTGTCATTTTGCTATCGTGGAAAAGAGGTCAATTTTGACATGCAGGTTGACAAGGGTAACTTTTTAATAAGAATTTATAAAACTGCTGACTGTGGACTTGGGAGATTATACCGCAATGGCGGGCTTTGTCTGCGGCACCAGCTCTCTGGGTCTGTGCCGATAAGATAAGACGGATCTTTAGGGTTTGGCTACAACACTCAAAACATTCCCCTTCCTTGACCCATGCAGTAGACATCTTTCTTTGCTCTCCCCTCTCGCATGCTGCAGCAGACTCTTTCCAGCTGAATCGGCCTGGTCCTGTGGGTCTCTGGACAGTAGAGGTCACCCCGCGCCGAGTCGTTGTAAAAATGTGGGAATCAGCAGTCCATTTCTACTGCTGCAGTAGTGATGTAGCAGGGTGTTCCAATTCCACACTGTATACACACCACACTGTAAGCCAATTGGATGACTGATTCTGCTATCTTAAGCCCATGTTGCAGGGATAATAGTAACATTTTGGGTGAATTGAATTGTTGATTTTATTGTCTTTGCATAGACTGGACACATAACCCTCTTCTTATTTATATTTGTTTCGATCACAACCCTATTCATTTAGAGAAGAAAAGGCATATTGTAGGATGGTAGTCTGTGAAGCAGTGGTCTGTGCCAGGTGTGGATTAACTGTACCCTACTATCGTTTGTGATATTCACACATTCTTATTCCATAATCATACGCACATTCCAGGAGCTTACCTATATTTATCCCCCCTTTCCCCCAAGCCCCAAATACTTTGGTTTAGCCTAGATTACCCTACACGAGGGCGACTGCCAGGACAAGGTAGAAATGCAGAGTTGCAGACAGACGAGTCTTGACTACAGAACGTATGGGAGTGCATTATTACTGTGGGTGGTGGTGCATAGTACTGTATGTGTGTGCACAATGTAAAATAAGGCCACGCTCTGTGCTGTGCTGTGCCGTGCTGTGCTGTAATTGTCATTCCCTCTCGTTTTCATTCTCGATGGTACTGATTTAATGCCACAAATGCCATAACATAATCTTAGCAAATATGCTATGAAGGCACACAGCACACAACTCCCATGTGTATTTCTGCATTTGACTGCATTTAACTTGTTGTTACGCCAAACCGGTTTTAGGACCTGCAATCAAGCCATCTTTTAAGCTTTTTCATCTCCACACCTCTATGCTGGGACTGTAGCCAGACCACCGTAGTGTACATTTCAAGAGCTCCCCTGAGATGATGAAAGGACTTGCCTAATGGGATTACACATTGCGATAAGTGCTGGTGCATCATCACACCTCCCTCCTGCATCTCAAGCAGCAGCATCGATCTGCTACGGAACTGCCAGAATTTATAGAGAATTATGTTCAGCCATGTATTAGTTCCACTAGGCTAGAGATAGTATAGTTGGTTGCTGTTGGTTCTTGGCGTCAGTAGCTGGATTGTGTTGCATGTCTGTCAGCGGGACTCTAAGGATGGTTTTGTCGACTACTATGTCTGTCTGTCTTTCCATCCGCTCATCTGTCCGTCCGTCTGTCAACTCATCACAATGCGATGTTGTTGTGAGGTTGTGTAGATCGACTCGTATCTTGACAAAATGTGAAACATTTGAAACATTTTAACAACGCAAATCTTGTATTGGGTCACTGTCACAAAATATTTTCAAATGGGGGTCAGCGCCAAATACAGGCTTCCACTTTGGGAGTCCTTGACAGGAAAATGTTTGAGAACCACAGATCTAGTCTAGAGGATGTCCCCTACTTATTTTGGTGACCCCATGGCTTTTCCTCTTGCAGCCAAAAAAATTCACTTGCACACATTTTTCCAAACAAGATAGTATCTTGAAAATTGAACCGGCAGATTGCCATGAAACCTGCTTGGCTGCTGAACACATTAATGCACCCTGGAAGAAACTGGTTCCATATCTTTGGTCCGACGTACTAACAGTCCGACACTACTTTGGTCCGACGCAGGGGTCGGGTCATCGCCCTGATGGCTTGTGGTGGACATTTTTGTCAAAATTAATTTTTTGCCACGGACATACAAAATGGGCGGACAATGATACACATGAAGAGATAGCCCTGAATCACCATAACAGGTCTGTAACTCTGAGAGTGTACACATTTGTACACTCACAGAGTTAAGGGGGTCTTTGCAATAAAACATTTGCGAACTGACTCACCCTCAGCCAGGAGACACGGGTGAGTCTTAAAGAAGGAGTGCCACAATGTTTGTATTTTTCCAGTTTTTCATGTGTATGAGGTGACAGTACTTCATTAGACAAACTGGAGTTGTTTTTATGTGCAATGGTGTATTAACTTTGTATTTAGGGTTTCTTCCTGGAGGCTAAACCCTTGACAGTCAAACGGGCCAATGAAATAAACAGTAATATAGTGACGCCACACTATCAGCCCCTCCCCTAACCCCTCCCCCTTTATCATACAACTACAGCTGTGGGTGCGGCTTCAGTTCAGGTGAATCACCACCCATCACCACCACCCACCAGGCAAACCAGGCATACTTAATTAACTGGTGGGCGTGTCC
Source organism: Protomyctophum parallelum (assembly GCF_964188405.1). Taxonomy (NCBI): domain Eukaryota; kingdom Metazoa; phylum Chordata; class Actinopteri; order Myctophiformes; family Myctophidae; genus Protomyctophum; species Protomyctophum parallelum. The sequence goes on along the minus strand of NC_139717.1, from coordinate 36,362,114 downwards.
ACATAAAAGCATGATTTTAACAAATACTGTACACTTTTTGGAAGAAGTTATTGCCCCTTATATTGTAATAATACCTGATGATCATGTTTTAGGGTGGAAGAAAATTGTGGCACTTCATCTTTAACCGGCCACGTATGTCAGACTGTTGGTACATCAAACTAACGTCTGTCCCCCAACGAAACTATTTGAGTGGGCATATCATGACATGTCATCTAATGCCACCCGAGGTCAAAATATCAACCTTTCACACAAAACATCTCAGCATCTGACATACTGTACATATTCCAGGATCAACCCTGCTGATTTTTGTGACCCCATATATTTCCCTTTTGTGCCATATTTGGCCAGTGTCGGGTGTAAAGAGCAGTACAGGCTCTAGGAGCTGCTAGTTTTAAACTGAGGATTACTTTTAGGGCTACAACTATCGATTTGTTTTTTATTAGGAATTATTCTATTGGTGACGTTTTCGATTAATTGAATAATCCAGAATCACGATCATTTATATTTTTATATTTATTATATATCAACAAATCAATTAACGACTCAAAACGATACCTGGAATGTATGGAATGCATGTGCAAATAGAAATATTGTTTATATATATTGTATATTGTTTTGATGCTGCTCATATTAACCTTAGAAACACACACACACACACACACACACACACACACACACACACACACACACACACACACACACACACACACACACACACACACACACACACACACACACACAGTTCTTCCCAATAGTGCTTACAGTGGCATCAATGTGTATGACAGAGAACCCGGCTTCCGATTGGTTCTGAGGGAGATGCATGAGAAGTTGCTTCTGATTGGACAGCAGGTGGCAGTGCAGGCAGACCCAACACACTATGGTCCTGACTGCAGGAGTGAGAGGCTGAGTAGGGGAGGGGAGGGGAGGGGCATCAGTACACACACACATGCACCGTTGCACACACATCATCGCCAGGGGAGGAGCTTTGAGAGAGTGGGAAGATTGCAGGCTGCTGCTGCAACAGGGATGACTTGTTCAGGGGAGCACAACATCATGGGCATGACTCAGACTCCATAGCCTGCAGTCAGTGTGAAGACGCAGAGCTACTAGAGCCAACACTTGATTTCAGATCAGAGGATGAGATCAGTGCCGGGGTGACCGGCTGGAGTCGGGACACAACTTGGGTGACCTCGGGACGGCAGCATGGCATCACCCAGGCACTATGCTATCCACTCTGCCAGGGATATTGTCAATGTGATGCAGAGGCTGCAAGGTACAGAACGTATAGACTGCTTACTCATTCACGCTGCTCCTCCTTTAGTTTGCAGTGCTTTTAAAGGTGACCCAGCGCTTGGCATGACACAGCAAAATATGCATCCTGAGGGGAAAAACATGTTACTGTGATAGAATGCTTAACTAAGATCTTCTCCACATTCTTATTGCTGTGTATGCGTTGTCTGCAGAGCACCTGACTGCAGTTAATTTGCCTTTGATTGTGCATGTGCGGTATGGGAAGGACATAACTGCATGCAATATCCAATGTCACACCATGCAGTATTCAAGTACAGAGTGGGTAATTTTAGATTGCGGTCAATAATGCTGTGTCTGGAATGCGGGTCCTATCTGTGCGTTAGTGCTGAAGGTCAAGATTTTGTTTAGTTTTTGGTCATGATGGCAGATGGAACAGTATGTGTGTCTGTCTGTCTGTCTGTCTGTCTGTCTGTCTGTCTGTCTGTCTGTCTGTCTGTCTGTCTGTCTGTCTGTCTGTCTGTACCCACGTGCGTGGTTTCAGGAGTGAGTGTGTCCATGCTTGTGCATGTGACTTTGTACCGAGCATAAACACATTAAAGTTAGTTGGATTTGTGGTGTCCTGTATGTGCGACAGGATGGGTGAACAAACAAATGAGCAAATGGCACATGACTGTAGTCATTTGAATTTCCATGGGTGCAGATGTACGCACAGCACAGGGGGGAATTTGACAGGGCACAGGGATGCAGGCAGTGGCAAAGCTAATCCCCATAGGAGCTGACAGGATGAAGTATATTGCTTCCTCGTAACTGTGCTGCACCAGCAAGGCTGTGTGCAAACTGTGTGCATCTTTATTATGTCTTTATTGTGGATGTAGACGCACTTATCCTCAGCTACTGCATGCATAAGATTCATTACAATGGCATTATCAAATGTTTACACTCGTAAACTTGACCCACATAGATTACTTTCCCTGCTCTATACTCTCATATCTTGTCATTTCTGTTATTACTTTCTTATACTTGTGTTTTCTATTGACCCACGTAACGTAACAAAGTCTAATAGATGTATTCCTTTGACCCACGTAACAAAGTCTAATAGATGTATTCCTTTTGTCGCCTCCATTCAAACCTCTGCTGTGGAACAGAGTGTGGCACTGGCTCACGCCCACCTCCTATACTGTCAGAAACAGATTGATTGCACTTGGAAAGTAGAGGGAGAAGTCAGGTGACACTGGAGCAGAGTTCCAATATGGCTGCTCCCGTAGTGGCTTATGAGGTGGCAGTTTCTGTTACAGCAGAGAACAGCATCACTGGCCACATGGTTTCCCTGCATCACTCTGCGCAGGTGTGGGTGCATTTGTCATAGTTATACTCTGGTTTAGCTGCTCTTAGATTACTCTCCATAGCTGTTTGAAGACAAATACTTTATTAATTAAATGCAAATTGGTCAGTCCACTCTCATGACTATTATTATCTTTATTGAGGCAGAGATTACACAGTAAAATCCAGCGTTATTTCTTTTACATGGAAAGCTGAGAGGGAGACAGTTTAAGGACATTTGAAGAAATCCTTAGGTGGGAGCATGTGAATTTGTTGATTAAACCAGTGCATCAATGATCACAGGTAAAAGAAAAATCAATCTGTGGTGTATTTTCAGCCTTTTCACACATTTTACAGTACTATGTCTGTGTTGTAATCAGGACAGATGTGCCCTTTTGTAAATTTGGTAATCACGTTTGCATAACCTAATAACCACTGCCCCACTAAAACCAAAGAGATATGCCTGAAGGGTGCCACAAAGGAGCCCATTGTTTGTGGATACATTTTGTTGCCAGGACAAGTCAGGACATTACATGGCATTTGGTGTAATTAACTTAATTCATTACCTGAGTGTGGTGTTTCTTCTGAAAATAACACCATACTGTCTCCTAGTTCATTGTTGGTGCCTTGTGGTATGCAAGCTTTTCAGATAAGACTAAGAGAAAGTCTTTAGAGGCGGATAGAATTAAGTTGTTTTGTAGAGATATTACATCCACCCTGTTGACACTGACCTCTATGCAGCTGCTACAGTCATCAGGAAGACACTCATCCGTGGCTCCACTGATGCCTCTAGAAACCTACTTTCCAACATTGTCATGGCATGTTCTTCTTACTGCACTTCACTTTTAGCAGAGATGCAGTGGTGTGCACAGATAGACACTAGGGGGTGCTAGAGCACCCCCTGCCCTTTTGGCAATGTGCCCTTTTGAAAAAGAAGAAGAAATGAAAACTATTTTGGATGCGCTAGGACGTCTACACACGTCCTTTGGAGTCGTCGGTTGGGATCCCTAGGACATGTGGACACGTCCTATGGACGGAATGTGTTAAGGCAACCGGCCAGTTCCATGCGCTGCACAAGGTGCCCTTTTTTCACTTGAGCACCTGCCCCTAAATGTCTGTGCACGCCACTGCAGAGATGTACTATATCTGACACAATTCCTGTAAATCCATAAGATTTCAATTAATATTCCAAATGAGTATCAAAGCTTTGTGTACTGTCATACAGCACACACATATGTACATATGTATGTTCTGCTCATAATAATAACTAGAATTTCGCTGGCCTTTGGCCCGCTCATCCTAGCGCCACGCGTCGCAAATGGGAAGAAGGCAATAGCAGAAGGGCGATACTCAATACTGTTTTTTTGTTTTGTTTTTTTACTTGGAAAAGCAAACATGGCAACTATGATGTTTTCATATATCCAGTTGCTTGGAAAGTGCAAAGTTGGCAACCTGGCTGAGTGGCCCTATTGTTTGTTTTGCTTGTTTTTATTTCCATCTAAAAGCAAGCATGGCAAGTGGCAATGTTTCTATATACCAAGTTGCTTGGATGTCGTAAATGTGGCAACCTAGCGGGAATAGTATACTATACTGTACTGTAGTCCTCTGCACTGTACTGTACGGTACGGTACGGTACGGTACGGTACGGTACGGTACGGTACGGTGACGGGACTGGACTGGACTGGACTGGACTCCTTTGTTCTGCTCTCTTCTGTACTGTACTGTACCGTACTGTATGGTTTGGTACCGTACTGGACCGTACTGTATCATACTGAACTGTGCCATACTGTACTATACAGTACTGTACAATACTGTCCCATACTGTACCGTACTGTACTGTACGCTACTGTACTTCTTCCATATTGTACTGTGCTGTGCCTTACCATACTGTACAGTACTGTACTGTACTGTAGCATACTGTGCTGTACCGTGCTGCTGTGCCCTGTGTATGTGTGTGCGCACGTGCGTGTGTGTATGTGTGTGTGCAGTGAAAAGGGGAGGTGCCAGGGAATGCAAATGTTGCGCAATAACAGAGTGTCTGACAAAAGTAATATTTGTACAGTAAATATGACAGTTGCGTGGATGCAATGTAGTGCAGCTGGATTCTGGGAGCGTGCAGATTATTTTTTGCATGGAGAGATGTGTGCCAACAGTGTGGTTTGGTAGGAGAAGGAGCACGGATATTAGGGTAGAAGGATAGAGGAAATGGAGTGCAATGACTTTTGTACTTTTTCAGTTTTGTATGTGTCTATGGAGTTAACATTACTTTAATAGACCCCCAGGCGTGGTTATAATATTCAAATATGTCTTCCCTGTGTATTTTTGGTTTCTTCCTGAAAGCTCAAAGCCTTTGAGTCGAAAGGCCCAATCGAAATACACCACTTTAGTGACCTCATCATCATATAACCCTTCTTTAATATATTTGATTCTTATCCACTTGAACCCTAACATCTCTATTGGGGCTGATTAGTTATTTTAGACCAATACATTTGGTGTAGAGGGGGAAAAGAGAGAAGTACATATAAGCAACTCAAGTCCAGTTTCAAGTATATAGTGTTAATTAAATCAGCCACATTCATTATTGAATGCTTTCCTGCTCATCTGCCAGAAAGTAAAAACAACATGCCATGTTAATGGTATAATTGCCTTGAGATCAGCAGCATTTGTTTGAGGGGAAAATGGTCTCAAATGGCATTTTCTCATCACCTGTGAGTTGAATTTAGATAACTCAATTTCCTGTTCATCCTTTAAAGGGCTGATGAGATTTGACACAGTTATTACAATGCCTGTCAAGAGAGGACATTGTTTTCAAATTAAAGGTGCATTCCACAAATCATCAGATACAATATGATAACATGAAATGATATGAGCTGCATTTCTTTTTAAGCTCAATTTAGAAGCCGCTAACTGCTCAATGCAACATCAAAACAAACCAAAACTTTTGCCCCAGTTTTTGGGCTATGTTTTTCCTCTCCCTTCATTCTTGTCTCGTTGTACCTCTCTGTCGCAGGGAAAAACAGCAATTAGTGACACCATATGGCAGAGAATGCCGAGGCTCCCTTTGAACGCCTCCCAGCCTGAACTCCTCCATATGCTGTGGAATGTGCCTGTTTGTTGTCTCTCATTAATGAGAAAAGCGGACCATTGTTTTTTTCCATTTCCATTTCTCACCTGTCGTCTCTCCATTGTGGGCGGATCATGTGGCCACGCTTTCTTACTAACGCCGCCAGGTTTCGCCGTCTGCTCAGCTGTCCAGTCGGCAGGCTTGCTAAATCTCTGTGCGTAGGTGCGCTTTTCACTTCATTCTGTGCAATCCTGCACTTGACTGTCCATATAATGAGGATGACTATCCAAAGTATCCATTGCAGCTAGGTAGGCCCAAATTACTTTAGAAATATACCCGCCATTCTCTGTTTGTTTAGTGTTTTAGTTTTACGCTGGGTGACGTTTGAACAGTGTACTGTAGTTGGCATGGCATATCACTGCAGAAGTAGTACATCTATAAAGACAGAAATGCTTTTTTCATAAGGCTCTGCTGCTCAAGTTTAGGTATAGGAAAGTGGAGCAGGAGACTGTAGAGGGCAGGCCAGGAGATCGTTGCAGAGGTGAAGGCATCTGCAAGACATCTGCAACTCTAGTGAACAACAAAACAGTTTCACAATGAGAGAACGACATAATTTAGAAAGGCGGCAGAGAAAAGACCAAATGACATGAGGTATGGAGGAGGTGTGTGGGAGGTGAGAGAGCGCCCTCATAAACAGTTTTTAAGCTCCTGGTGACTCCTGAGACTGGCGCGATTCCTCAGGTTGGCATGGTGCCAGAGTGACATCCGGTTGCTAGGGGCGACATCACAGTCCGGCCGCAGCCAAAGAAGCGGGCCCAGGCAGACGGTCACCTTGAGCGTTGCCAACCCCCTCTATGGTTGTGACATACCCATTTATCGTGTGTAGCTCTGAACACAGTGCCTGACGTGCACACACACACACACACACACACACACACACACACACACACACACACACACACACACACACACACACACACACACACACACACACACATGCTAAAAATAGCTGTGATGCATCTTTTCTTTCTTTCATCACACCACTGGGAGTCAGCAGTTTAGCCATGCAGTTTAACAGACACAGAGCAAGACTTAGGGCCCCCCGGGCCCATTAAGCTCAAGCCATTACTCTGCCTAGCACGTCTAGGGCCAGTGTGTTTAAAGGGTGTGTTGTGTTCATTCTGATACATCTTTTTTCTTGCAATTTCAGATTGTGTTTGTTGCTTTTTACCCTTTGGCGTTATTCGCAGTGTCTGGTTCAACTTATGTTCCTGTAACAGAATATTGTGTGTGTGTGTGTGTGTGTGTGTGTGTGTGTGTGTGTGTGTGTGTGTGTGTGTGTGTGTGTGTGTGTGTGTGTGTGTGTGTGTGTGTGTGTGTGTGTGTGTGTGTGTGTGTGTGTGACCTATACTAGCCTCTCATTGACAATTCCTATTGCTGATTAGATTACAATCTCTTTTTACCTGCTTATCAGAGATGGTTCAGTTGACACATGACTGGACTCGTCTATACACAGGGTGGGGGAAGCTGCCAGTCATTCTGTGCTTGAATGATCACACTTTGGAAAAGGTCAGATATATCTCAACATGGCTTTGAATCTAAACACACATAGGTAGGTACTTCTTATATTAGTTCAAACAAGACAAAGGATGGGAATTGACCAAAAAGTCGCATGGTATGAAAGAAATCACACCTGTGTGAAGTGAGGGGCGCTCTTATCATCGTACATCATCATACATCGTCTCATTCCGGCCAATCAGAATTTGCGTCCTCACCTTCGTCATCAATGTTTGTGTTACGCAATGTTTGTGTTTACACTATGATGTAAAATTGTCCATTCATTGTCAATGGGAATGTTTGTGCAGGACAAAGTTTGTGCACACACACTAAAAGCTGGACATAGGAGGGCTGATGCACGATGATAAGAACGCCCCTTTTGTCTGTCCATAGACTTGGCTGATTGGCTGCCACATGATGTCATGTTATGTCTGAAAGCCAGACATTGGAGGGGATGGTGAGACCCTACAATAAATAACACTTGTGTGAAGTGAGGGGCGCTCTTATCATCATACATCATCATACTTCATCACATTCCGTGCTCAGCCAATCAAATCATCACAAATGTGGTACACAACTACACACAGACGCACAAAGCTTGGCATAGGAGGCCCCTCAAAAAAGGAATATTATTTTTTCTTTTGGCATTTGTTAGTCAATTATTGTCACATTGTACTCAATGTATTGCCTCAAGTGATTTTATATGAAAAGTTCACTTTAAGTTGCCTTTACTGCCTTTGGAAAACAAAAATAAGTTAATAAATACATATTTAGCATTTACAGTAAAGCCGATAATGGCACACATCAAAAAGACCACACAAACAAAGTCTGGGTGCATTAATTCTGCAACAACATTGGGAAGGAAATGAACAGTGCCAGAGAAAATGAAAAATGACCACACAGAAACAATGCGATTGAGTCATCCTTACAAGTATAACAAAATGCATCATAGGCCTATATGCCCACACATTCTTTCTCTCTGGCTGCATGTGGGTTGGAATTTCTTGCTTGACCTGAAATTGACAGTGCAACAACAGATTCACAGATTTCATCAATGCAGAAGTATTTTTAACTGTACTCACTTCATGCGTGTATGATATCTAAATTGTTCCATTAACCTTAAATTGGTTATCAATATAGACTAGTTTACCTAAGCTTGTTTGTTTTGACCCACAGTGTAAACTGTAAAGGATGTTCCCAAGAAAGCTTGGCTCCCTCTGCATTTCAATTGGATATGTGATGATGTCTGTCAGATTGACGCTTCTGATATGGTTTTGATGGACATACGGAACAATGGTCAGAGAAGATAACTCCAAACACCTGAACTTATGACCCTGAGAGACAGTTAACCCTTAGTTAAACCAAATACACTGAATGTTGCTCCCTTATCTTTCTCACACCTCTATAGACCATTTTCACCTGTCACCTTGCGATACGATGCAGAATGCGCCTGTGACACCCTGTTGTGGTTTTGAAATAAAGGTCAGGGGCGCATGCTTTGACCTTGAGATCAGGTCCCCCTGAAAAGGTCCCATTTCCAGCAGACCAGCGTTTTGCAAATAATTCTCAGTATTATTTATCTGCTGGAAGGACACATAATGTATTGTTTACGGTTTGATATTTACATTCATGTCACTCAATCTACACTCAATATATTTTTCAGTGTTACAAAATGCACTGTACTCATCTGCCACGTACAAAGCCAAAAATAAACCAAAGTATTTACAAATAGTATTTGACACAGGTCCACTTGTTTCCAGATTTAGGCCAATATTTCTTAGTTTCTAGGTGAATATAGACAGTCAATGCATATGCTGGATGTATAGCAATGTACTATGTTGAGGCGACCCTAGCCAAATAGGGTGCATACCACATAGGCGCAAAATACCTTCTTCAATGTGTGTCCCCCGTTCGACTTCCTGCCAGCCAGACTGTCTACCTTTCTTGTCGCTATCGAAAATCTTGCTAAAAGAAATCTTCTTTAAAAACAAAACAAAAGTATATGTACTATTCCGCCACGGATCATGTATAATTTCTCTTTGTGGTTGTAGGCATTGCATACCAACTTCTGGCCCCTTAGGGCATTTCTGGTCCCCAAGTGTCCCTGTTCAGACTCAAACACGAGCTTCCACCTGACTAAACAAACCCCCTGCATTTAATACCTAAAGAATGCCAGTCTCTGAAAAGAGGAAAAATTCAGAGGATGTTTATGCTTGTAAAAATAAAAATAAAACTGCATGCTTACCATAGCAGATTTATTTTTTTAGGTGACAGCAGGCTGGCGAGTGGATGCAGAATTTAACTCTCTATGCTTAGTAAAGCCTCAAATCATGAACGCAGCGTGCAATTCACGTGAAATCTTTCACGCACTTTCCTACTAGGCTGAGGAAAATATCCCATCATTTTCACATTGGCCTGTTATAGCGCCACCAGCAGGTGGATTTTTGAAAAACACATTTTTGGAACAAAATGCCTCAAATCATCCAATTCACCCTTTGTCAGACTTCTGATTGGTCCCTGACTGACTAACCAGCAGGCTCTTTCTGACTTGTTCCGCCCTGGTTCCGCCTTGTTTATGTTGAATTTGCTATAACATCATTTTTGGAAAAAACTAAAAACAAACATGATATGCCCAGTCACCATGCTGCGCCTGTGATGTTCCTTTTTACTGACACCAACTTTAAAATAAGAATTGAACGCACAGAATATCAATACCAGATTAGGGGTGCTAGGCTTCAAGTGGTTAAAGGCTTTGGTTGCAAAATGAATTGGTTATGGTCTACTTTCAATAACAGTAAATGGTCCCAGTGGGATTGGACTATTACTATTCACAGATGACTCAAGTGGAAGTGGCAGTAGTAGTCTCTATGCGGCAGGGTTTAGATGATTTGGATTGGTTCCAGTCAGTATATTGTGTTGCAGAGAGTGGACATATAACTGAATTACTGACCTGACCACTATGATTTATTTAGTGTGCTGATGCCGATCCTTTCATTCTTCTCTTCTGTGTAATGTGTGTGGCGGGTAGCTGACCCTGGATAAAGAGCTTATGCTGTCTGACCCTGCACTCCTGCGTGTGCACACACACACACACACACACACACACACACACACACACACACACACACACACACACAGCTGGAGAGAAACATGCAGCTCAAATATATCTTACCCAAGTTGAGTCTCCCTAATGCTCTTAGTGCCACTGAGTGGTGTGTTGATTTGACCTGTGGTGTGTTCAGCGGAATTAGCCATGGGTTCATTCTGTTTGTGCCAATTCAGCGGTTCACATTTGTTTTCCTTTGGCATAATGTACTTGCTATACAAAAGAGGTGCTAAAGTTAAAATACTGTAATATATGTAACATCATATCTTCACAAATGGGTATGTATAAATATGAACATACGCAAGACAACAACAACAACAAAATGTTATCATCAATGTAATAACTTCATCATAAGATTGTATGTGGTTACCGGTAGGCCTACTTAATATTCTGGAGTATTTTATTTCCTTTGACTTTAATATGGTTTTTCTTGGCCCCTTTTGACGATGGATTTCCCGAATGGAAATACTGCAGGTGTTAAGATTGGAACTCTAATTACTGTATCAATAGATCTGCTCAAATGAATACTGGTATTTAGATTTTTTTAGTGCTTTCACTGCACATCTGGTGCTGAAAAGAGGCAACAGTGCTCAAAAGGGGGAAGTGGTTGTTTTGGTAATCATTATGACTTGTCAGACCCACCAAAACCCCCTCCAACTACCCCCCCACCTCCTGCCCGGCTTCCTCTCTTTAATGTGGTGTCATTATTGTTGAAATGCAATTAGGTATGCTAATGGACTGGCATTTGGACTTCCGTCTTGCCACTTATGTTGGGACTGGTAACACAATGTGTTGTAAATGTGGCATGGACTGGGGGGTGGGGGTTGAACGGGTGAATGAGGGTTGAGTGGAGTTGGCAAAGGGTACTGTGTTGGCGGAGGTGTTGAGAGGTGAGAGTGCTGTGATGGATGTTTAGAAAAGGTTATTTATTTATTTTTTAAATGGAAGATTTTTGGGTTGAAGGGGAATAATTGTTTGGAGAATGCCAGTGGGTATGAATTGTGTGTATGTGTGCATACTCTATATACAGTATAATGTGCAGTGTGCTTATGTGGCTTGAACGTGTGTCTCTGTATGTTATGGCGCTCTCAGTCACAAAACGATGCGATCCATTTACTCAATGATAGCTTTTACAGGCATGTCATATGACACTATATACGCGCTGCTGCATTATTTGGATAGAAATGGAGGCTGTGGTCCTGAATAACGAAATGGATACAGCGTGGTCCTAAAAGGGGATTCGTACTTAGTTGTGCGGCGGTGTCACACATTGAAAATAGCCAGTCTACAAGCGCACGACACTCTGCCATGAATGAATGCCCTCTAGCACCATGTTTAGACAAGTGCCAGCTACAAGACTATATTTCATTATTATTAATATTATTCTTTTTAAAGATATTTTTGGTGCTTTTTGCTTTTATTGATATGGAAACAGGGAGAGAGATGGGGTGAAGACACGCAGTAAAGGTTGTTACAGGTAGTAATAGTATATATCTGCTGTCGGGAAGAAACCACAATGCAATGCAAAATGTTCGTTTTTCAGGAAATGAAAAATATAAATTCTTCAGAAAATTAAGAAAACTTTATATTTTGAAAACAAGGTGATACTGCCTCATCAAAGTTGGTGTTGTGACTTTATATATTGTCACTCACTTGCACGAGAGGGGGAGAGGTGGTGGAGTTAGTTGCTTGCTTGAGGGTCCAGTGGCGTTAAGAGGTTTTGTCGTTTTTTACTACTTTCCATTCATGGTTCAATATTTTCGAAACAACACACAGACATAGTTGTTTCCTCCTGACAAACGATATTCAGGTTTTTGTCATTGGACATTCGTCTAGTGAGCTCAGGTCATCTGGTGGTGCCATGACCACAAACACATGAACACGTGTTCTTCTTCGGCTTGGAATACGCTCCCTTATACCCATACATTTTAGACCCAGCAGAAGTAGATATTACTTTTAAAAAGGTTACCTAAACATAAATTGATATAGATTGTGTTTCTCCACTATTTCTGTACCTTATTTTATTTCTTAGTGTATTTTGTGAATTTGAGATTTTATTGTTATCTCTTTCATATGCAGAGCAACTTCACTTATTCTGCTGATAACTATAATATTTAGTCACATCTAGTTGTGTGGACCCTGCAGATAGCGAACACTTTGTGGAAGCTAATGGGGATCCTAAAGAAACATTATACAGTACAAGGTGGTTTTGCCGGTAATGCGGTAAGTGGCAATATTCTCTCCTCTCCTTTCAGAAGAACACTTCTCCTCTTCTTTATTCTCTCCTCCTTTCCTCTTCTCTATCAGCTTGTAAGCTGCCACCGCTCCACTAGGTGGCGCTGTGTCGCCATACGCCTTTCCTCTGGCTGTGTGAGAATTCTCGGCTGCTCTATTCACCCTGTGGGTGAATAGATTGCGAGACGAGCCAAAACCACTTCCATTCCCTCCCTTTTTTTTCTTTTTTCTTTCATGGCTGAAAATAGCCTCTATCCTCCACTCCTCGGGACACAAATCTACCTCTGTGGACACGACACACCTGTGATAGTCAGGGCCCTGACCTGCAGCACCACCAGAGAGGCTGTCTGGAAGTTCTGTCAGTCTCCCAGAGGATCTGTCATGGATTTAGACCAGATGAGGCAATGTTTTTAAACCCCTGTTCACCCCCCTGCCTGCCCCCGCCCCCACCTTCCTTCTTCTGTTACTTCCCTTTTTTAGAAAGGAACACAGCAGAGCGTTGAATAGCATAGCCTCAAGGAGTCTTGTCTCTATTCAGCTTATTACATTGTGTGCGTGTGTGCGCGTGCGTGCGTGCGTCTGTGCGTGCGTGCATGTGTGTGTATAAAACCCACTTGCCTGTGTTTCTACTAACTCCCCTTAGTGGAGCTTAATAAGCCCCATGAATCCTCAGCTTCTTGTTTGGATTTTACCCTGCGGTTGTTTTTCCAAACCATTTCGGTCCCGGGAGAACTGCAACTTTCTCAATCTCTGCTACTGTACACCACCTGCCTCTGAGAAGCATTTTGAGCAAATACGAAGCCTGTAGATGAAGGAGAATAATGGGCTTTGTTTTAATAATACTTTTGTTTCCTCTGAAGTCATGTTTTTTAATCAGGATCAGAAGGGGGTTCTCATTGACACGTTCAGCACCATGGATAGCTCTCCATCAACCCACTGTGTGGGCTGCTGAATGGGATCAGTGCAGCTCTAGGCGTGGGTCCCAAACCTCGGGACCAAGCAGGTTCCTAACCGAACATGCTTTGGTACCGGATACCGAACCGAACATGCTTGGGTACCGGATACCGAACCGAACATGCTTAGGTACCGGATACCGAACCGAACATGCTTGGGTACCGGATACCGAACCGAACATGCTTAGGTACCGGATACCGAACCGAACATGCTTTGGTACCGGATACCGAACCGAACATGCTTTGGTACCGGATACCGAACCGAACATGCTTATTGCTTAGGTACCGGATACCGAACCGAACATGCTTGGGTACCGGATACCGAACCGAACATGCTTGGGTACCGGATACCGAACCGAACATGCTTGGGTACCGGATACCGAACCGAACATGCTTAGGTACCGGATACCGAACCGAACATGCTTATTGCTTAGGTACCGGATACCGAACCGAACATGCTTGGGTACCGGATACCGAACCGAACATGCTTGGGTACCAGATACCGAACCGAACATGCCTGGGTACCGGATACCGAACCGAACATCATTTGGTACCGGGTACCCATTCAAATAATTCAATTTCGGTTCTCCCTATCGGTTCCTACAGATGCGCACAGTCACGCTAATTCTTCTTCCCTTTTTATCCCATATCCTTGATGTTGTTTAGAGTAGATATATAGTATTGCTCAGAGTCTAAGGCATATATTTGTTATTGTCATTGTCAGTATAGAGGTAAATACAGAATAGATAATAAAAATAAAAAAACATGCAGCTCAGTATCCACAAATAGCTCAACTTAAATCTGCAGTCTCCCAACCTGATGTGAAATGATTTGTTTATAGACTGGATTATGTGTTTAAAGGCAAAATTAGAGTTTAAAAAACTGGATCGCAAGGATGTGTGTTTAATTCACTTTATTTTATTGTTTTACCATATACATACAAATGCATGCATGCGCGCACACACACACACATGCACACACACGCACACACACACGCACACGCACACCCAGTATAGGCGCACATAGTATTTTGACAATAACACGTAGACAATTATGCACACTTATACTTGCAAAGGCGCAGATTGTGACGTCCAGTCTTGTCTGGTAATAGGACTGCCAGTGGTGTGATTATCAGCAGACAGATAGCAGATGACAGCTGCCATTGGTTATTGATGACTTTCATAATTAGAATCCCTTATGGGGAAGCACAGAACAAAAGGGAAAATCATACTCATGATGAATGGTTCTCTCATCTTTAAAGCTGATGGAAGGGCCCACCCGGCTATTCTGCATTCAATATTGCTTTCCAGGAACGCCTCTGAATATGGTTTCAAAGAAGAGCATGCCCTGCGTCAATATTGCCAGAGCTCTCTTCTCTCTCTCTGTGTGTGTGTGTGTGTGTGTGTGTGTGTGTGTGTGTGTGTGTGTGTGTGTGTGTGTGTGTGTGTGTGTGTGTGTGTGTGTGTGTGTGTGTGTGTGTGTGTGTGTGTGTGTGTGTGTGTACATGAGAAAGCAATAAGGCAGAATGGACTGAACATGGATTGTGGGAAATACAGGTCGCAGTAGCATAAGTCATTCTTTGTAAATAATACAGGGTCGGCAAAAAAATGCTGATTTGTGTTTACCTCATAAATCCATTGTAGCCGGAGTTTGAGTGTGATTGTTGTGACTTCTGGATTTGGAATCCAATCCCTCTATCATCTCTAGTATCACTTCCAATGAAGTGAAATTTGCTTTTTAAAGTGCTGATACCATGCATGCTGTTTTTTCTTGGCAAAGAAATAGTCAGTTGATATATTTGTATTGCCCTGATAGATTTTATAGCAGTGACGTGAAAGCGACATTTCTGACTAAACGCAAGTTATGGGGCCACTTCACCCCTTTTGCAACCAGATCATTTTTAATGATGTTTGGGAGACAAGAAACACTTTCCTGGGGGTTTAATGTGGGTAATATGTTTTTAGATATTTTTTGTATTTAGAACCCAAATGCAGAGCAGAGTAGTTTCAAACACTGGTTTATTAATAAAGCAGGTTAGCTACAACACAAGGCAGCCAGTACAAGCAAACTCAGGAAAGCCCTTTGGCCAAACTCTTCAAAAGTAAAAGGCAAAAATCCAAAAAGGCAAAACAAGGCAAAACACAACAAGTCCAGAAAATGCAAAAACCTTACAGCACACGAAAATCCAGGTACAGGCGAATCATAGGAAACATCCAGGAAAGGTTGAGCACCGGACAAAGGATTATGTTCCCACAGTTTGTGTGTGTAATGAGTCCAGTCTTTATAGGCGGTGGGTTGATTGGGGAAATGTTCTCAGGTGTGAAAAGGGGCATGGCACTGCTGGGCTGGGGATGGAGTGGGAACAGGTGTGTGACAATGACTGAGGGTAGGAATGGAGAGTGGGAGTGGCTGACAGGGAGATATGGTATGCAGACCATGACAGAGTGCCGCGCTACAAGCTTGTAGATCTGCTATTTTTGAAAAATCGTGACATTTTTTGAACACATTCTTTCATAGCGAACATTTTTAACTCGTATATTTGCTTCTGGGGGGGTCCCTGGAACAACACATTTTCAGATGGTGGTCGGCGGCATATTATAGTTTTTGGGGTCCTTGACATGAAAATGTTTGAGAACCACTGATAGAAACATGGGTTTTTCAGAAAGGTTAAAGTAAGTAAGATAGTTCTCCCCATCTTTGCAGCCCAGCTCTGTTACTGAACAAACACTCTATAGCAATTATTATCACAATATAGAGCTTTAAACTTTTCACACAAGAAAATGTTTATGGCGATGTGTCATTAACTTATAGATCTGCTATTTATGCTATATTTTTGGCAATTCATGTCAATAATGTCATCTTCAAAATTATAATAGGGATGCCAGATTGAAAGTGGTTTGACTGGTAGAGGCTGGGGAATTGGGAATTGGCTTTACTAAATTGGGACTTGAAGGGGAGAAAAAGTTTTTTCATGTTTTGCGCATGTTTTGCGCAATAACAGTCTTTTCATTATGTCTGCCCTATGATCTCTGAGATTTATATATATATATATTTTTAATACTGTTTTTATTAGGCATTTTTTGTATATGACAACTTATATGACAATCTTTGACAATAATAATGAGTTATTCAGTTATAAAATGAAAGATAAAGACAGGTAATGTAAATTCCACATACAATACATAATAAAAAATATATATAAATGTGATAAAAACGAAAAAACAAAAAAACAGTTAAACAACGACAAATGTGAACAGACAAACAAAACAAAGACCACAGGACAGACACTCTTGCTCTCAAAACTTTCCCAACACGTTGTTGTAAATTAACAGAATTACAGACATTTCTTTTTAAATGAGAATAAATAAAATAAAATAAAATCCTCAGTTCCTTTTTTTTCCTTTACTTTTCTTTCCAATTTTCTAATATGTTATCTATTGTGTAGGAGGGGTTAGCGTGCACCTATTGAAATGGTCAATGAAGGGTTGCCATGTCTGGTAAAATCTATCTTCACTCCCTCTCAATTCAAACTTTATCTTTTCCAATTGCAAGTAGTGCATAACATCTTTCATAAGTGTAGTGTGAGTGGGAACCTGTGCTTGTTTCCAATTCAAGAGAGATTTATATTATTGAAATTACAATAAAAAGATTTAGAAAAGAAAGAATGGTTTAAGTGACTTTTCTCCAGGAAAATATCTTACCTGTATTATATTCTATTGTGTTCTGTAGCCCGTCTTTACACCCCCCATCCCCCCCTCCCTCCCTCTTGGTCAGGGAAAGCAAACGATGAAAGAAGGGTCCTTAGAGGAGAGTACAGTAGCAGATCAGACAGGACTAGTGCCAGCGATAGCCGGCCTGCTCCCCTACAGGCTTTGAACAAGCCTCTGAGCACTGCACGGTATCTGTGGGGAGGAAAGTGTGTGTTTGTGTGTGAGAGAGAACAAGAGTGAAAGAGAGAGGGGGTGTCAGAGAGAGAGGTGTGTGGTTGTGTGGGTGGGTGTGTGTGTGGGGGGGGGGGGGGGCGTTGCAGTGCAAGGACTTTCGAAAGCCTGCAGCTCATAGGGAATTCCTGCACGTTTATCCTGACTGTGCCCGATAGAAAGAGAGAGAGTGTGTGTGTGTGTGTGTGTGTGTGTGTGTGTGTGTGTGTGTGTGTGTGTGTGTGTGTGTGTGTGTGCAATGCTGTGATGCTGTTCCTGTAGAGCTCACAGACAGTCTCCTCATAAAGTGCTCAATGTCCCAAATCGTCAGTCCTTCCCAATCCCTCAACACACACACACACACACACACACACACACACACACACACACACACACTTTCCCCCCCCCCCCAGCCCCACCCTCCCCTCAACAGGACAGTGCTGCTGTGACATCATTCATTCCCACGCAGTCCGATTGGCTGGCCGTGGTGGAGGGAAGTGGATCGTTCCTGCAGTCTATGGAGAGAGAGAGAGAGAGGGAAACTGAGCAAAAGATAGACAGAGGGAGAGAGAGAGAGAGACACAGAGATTGATGCTGAGAGAGAGAAGCCGGCACTGCGCTGCATGCCGCACTCTCACACTCACTCACTCACTTACTCACACACACACACACACACACTCTTTGCATCACTCTTGGTGTACACTCCCACCACACTGTCAAGCTGCTTATAGGAGGCAGGAGCATGAGCCAGACTCCCAGAGTGTTACGTTAACTGAGCCAGACTCCCAGTGCGTTACAGTACGTTAACTGCAGGACAGGACAGAGGGCATGCATGCAGCGGGACCTGGAAGACACTGAATACCGGGAGGAGGAGAGAGGACAGGAGAGGAGGAGGTGAGCTTGGATCCTTCCTTGCCGGCTCCTTCCTTTCTCGCTGCTTTTGGCAGGGAGCAATATAGTTTCACTGCTGTCTCAAGAGATTCAGCCTGCTGGGGAGGAGCGCTTTAAAGACCCCCCGCCGCCCCCACCCCTCCCCAAAAAAAAGGGAGAGGCAGCAAGGGCAAGGACAAGGGCAAGTGTACCCTCTTGGCGTGGATGTACTCCCAACGCCCCCATGAAGACAGGGGGGGGTCCAGGTGCAGTGTGGGTTACAGGATGGCTCGGCGCTCAGGGGGCGAAGCTTCCCCGAAAAAGAAGAACACGTCCCTCAACCTAGTGCCTGGGTGTTATCGCTACCTCCGTGGTAAGTGGGGCAGTACATGTGTGTGTGTGTGTGTGTGTGTGTGTGTGTTGGCATGGCACTGCAGTATGTGCTGTATACATGCCTGTGTGTGCGTGCGTGTGTACGTGTGTGCACATGTGCATGCACGTTTGCGTGCATGGGCGTGTGTTCCTTTTGCGGCATTACATTTCTTCTCCCCTCCACTATTTAGCTCACCGTGCAGGACATCTCCTTAGGGAGCAAGGTGTGATTGTGTGTGTGTGTGTGTGTGTGTGTGTTAAGTTAGGAGTTGTAGGAAAGAAGGATGCGAGGGAGGGGCGTGGTGTGACTGGTGTCCACCTTGGAGGGGGTGGGGGGGCATATGGAGGTCGCTCCGTGCTGCGCTCCACAGCAGGTGATTCCGCAGACAAGCCCCAGCGCTCTGCATGTGTGTCTCGGCACAATAGGAAGACTGTCTGCCCCAGTATTTGATTCCTTATCTGTCTTGTCTTGGCTGTGCTGTCAGCCCCGTCTGTATCATCATCCGTATTTCACACTGTTCGCCTGACCGACCATCTGTTTGTCTATCTGTTGCACTGTCTGTTAAATTAGATCATATTAGAGTTAATTATACACTGTGGTCTGGTTTTCTGTGAAATGTGTGTTTTGCATAAAATAAAAAAAACCTTGCCGTTTTAGTAGAAACAGACAGACAAAGATGTTGAAACACTGTACTATAGATAACAGCCTGGGTAGCTGCAGTCGAGATTCTTAGTAGTTGGTTCTGTGAAATCAAACCTAATGCTGTCCGCCTACATGTGGTGTCTGTCACTGCCCCAGTTATACCAGATACACAGCCTAAATACACTATTTTTACACTTTTGGAGTTCAATTTGCATTACATATTTCCCTATGTGCAGTCAGCAGATGCAGCAAAGGGCAACAGTGATTGTGGTTATAATTCATTCAGGTGGTCTGCACACTAAGGGGTTAGTGTGCTTACCGTTTCTGGATGAGACTGATGACGGTGACTACCTCTAACAGAGGTATAGTCACCGTCATCAGTCAGTGTTAAAATGCTGCTTTGAGGCTTGGACTGCTGAGGAAGGTGATTTGTGTTATCGAAAGTGGGAGTTGGTGCGTGAATGCGTGTGTGAGAGTGTGCGTGTGCGCATGTGTATGTGTGTGTAAGAGAGAGAGAGAGAGAAAGAGAGAGCGTGCAAGTGCACTTGAAAGTCACCTCGTCCATGAGATTGAAAGCTGGCACTACACACATACAGACATGTTCTCGCACACACGCACACACACACACACACACACACACACACACACACACACACACACACACACACACACACGGGCCAAATCTGTCTCATTCTCCTCCAATATTTCCCCCCATCAATATTTGATTATTCTCTGACCCAATCAAACGATTAATTCATAAAATGGGGGACGTGCTCGGTGGCACGTATGACTGTATGTGAATATGTGTCTGCATTATGTATGAACGCACACACACACTGCCACCATTCATCACAGCTACAGTACCAACCCAACACACACACACACACACACCACTCACGCACACCACTCACACCCCTGACCACTCAGGTCTGCCCATAGCAATCTGTGACACACTAACCGACTTGTGTAATCAAATAGTCAGCGTGTTTCATTAAGGGAGTGGGACGGTCGTGTGGCCTCCTCGTTGATAACATGCTTATCTCAAGGATATTGCTCTGTGCCGCAGCCTGGCGGCATGGGGGAAAATACAAAACACTGTCACGTGTGCCGGCTACAATACGTGATGACAGCTTTTGGCAGGGCAGGAAGTGTGTGTGTGTGTGTGTGTGTGTGTGTGTGTGTGTGTGTGTGTGTGTGTGTGTGTGTGTTTTGTTCCTGGCATGGCATAGGACCACTGTGTTTATGGGACAGGTTGGGAACAGGATCACAGATGTAGCCGTTGTAGGAGTCGCAGTTACAACATGCTCCAACCGGCATGATGCACTGCTGTAACGACGGAACGCCAGGAGGAGTGATGGAAGTTGTTTGAGAAATTCGATTTGGCTTTTATTGATTTCTGTTTGGTGAAAACATACACTGCATATATACTGTCGGCTGCAGAGGTCGCTGCGATAACAGCGGGAGATGAGTGGGATTTGCACCGGCTATCGCTCTATCATTAAGTGAGGGTGTCCAGCACTGTGGATGGATTACTTTGTAAATGGATTGGTTTGCTTCAAAGGCTGGCAGAAACAATAAAATTGTGTGTGTGCATGCGTAGGCCTGTGTGTGTGTGTGCGTGCGTGCGTGCGTGTGTGTGTGTGTGGGCTAGGTAATACTATCTTTGTGGGTACCCAAAATCCCCAGAAGGATAGTAATACCTGACAAAATCAACCTTGTGGGAACATCTTTCAGGGCCCCTTGAGAGGGAAAGGCTCATTTCCATGGTTACAATGAAATCCGATTGTGGTCAGGGTTAGGATTATAGGCATGAGGGTTTAGATTTAGGGATAGGGATGTGGAGGGTGGTGTTGGGGTTTAGGTTGGGGTTAGGGGTAGAAATAGCTAAACTGAATTTCTCACTTTTTACATCAACTCAAGATGATAATTACAGGTCACTTGTGCATGTGTACAAGTGTGTGTGCATGTGCATGTGTGTTTGTTTGTGTCTGTGTGTGAGTACGTCTGTGTTTGTGTGCACATGTGTGCTTGGATGGCTGCTTTGTGTGTGTATGTTTGTTCATGTGCATGTGAACCACTCAGAACCTGATTTATGTCCCTGGACTCATTTAAGCAAAGTGTCCTTTTAGGGGACATTGTCAGTATAGATATCTATGCTATTGATTGAGTCTCGGGTAATTTAGGGGTTATCGCCGGAGGCTGCGACAAGAGCCGCCCATCACTATAGTTGAATAAATGCACATGCTTGGAGAGGTGCTTTCTATGTAATGTGACATGATATTACACTGAACAATAATGCAGCAACAAATTGCGTACTTGAACTGCTGCTATAAGCGTGAAATCCTCCAAAGGGACGTCCTTATCTTATTGAAGGAACCACTGCCTTGTGCCCTTTCTGTGCTGGAGAGGGCATTCTTTCATAAGTGGGTATTGGCTTTTCAGTTGACGAGAAGAGAGGTTTTCACGTTGGTGAAAATGCCATCTAAATGTCAGATCACTTCTCATTGTTCAGTATATGCCAGAGTTTGGCTATTTAGACGTGTTAGACAGAAATAATAATATAATCAAAAGTCAGAAAGATCGAGTCACCACCAGCCATTATGAAACACAAATTAAATTAGCATTAAATTATCAGTTTAAATTGTAAGTGAAAGTATGGATGTTTTTTTAATTATTATTATTATTGATTTGGTTATTATTGCATGTCAATGATCACAAAACTTTGCTTTCTGATGACGTACAGATGAGCAAGAGGCAGTACAGAAAAGGACGTTCACAAAATGGATCAATTCCCACTTGGCAAAGGTAAGGGAGTTCTACTGCCGTCGACGCTAACAGCAACATATTCAAATCTTTCCCATCCGTATTTCATTTTTGACTGCTCAGTCATAACGTATCTTCTTATCTGCACCTCCTCATCCTCTTACAAACCTCATCATGTTTCCACCGCGGTCACAATGACTTCCCGGTCCTTCATTGCCATCCCCAGTTACAAACATTACAAACGTTATGCTCCCCTCCCGCCACGATGATTGATGCTCCTTTTCCAAAAACCTGCTTTGAAAATATGAGTGAGAGGCTAACTGTGCCAACCAAAATCACACTTACCTGCACAGCTTCTTTTGTTGTTTTTTATTCATTCTATCTATTATAGCCTGTGGCAAGGATTTTGTCTTACTCTAATTATCACTCGGACACGTTTCCGTATCAACACATCCTATGTATTTCCCCTGCAAGCTATAGTACAGAAACTAATTTGAGTCTCCTGTAACCTTTATGATTTCATATTAACTTCTCCACCTCAGTTTGGCACAATTTTTCTTTCGTTTTTCATTTAGATTGTTCAGGAATCAGGATAGGCACTAAGGTGCTATTTACACGAGGATGGTGTTCATATAAAACGTCAAAATAAAGTATCGTTTGCTGCTGTCATTTAGACGAGAACCGTGTTCTCAGTAGGTGAAAACGCAACGAAGTGAAACCACCTCCCAGAGTGGAAATCTTTGAGAACGCCGTTTCCTATGGTCTCCATATAAACAGGCAAAACGGTGAATCCGCAAAACTTATGCCATCATGGCTCACATTGGCTCACAGCGCATATGTTTATTACATTGATGCAGAGCCATATCATTATGATATAATGGAGTTCCTGAACAAGCCTCCCTACAAAGTGCTGCTCATCAGCGATGGTGAATGTAAAACCATGATGTAAATAAAAAGCCTTGTGATAGACGGCAGCCGCGGCAGCAGCGTTTATGTAGCCTAATGTATTATAAAATATATACCATCCCGTGGCGCTGCCCAGAGCAGTGTTGCGCCGCTTGCGCGGCACTGTTTTGGCAAATCAGCAGTTCTCGTGTAAAGGGTAAGAAAAAATGAGAACGCAACGGGACTTTGACGTGTTATATGGAGATGGTCGCCGTCTAAAAGAGGCCTTAGAGTATGTGTGCTCTTCATTTGCCTCTCTTGATAAGCAGGGGGCTAACAATGTACCTGTAGCTATAAGCCTAAACAATTACAGTTGGTGTAGCCATGTGCCACGAGCCATCATGTGCATGTAATTATAGTATTATACTGCATTAGGTGCCTCAATTTAACCCATTACTGCTTGAGTAGTGTGTCAGGAATGAGTGGACAAGGCAACTGTGGCACGGCCACAATGTAATCAAGTGCTATTTCAATCCGAGACGCCCCTCAAGGTTTCCAATTTGATTATGACAGTGGTGGTGGCCTTCTGTGGTGACATGGAGCAGAAAATTCATCTGAAAAGCGCCCTGGAGGGAATAAACCTGGAAATAACATTTAACAGCAGAAAAATGCATGTAGCCAAATAATTAAATTCCTTTAATGTACAATAACATTTAAGGTAAACACAATTGTTTATTTATAACGTCATTTTTATGCAACTGAATAAATATTTAGCAGTTGTAGATCTTGCTACCAGCATTCCACATTTCAAATGCAGGGACATATCGAGTCAGTGGGGGAACTGAGGAGGGTTTAAGAAGCTCTGCTGGTCCTTTGGTCTTATCACATACCAGTATATACCAGGCAATTCCAAGCAATGATCTTTCAAAAGACAGTTTATTTAATGTTACCTACAGGAAGACAACATGGCCCAAGTGGTGCAACATAAACATGAATTGGCTACGTAAAGGATCGGACAATTTAATTTAAATGTTATTGATTGATTGATTGATTGATTGATTGACTCACTCACTCACTCACTCACTCACTCACTCACTCACTCACTCACTCACTCACCGAATCAATAGATTCAATAGATCTCTCAGCAGAGAGATGTATGTCTGCCTTGTTATTATTATTTTACTCCTCTCAGCCTGAATAGATGATTAAATTTGCTGCTGTTCTGTCAATTTTAGTCATCATCAGCTTACTTAGCCTTTCACCTGAAACCTGGCGTTGCCGTAGCGACGCTGATTGGCCAATATTTGCTTCCAAAAATCTCTTGGTCGCCATGGCGGCTCGCAAAATCCAAGGACTGCTTTGTGATGTTGGGGCTAGGGGATAAGCTGCAGAGAATCCAGGATGGAGAATCTATGTTAACAAGGGTCTGCAAGACTCTGCATGTATTCCAGAATCTAGAACTTTCTGTGGAAGACAAATCATACGTGTCAGGATGTCAAAATCAAGATCCTCAGTGTTACAGTTTTTCCTCAATTTCATGGATGCATTTCTTGAAACTCAATTAACTTAACAGTGTCTCAAAACCCCATACTATTAAGCAGAGGTGGGTGGAGTAGCCAAAAGCTGTACTCAAGTCAAAATAAATTTAACTTAAATTAATAATGACTCAAGTAGAAGTAAAAGTAGTTATGCAAATAATTACCGGTACTTAAATTAAGTATCTAGTGATAAAAGAATACACAAGTACAGTACAGAGATACACTTTATTCAGAAAGTTACTAAAGTACTGTAAATGTAACTGAGTAAATGTAACTTGTTCCTACCCACCTTTGCTATTTTGCAAATACACAACTTAACTTCTCATGCGTTCACGCAAAATGCAACATTAAACATACATTTCATAATATACTGTACAGTACATGCAATTCTCATTTGATAACTTCCCTTCACACAATCGAAGAGTTAAGGCCTATTCATAGTATTCATACTGAAAAACATGACGTCACACAGCGGTGTCATGTTTTTTACTAACCCTGGTCCAGTGCTTACAGCCATGCCGGACACCCATCCACTGCTCACTAGCAGCTTTTCCCACTGCGTGCGAGGGTTTACAATTCCCAGAAAATAAACAAAACGACATTACTACTCACCGACACAAAGCCTGCTAGACCTTGGTAAAAGTCTATTCTGCAGCAATGTATCGGACAGAGTCATTTCTTCTACTACAATGAGTGAGACTCGCTGTAAGCACTGGCCCAGGGCTAGTTTTTACTAACCACCGTTTCTGTCGTCACCTTATCACCTAAAACTGGAGTATGAATAGGTCTTAACAGAGAACACATGCTGTCAATTTATACAGGATATTTATATGTACATAGTTTGTCAAATTTTGCATTTTGAGTGTCAGGGTTTATGAAATGATCAGACGGTGCTATATTTGGTGCCATTTCTTTGCATAGGCACATATTTGTTACTATAGGTATTAAAAAGGCACACAGAATACAAAAATGGTACAAAGAAGAAAGACAGACAAAGAGAGAGAGAGAGAGAGAGAGAGAGAGAGAGAGAGAGAGAGAGAGAGAGAGAGAGAGAAATAGAGTTATTAAGAAGGTACCAGGGCAGGTATAAGCTTTAACAGTTGGTTTAGCTTAGCTCTCACAGTGCTAGAACATGCCCTTGGCTGTGCAGATGATTAGACCGTTCCTGGTATCAGAGGTCTTTAATTTATCGCCTAAAGGTATGTGATTAATCGTTAGTATTACCTAGGTGTGATAAGACACAATGTGAAGGCTTTCCCATACCCACACTGCACCCCCACACGGGCTTCCTTCCGTTCACTATACCTCTCTCCCTTCCCCCTTACGTTTCCATTCCACAGGTATAACAAAAGACATCTTATGAGCTCTGACAGAGGTTTATATTAGGCAGGAAGTATAAGAACAGGTCATTTTCAGAGAAGATTAATGACTCTCATTACCGTATGGAGTTCACCAGAGTAATTCACCAGTTATAGACATAACCTACATACAGAGCAGAACGTCCTGACATCTTGTGAGTTTTTTCTTGTTTTCTGAAAGGAGTGGAGAAAGTGTGTACAATCAATAGGGTGCTGTTCCGCAGGCTTGTGTGTAGCTTTAGCCTAACCATTAAGATCATGCAAGAATGTTGTGAATTTCGTGTGCTCAGCCCGTACAGAGCTTTTAAGTTGCATGGCAGTTGGAGAGGCGTGGGTTTACATTCTGACGAAATCGTTTCTGAGAATGTCAGAGCTTAATTATGGAGGGTCTGGTAGCCTCCGTCCCAGCCTTACTCATCTGCGAAGAGAAAAGCCTGGTCACAATATAAGGCAGAGATTGCATAGCCTGAAGTGTCGGTCCGGAACATCAGTCAGATGTATTTCCCCCGGACAATCACAACACTTGTTTCATACACAGAGAATGTATACGGATTTGTAAAGCGTCAACGTCATTTCCTAGAGCAGTACTTCCGCCAAAATCCTGCTACTTTCACCAAATTCCAGCAATGAACTCTACAGCGTATAGGTCTGACTCTTGCCCAGTGTGAGGGTTTGGTATGAGTTTATTTGACAGGCCAACAACTATTACTAGTAACAGTAACTCTTCTTCACTCACTCTCTCACCCTCTCACTCACTCAAATGGTAAATGGTGCATTTATATTGCGCCTTTATCCAAGGTGCTTTACAGAGATTGTGCATTACATTCACCCATTCACACACACATTCATACACCGATGGCAGCGGAAACCATGCAAGGCACCAACTAGCACATCGGGAGCAATTAGGGGTTCAGTGTCTTGCTCAAGGACACTTCGACAGTAACTCTGGGGGAGCCCGGGTTCGAACTGGCAACCTTGCGGTTACCATCCAGGCACTCTACCCCTGAGCCACCGCCGCCCCACTCACTCACTCTACTATGTTATGTTTTGTAATTGGCTTCCAAAATGTGTGCAGGGTCCTATTTATGATAACAAAAAAGCCATATCATGAAAGTAACATCCAATCAACCCCAAATTAGAATTGCAAAGTATATGCATCTAAGGCCCAAAACAACCGCACCAATGCAACTCCTTGCAACAAAACAGTTTTAAGGACATGCCACACCATGATGCAATAATGGTTTCATGTAACTACATGCAACTACTCGCAAGTTGCAACCGTTTGGTTGAAAGGAGTTGCATGGCGAATCATTGGTGCAGTTTGGGCCTAAACAATTAACATCGTGCATGAATGACATACAAACCCTCTCTGTAAGAATCTTCAGTGTCAGTCTGCACATGAGACAACAGACAGGCACTCTCTCACTGTTCACAGTCAATTATGACACTGTTCACAGTCAATTATGACACTGACACTCACTTGTAATTAGCTCATTAGGCCATTGATTTATTTATTTTTTTAGCTGATATGGCTGAACAGAGGAAATTGATATTACTTTCTTATTTTGTAATTAGTTCTAAAATTTTCTCATTAGGTTTGGGATTATAATGAATAAATAGGATGCCACCGTCATAATTTATCCCTCTGAAATTTTTGTGCTGCCACTTTATGATAGGGGCACAAGTGCTGTCTGAATATTTGAGTATCCAAAGCCATGTAAGAACATGAGAAGAGGAATTAACGACGAGAGCTATACTGCATTTGATAATTAATTTCCAAAGACGGGAGGTTGGTGTCCCTTCTCCCACTGCCTTCTATCATTTTTCTCGGTGCCAGTCTTTCTGCTCAATTATCCCCCTCTCATGTGGAGATGGGTGTCAAGGGCTGTTCGTCTCTCACTGTGTCTACGCACGCACGCACGCACGCACGCACGCACGCACACACACACACACACACACACACACACACACACACACACACACACACACACACACACATGCACTTAACTCGCACATATGTCTCCCTTCCTTCCCTCTTCTCACTTTCTCCCTCACACTCTTTTTGCGGTTAATCTCCTTGTGAATGGCTCGCTCGTCAGAGTGCTTTCCCCCTCTAAAGCTCTCCTCAGCTGCCCCATGTGAATGTACTTTTAAAGAGAAATCCTTGATGTGGCGTCAGGGCGAAACAGAGATATGTGGATTTTCACCAGTCTGGAAGTCTGTGTCAGGGCATGGGAGGTAGTCAATTTTGGAATCATCAGCATATTTGGGGATTTCAAGACCCCATTTAGAGCTCAGTGAGCTTCTACTTGGGGCTGAATCTGCCAGTAATAAACAATTTATACCAGGCCTTCTTCTATCCCTGTTTCATGTTGAAATGATTATTTGACACTGCTCCAACTGTTTTGCTTGTATGCATTGCAGTGATTGCACACTTTTGGTGTAGATTAAGACTTCAGGGAAACTAATGTGATTGTTCCATATGTGTGCACGTGGTGAGAGCTGTTAAGCCTGCAATCCCAGTTATTTGTTGCATTCCAGGAAAGATTTGTTTGACTCTATGGCATGCCGCAGGTAAACAGAAAATATACCGTATGTAACAGTTTGATAGAGCATACGTATTCAGACATATACTCTTAACCAGCTAAGATGCGTTTTATTTGCACAAATGTGTAAAAGTTAAACTGCATTCTTCAGTAATTCTATTCACAAATCAAATCCAGGATGGAGTCAAAGTAAGTATGTCTTTACAAAATGATCTCATATACCCTTTTTGGTGGTTTTGTCGCACATAGCGTGTCCCTCCCATGGTGGTGGCAGACCTGTTTGAGGACATCAAAGATGGGGTGATGCTTCTGGCTCTACTGGAGGTTCTGTCTGGACAGAAACTGGTGAGACACACGGCCGTCATGGTCAGTTGCACTGCACGTGATGTTGGCTGCAGACCTGTTCCCAGCTCTGTTCCAAACCCGCAAGGCTCCTTTTCCATGTAGGATTATGTTCTAACTCTCATTTGATCCTGTTGATCTGACAAGGCCCCTTTGGTCATATAACAGTGGAATGCAAATTGACGAACATAGGGCCTGAAACACAGTTAAAATCATTTAATTAATCACAATTGGAAAGTCTGTTTATATCGTAAAGATCACCACTGAGCTTTCCTAAGCATATTTATGGGAGAAAAGAACCGTAGATCACAGTCTCAATTACTGTACATGGGAATAAGCATTTGGCCTTTATTATAATGTTTCTATAAAACCAATCTGAGAACCCATCAAATGATGAAGAAAAAACAGCGGCCTCTTTTCCTTGAATTTGAGTCAACAGTCTGTCTCGAGAGAGAGACTACTATAAACCAGACCCAACAAGATTAACAAGGAAAGATCATAGTGGTTCACACGTACATGTGTACTTGTATGCATACATACATGCACACACAGAGCCCCACAGATCCATACACACTACACATATCCCTGTAGACAAATATTGCCCAAGGTCTTCTCAGCTGTCTACTTATGTATGTCTGATCGATCCAGTTGCTTATGGGCAAGGACACCTCTGGTTTGATCTGTGTCTCAAGGTGTTTGTTTTGCTTGATTTTCCGTTTCTATTCTCTGTATTTTTCTATGATTCCTGATTCAGTTGAATTGTTTGGTTTTTCCTGTTTATTAACTATTATCGCTATTTTTAATTAAATTATGTCACCAATTTTGCTTTTTTTTTTGTTGACATTTTGAAAATAATTAAATAAAATAGGGACACTACTATAGGTTTAAAGTGAGTATTACCTTCTGTAACAAAGAAGCGTGAATTGTTCAAGATCAGTCTCCGTTTTTCCCTACAGTGTTGCACCACAGTGTTCTCTCACTCCCACTCCAACTCTTTATCTCCCTTGCGCTCTCCATCTCTCTGCCCGTCATTACCCCGTTTTCCTCCAGCCATGTGAGCAGGGCAAGAAGCTGCGGAAGATCCACTGCGTCGCCAACATTGGTACGGCGCTGAACTTCCTGGAGGGCAGGAAGGTAAGAGTTCAATCCTCTGTTTACCCCTCTTCCCTTCCCCGCTGTGCCTGGAGTTCTCTCTCCCGTCTCGCTGCTCTCTCTCTCTCCTACTGCCTTGTGGGCACAAAACACTCACTGACCCTTCATGACCCCTCTCTCTCTCTCTCATCTTTCTACCTCCAGCTTTCACCCCCCTCTGTGAATGAATCTCTTTCTTTGCTATTCTCACTTCATCCCCTGACGCCACAGAGCTCCGTCTCCTCTGTGTATCCACGTATCCTGCGATGGATCAATGAAACCGCTCCTCAAAACACATTCTGTATTTTTTTTTCCTGTGATGTGTGTATTTTAGTCTCAGTGATTTCTTTTTGAGCGGTGCACACCGATCCAATAACTGCCCGTGCGTGTCTCTATGTGCAGTATATACATAGAGATATACAGGGACATATGTCCCTATGTATGTAATGTATGTCCGTAAAAACAGCAGCAATACCACTGGGTGACCTAAAGTGTCACTGTTGAGCAGCCTAACACACACACACACACACACACACACACACACACATAGCCTGCGCCGCTCAGTTCACATGGGTGTGATTCTTTATACGTATTGCTTAATGTATACTTGTTTGTTTGAAAGAAGCAGGAAAAAAGTTCATTTCAGTAGAATAAAATACTGTTCCTCATCATAATTATTCTTGCTTTATTTCCCTCCCCTGTGTCATTGCAACGCCTCACTCCTCTTAAATTCTTTGTCTGTCTCATCTCCTCCGTCCCATCCTCTCTCCTTGTCGCCATGTTCCAAGAAGCCTAGTGGGATCCCTTCCCTGCCTCGCTGACAGACGTACTGTACTGTATGTCCAAACAAACCCAGTCGAAACCAGTTGGCTACTAGTATCAAATACACCCCCCCCTCCGTTTGTGAGATCAGTATTAGATCCCCAGAGCTTCTGCCGGCATGTCCTTGGATATACATAAATAAATCCATAAGTGCGAGCTGCCGTCTGCGGGGACATTGATTTGACTTCCTCAAGTGTGACAGGGGTTAAAACCGTAAATCCTAAAACGGTAATCTGCAGTCTGGAGATGAGACGGCGATGGGACTGTGTATTGCCGTGCTGCGCCAGCTGTGTGTGGGCGTGCGCGCTCTGCGTGCCTGCGTGTGTCTGTCTATGTGTATGTAGTATGTACTAGTTGTCAGTGTGTGTGTGAAACATTTTATGCAAATGTGGTCTTTGTGTAAATCATTCAAAACGTCTAGACCATATTCACATTCCACGTTAGATGTGGGCCGTACGGCCCATACGCCTGTGAGTGCCTCTGAGTCTACCTCATATATTTATCATAACAGGAAATAATGATGAGCGTGTGTGTGTGTGTGTGTGTGTGTGTGTGTGTGTGTGTGTGTGTGTGTGTGTGTGTGTGTGTGTGTGTGTGTGTGTGTGTGTGTGTGTGTGTGTGTGTGTGTGTGCGTGTGCGTGTGTGCGTGCGTGCGTGCGTGTACACACTTCCACACGGTGTACACAACACTTTAATATTAACCATTCCAACTGCTCATAGCAGTGATGGGTTGCCATGATACTGTAAACCCACTGTGTGTTCTAATATGGAGCCATATACTGCAGCCATTCTCATCAACTGCAATTCTCCATGGAAACCTCATCTGCCGCCCTCCGCCTTATAATGGAGTGGCGATTTATACCTATTATGACCTGTGGTGTTGTGCCACTTCAGCTCCTCAATATCCTCCTCTCTGTGACGATATGGTTACATATCCTCTATCTAACCAAGTCTGGCAGCATCCAACCCCGCACCACTCTTCTCTGTCCCCACTCTGTTTCTTCATCCCTCGGTTTCTCTATACCTGCCTCTTGATTTATGTTGCTCTATCTCTGACTCTCTGTCTGTCCCTGCATGTCCCTGTGTCTGTCTGTCTGTCTGTCTGTCTGTCTGTCTGTCCGTCCGTCCGAGAAAACATGTATGTTTACATTGCTAAAGCAAGTGTCCCTCTCTGCTGGTATAAACCCTCATGTCTCTCTGCTGGTATAAACCCTCATGTCTCTCTGCTGGTATAAACCATCATGTCTCTCTGCTGGTATAAACCCTCATGTCTGTGTGGAGAGGATAGATCACACCTCTCAACCTCTCTCACCTCAGACTCTTATCTACCATCCCACAGTCAATAAGTCATTCCCTTTCAATCAAATCTACACAGTACAGTATTTCTAACATGTCTGTCTGTCTGTCTGTCTGTCTGTCTGTCTGTCTGTCTGTCTCCTTTCTCCAGTCTGCGTACAGAGGATCTCCGGTTAGTATCACTATCTTGTTACTATCTTATTTGACATATTATTCATAACTGCCATGCGTGTCTGTGACCTGTTTTTTACATTTAGATTAGATGTACAGACAGACCCAGAGGATTATGCACCACATATTGTACATTATTATGTGAAAACGTATTGCGTACAAGATTGAATTAGCAGATTGAGAGAAATGGTGTGCGTTAATATACTGTATATGAGATTATTATGAATTGTATGTGGACGCACTGTATCCGAATGGCATTGATCGTTATCTGGAGTTATTTGGTTTCAGATATGAAATGCTCCAATGCTGGTATATTGTGTTTTGATGCAGATCAAGCTAGTCAACATCAATTCTACAGATATCGTGGACGGACGACCGTCGATTGTACTTGGGTTGATGTGGACCATCATACTCTATTTTCAGGTAAAGCCCCTTTGGTTAGACTGGTTTTAGGGTTTAGGTTTAGAGTTTTTATCCTAGAAATGATATCCAAAAAGTCTTTGTTATTCCCCAAGGCTGAAATTGGAAAACCTGAATGTCAGATGAGTGATATTTTCATGACACATTATTTGTAAACGTGTGTGCATTCATAATTAATTAACTATTAATAGAATATAACTTATTTTGTAAAGCACTGCAAATACTGTCCACTCTAAAAATGACAAACACTCTTTAAGTAGCCTATAATGCACACACAGTAAATGTTTATGTAAAAAGGCTTTAAGGGAGATGCATTGTTGCGTGAGGTCCTTCCACCTTAATGTCCAAAGGCTTCAATGAGTCCTGAACAGACTACTACTGCTGTGACTGTCTGACCTTTTATGGATCTCTCCTGTCCAACAGATTGAGGAGCTGACCAGTAGCTTAACTACTGGTCCGTCCAGCAGCACTTCCTCACTGGACAGTTCTGCCAGCAGCACCGAAACCTCAAGCCCACCCGTCAATAGGAAGCTCCTACCACCTGCACAGGGAGGGGCCAGGAAAGCTCTGCTCAGATGGGTCCAGCAAACAGCTACTAAGTATGTCTTCGCTCATTATTTAAGTTTGGCAGTGCACAGCAAACATCTTGCTAAATGAAACAAAAGAACATATTCGAACAGAAGCAGTTTAAATTATTACATTCAATGTAAATTAACTACTGAAAATAATCGCTCGAAAATAATGCTCTTATGTCCTCTTTCTCATTCCTATGACGTTCTCTCTCTCTGTCCCCTCTGTCACTCCAGGCGTTTAGGTATTGACGTGAGAGACTTTGGTGCCAGTTGGCGAACAGGTGTAGCATTCTTTGCCGTTATCCTTGCCCTCCGACCTAACATTGTAGACATGGAGTGTGTACGGCGGAGAGCTAACCGAGAGAATCTACACGAGGCCTTCTCATTGGCTGAGACTGAGTTGGGCATTCCGCAACTTCTTGACCCAGAAGGTAATCAACATTTACACAAGTACAGACCCGTTTTCAGCTAATTCAAATCCTCCATCTTCGTTCCCGAAATGCTATTGGCTAGAAGGGCAGCAAGGGCAATAATAAAAAATACAATGTCACAGAAATCGTAAAAGAAAAATGCACACTGAACACTTTTGTGTAATCATTTATATGTAATAAATGTGAATCACATGAAATCATATTCAACAGCTTACCTTATATTCATATAGAAATTGCTTTTCAAAAGTACAGAAATACAGCGGTTAATATCTAGCAGAGCATCAAATTCGCTCGTGAATCAAACTGCCAAATGCCATCTGTGCCCCTTCACGCTTGCCCTTCAGAACGAGCCCTGACGAATCAAGCTTGACATCAGGATAATGAATGATCATTATGCCATGCGAGTTAGCACCACTGAACCTCCATGCCAAACTTGAGCTGAAGAGCCCAAGTTCGATCATAGATAACCGCCTGGCGGCTGGCCCTTTCTGTCTGAACAGATGTCAATCATACAGCCCTGTTAGTTTCATGTCAATGGACAAAGGAATGCAAATAGCCTTATAGCACGAGTTTAGATTTTAGCTCTTTCCTTGTCTGCTGACTACATGTTCACATGAGCTCTGTTGTTGACGTCCGAATTGTTGTTTTAACCACTTAAGCCCTATAATACTACATCATACTTTGTAATACGATGAATTGAAAAAAAGAAATAGACAACCTACTGTACATGCATTGTATCTTTTTTAAACGGTTTGAACGTGCCCATGCAAATGGCCTGTCTAAACACTGTTTGGCCCCAGTTGGTGGACGGGTGTAGGCAGCATTCATATCCTTGCACTCCGACCTACATTTAAACATTTGCAAGTGTTATTGTGCCTAATGTCATTTCTGTGGTTGCCTCCTCAGATGTAGATGTAGACAAGCCTGATGAGAAATCCATCATGACCTACGTAGCGCAGTTCCTGAAGTGTTATCCTGACCGCCATCACAGCGACTCAGAGGGTCAGACAGAGGAAGAGGTAACCTGGCGTGGATGTCACACTCTCTCCTTCTACAGAGCAAAAATCCTGATTTAAAGCTGTGTTCATTCATTTAAACCTATAACCTTTCTGTGTGAATAACACATTATTTTAACCACTTGAACACTATAGCATCATGGTTCTGGGGCGCGAAAATAGCCAATCTACAAGCTCGGCTTGTAGATCGAGCATTTACGCTGAATGTGTTTCGAGATTTTTTTATGTAATGCTCAAAAGGGAAATGTTGTGCCATCCTAAATGAGGTAATGACCAGGTTCAAATCTCAGGTACAACAAGAACGTTATGGATTGCATCTTTGACAACCCTTACTGGTCAATTTTTACACCTTCCAATTCAAATGAACACTCAGGATTTTTCATTGTAGATATGCCATTTTTTTTCTTTCCTCCTTTTACTCACAGTAGCATCCCTTCATCGTTCACCTAGTGTGCATGACCTGTCTTCGTCTCCACATTAGTCTCAAATCACATTTTGATCTTCAGTGTGTCCAACTTTACCCATAACACCTCTACCCTTCCCGCTACACTTTAATATAAACACATTTTGTTTATATTAAAGTGTAGCGTCCAGTCCTGGGTCGAATACTACAGTATATGCAAATTAATATAATATATATATACACACACACACACACACACACACACAGTATATTCCGGGGGTGCACATGCAGGGGTTTGCCACAATAATTACATTCATTATCCCTAGAACTCTGTGACTGATTTTAAATGACATGACTTTTATAAACATATAAAATAACAAATAATAAGGAATGAGTTCCAGTGTCTAAATGTTGGCCCAGGTTTGGTCGTATGTTTCCTGTTCTTGATTGCTTCCTTTTTGCACATCTTTGCTCTTGCTGTATATAGCCTAATTTATACTTTGCTGTACGACGGTGGCGTGTGCCACAAATAACCCATATAAGAGCTTGTAGATTCGCTATTTTTTCGGCACGACACCATCGTACGACCGAGTGTATATTACAGGCATATTTCCTTGTCTGTCTCTCTCTGTGATGACTGTTCTCCTGTGGCTGTTGTCGCTGCCTCTGTCTTACAGTTTGGTCTTGCTCCTCGAGATATTGAGGAAATGTTGGAGGTAGGTTGTAAAGTAAATTAAAGTCCCTTGGGCAAGCTTTCCATCAAACTTTGCACCTGAATATCATTAAAGCCCCATTATACTGTACTTCATTGTGTTTTCGCGCGCCAGAAATGTCAGATCTACAGGCTCACAACGTGTCCCTCCCAGTCCCAGCACAACGCATGGTGGGCTTGTAGATTGGCTGTTTTCGATGTGCGAGACGGCACGCAGCGAAAATCGGGCTGTATGTTAATTCTCCCTTGCACACCTGCACCCTTGCCATATAAATTACACCAGGGTTTATTTGCTATGGCTACATTATTGAATTACAGTATTGGTACTTTACATTGTGGGGGCAGGGTTAACGTTTATTTTCATGAAGAATAGGAACCCATTTGTTATTGCTGTCACTTTATCTCACCTGAGGTGACGTTACTGCCTTGGGGTTTCAATAGTGATGATAACAAGAGAGTCCTGTATAATACGATGTGATATATTACCATTTATTACCATTACCACCAAGAACTGTGGCTCCCATTTCCCCATTAGCATGACAATGAGGGCCCCCTGGCGTAGCAGTGCACATTGGTGCAACGTGTTTGATGGAAGGCTTGTGAACAGAGGTGGGTTGTTTGTTAAGGTTGCAGTGTCAGGAGCTCTGACACACTGTGAAGCCACGCTAATTGTTCTCGCTTTGTCAGGCTATGATGTTCCGTTGCTGTTTATAGTTGTTGTAGTTGTGGTGTTGGTGTCAGACAGCTTGCTCCTGACATTCGTCTTACTAACCCACTGAGATGTATGTTTAAATAATGCTTTTGTCTCACTCTCACCCTTGCACATGTTAATTAGAGCCTGTATTTTGTTTTGTTTTGTTTGTCTTTTGTTGTTGAAACATGACCAAAAGAAATAAATTATAATATTAAGGAAAATGGAAGCATAGATATAATACTGTTCAGGCCGGGAAGTGTGGTTTGGTTTGCTTCCCATTGGAAATGGGAAACTCCATCTTCGCGGCTGAAACCCAAACAAAGAATAGAATTTGAGGCTGCATGGTCTGCCTAAAGGGGCCAAAGAGAATCAATACAAAAAGAAAAGAAAGGAAAGCTGGAACTGAATAGCTCTAGAATTTAATAGCCTATCTAATCAGCTTTTGAGCTGGATGGGATTATTGTCATGGCTATTTAAAAATCCAATGAGAATGTAGCAGGGGGTCTTTAACATGGTACTCTGTTAAAAATGAGTGCTTTTAGCAGCAGTCGGTTTGAGATTATGTTTCGGTGGGGGGTTATGGTGGATTAATAGTACACATGTTTAACAATACACACTGTGCCCTCTCTTTATACCTCTAAACCCCCTCCATCCTTTCATCTGCCGGCCCTCAAACATCTCTCTCCGCCTGTCCTGTATACTTTTGAGTTTTCTAATGACTTTGCCTCTCCATCCCCTTGTTTGTCTGCTTCTCCTGTCCTTTGTCTTTCTGTTGCTCCTGTTTCGTGTATTCCATCCCTTTGTCTTCATTGTGTTGTCCACTCTCCTCCACTCCTCCTCAACCTCCCCCTCCCCCCCCCCCCCCCCCCGGCCTCCCAGAGAGAGCAGCGCAAGAGCCTCAGGGAGCTGAAGATATGGCTTGACCAGCTGGAGAGAGACGCAGCACAAGCCCAGGAGATTGAGGGCAATCTCAGTCAGCAATACCAGGTTTGTGTGTGCACGTGCATACGTGCGTGTGCATGTGCATTGCCGTGGTGTTGTGTGCTTGTGTATTTACAGTATATGCGTGGGTGTATTTTGTGTCTGTGTTTCCGTGTGCCCGAGAGAAGGAACTCCAAGAGCAGTTCAAAGTCAATGCACATCCGTTCTAACATGGCACTGAAAATCTCATGCATGCACAATTATGCGTGCAGCCAGTGCACATGTACACACGCACACCCACGCACGCACGCACAGTCGCACATGCACATATACACACATCGGACACATGAGAGCACCACGAAGATGCAACATGTGCGTCTGGGCAGACAACAATCAGTCTGATCAGTGGCATTACGCTGCCATATTTCCACCAATCAGGTTTATTCCAGCAAGCCTCGGGATATGTTCCATGTTTGGCAGCATGATGAGGGATATCATATCCCACATTTCCTTTGTACATTGTTCTGTGAAGTCAGGGACTGTAAAGCCACAGCAAGGGAGATGATTTAAGAACAATTAGCAACAGTTTCTGACAGTGAATGTCTAATTAGTCTGCAATACGATGCGGTAGAGCTGACTAGTGGAGAGCTTTTCATTGAACTGACACTTAGTATGATTTGTGCAGGCTGTTTCTTGAATGTTTTATGGCTTTTTGCATGGCATAGCGAGCTGTGCATCATTATAGATTTTCCCACTTCTGCCTTTTTTTTTCTTCATTGGTGTATTTTTCTCTGTCTTTAGCTCTTCAAGAGTCTGCGTGTGCAGCTGGAAATGAAGAGGAAGCAGGTGGAAGCAGCAGTGCAGTCCACACAGAGGGACGGAATGCTGACTGTAGATCAGGCGCTGGTCAAACAGGCCTGGGAAAGAGTCTCCAATAGGGTGAGAGTAATGCTGGTGTTATACTTTGTTGTGCGCCGGTGTCGGTGTTGCACAACGTAAATATATACTAATAGCAGAGCTGCAAGCGCACAACATCTCACAACATGTAGAGGGGCTATTTTCTGCACGCAGCACCAGCGAGTGACTAAATCAGGCTTTACAGTAGGCCTATAAGCACAGTCACCTGTTAGCCTCATGGCCAAGTTGCCAAATAAACCGCAGCTACTCGTAAATTATGACTGAGAGAGGTTGTTTTCTATTCCAAAATACACGGTCAGAAAAAAAACTGACTTGGTTAATTTATGTGGACAAAGAAAAGTCCTGACCTGCACATAGTATGCAGGATATTAGTTAATGCAATTTAAGTCAAGGCAAGTTA
This sequence comes from Protomyctophum parallelum, assembly GCF_964188405.1. Classification (NCBI taxonomy): domain Eukaryota; kingdom Metazoa; phylum Chordata; class Actinopteri; order Myctophiformes; family Myctophidae; genus Protomyctophum; species Protomyctophum parallelum. The sequence continues at coordinate 36,323,484 of NC_139717.1, read as the reverse complement.
AGTCATGTGACAGACTCACAGTAGGTCAATTAGAGCAGCTGCTTTTTATATCCCTCTTGTAGTAAGTTGTCTTTTCCATAGAAATGTACATACAGTAGATAGACAAAACAATAGATAATAGAAATTGAGACACAGTACATTTCACATTCTGTATCGCTTATTAGGCCTGAGGCCGATTCAAAAAACGCCTCTAAATCCTGACCTAAGGTTTCTGAAAAACTTCAAATATTTATATAGCAGAATCAAAATGTTTACATTTTTGAATACTGTACAGAACCCAAATATGGGTTCCCGATCTGAGTGGGTAAAACACCAAAATGGGTTCCCGCCCAGAATGGGTTAATAACATTAATATATATTATATTTTTTGTCATAGATCTCCTCCCACCATTTTCACTTTGAGATCTATCCTGTTGTTCTCCTCTCTAGGGCTGCAACTATCGATTATTTTCTTAGCGATAACCTTTTTCGATCGAATGATCGAATAATCAAAAGTATATTTTTAAACTATTAAAAAAAAAAAAACAGTGCATGACATGACCAAAATATTGATTGATTATTAATGATTTTTATTTATTTATAATAAATTAATTAGATTGGGTCAATTAACTGTTTTCCCTGTATTCTCAGCTCCTGGACTGGCACCTGCTGTTGGACAGGTCCTTGCCTTCTCCTCTGGGCATGGTGGGGCTGTGGCTGCACCAGGCAGAGGGGGCACTGCGTCAAGAGATCACACTCCAACAGGCACCCCAAGAGACGGCTAACACTGTCCACAGGACCCTGGAGCAGCACAAGGTTAGCATGGAAGATTTATAGCTTACTGTATGCTTAACTTATACTTGGTTGCACACCTGCGTTGCGCGCCAAAAATAGCAGATCTACAAGCTCACAGACCTTGTAGATTGGCCATTTTCGGCATGCAACATTGGCATGCAACAAAGTATTTACAGATTCATTAGAATAAAAGTGGATGCACACATCATCATAAAAAAATATTGACCTTTGAATCGAGATGGAAACCTGACTTGGGTTGACACATTGTCCTACATGTTATAGGCAATGTGGAATAAATTACCTATTTGGGGCCCTGTGTGTGGAGTTTCACAAATAAATCCCAAATGCACAAAATGTTTGTGTTCAGTTTGCACAATCTGTGTGAATGTGAATGTGTGTTACCCATATACAGTATACTATACATGTTGTGCAGGATGTGTTGAAAAGCCTGGAGAGTCATAAGCAGGTCTTTCAGAGGATCCATCGGGACAGAAGCATTGATGGGATACCCGTTCCCCCTGACCAGCTCCAGGACATGGCAGAGAGGTACAGTACAGTAGTAATCACAATCCAACGTCCAGTCTGGACCAACACATTAGAGGCACACATCGTCATCAAAGATGCAATCAACATTAATGAGAAAACTGGTCTGTTTTTTGACTTTTTGAATTTTTATTTTAATGGAATACTTCACCCTCAAAAAGACGTTTTTCTACCAATAACTCACCATGTGAAGCCTTGAATTGAAGGACAATGTCAAAAGTTTTAGAAAGTACGTCATGAATAGAAGAAAATACTATATATTTATATATATAGTATATATTTAAAATCACACAAAACCAAACCCACACATCTCTCACAGTACAATCCAAGTGTCTTGAGTATGTGTACTGTATGTATGGTGTTGTGTATGTTTAAGAACCTGGAACTAATCTGGGAATTGCAACATTATGCAAAAACATACTGTGTTCATTGCAACGTTATGCAAAAACATACTGTGTCCATTTCAGGTTTAAATGATCACAGGACTTTGCAGTGTTGCAAATTTACATTTGCAATCCATAGGAAGAAAAATAATAACTCAGCCTATAGGTTTAATGTCCCATGTGGACTCTCTTTTAGGATGAACTATGTCTCCACCTCTTCCAATGTCCACCTGGCCAAGATGGAATTCCTGGAGAACCAGCACAACATTCAGGCTTTTCTCATCCAGGCAGAGTCTAAACTCAAGTCTTGGATCATCAAATATGGCCACCGGGAGTCCGTTGAAGTGATGCTCCAAGACTATGTTGTAAGTTCAGCCATGATCGTAACTCTGTATATTAACTCTGTATAAATCGGATGTTGAACTACGAGGCTACTTTATCCTGAAAATGCCTCACATTGTCTTGGTTACCAACCTGGTGCAGGTTACCAACCATGCAGGTAGGCCTTATAGGAAATCAGGAAAAAGATTTAAAAAATCCTAGATTTAGATTTTGTTGTTTCCACCAGGCCGAAGGCATGGGGAGAGAGTAACACAGTTTTTGACAGTACACCTACAGATTTTGTCCAATAAACATCACGCAAATTGGTACACATTATCTCTATAGCCATTAAACAAAACGGGTCTCTCTGATTTTTCATACAATACAAATTAATCTTGATAGGCTAAAGTTGGTGTCCAAAGTTTGCAAGAGTGCTCCGTTTTGAACAAAATACCTCAAATCATGAACACAGCATGCAATTTCTGTGAAATGTAGCAGTAATAATTTGCACACACATTCCCACTAGGCAGAGGACTTAAAAATATTCAAATCAGCCTCATGGTGGCGCTATCAGAAGTGCAGCCTCACTCCCAATCTTCCGCCGTAGTCTGAAAACCCACCTCTTCAGACTCCATCATGGCCCGTAGCACTTACCCTAGCCCCTTAGATAGAAACTTTACGTAAACTTAGATAGCATTTTATACAGAGTTATACAGACTTGCATTTTAGTCATAGCACTTTATAGTATAGTATATGTATAGTGTAGTATGTATAGTTTATGTGTAGTTTCATTATACAGATATTCCACTGTTACGCCCTTAGCTTGTTTCATGATAACTACTTTTTATGTATGTGATGTATTGCCATGCTTTTTCTTATTTTTTTTGCTTATTGTAAATCGCTCTGGATTAAGAACATCTGCTAAATGCCTAAATTGTAAAATTGCTATAACAGGCTGATTCATGTTTTTACCTATAACTGCACCGATCCACACTGTAATTTGGTATATTGTGATATAAAATTAATCTACGTGCTATATGAAGCTACATGGCATAGATATTTATCATCCATATTACCCAGCCATTATCAACATATAGGCTGTTTTACACTGAAACAAAATCATACCATGTAGTCCATCAATTGAGCTCTGGAAGAATTACAGAGATCTTTGATAAGTAAAATGTCTGGGGACGCCGTGTCTAGGATTACCTTTAGGTTTTGACATCAAGGGATCTTTCATTAACATCTTATTAAATTCCACCCATGTCTCCTGTCTCCTCTATAGACATTTGTGGAAAAGCAACATTTCTTTGAGAATTATGAGTCGTTGTTCCAGTCTCTGAAGCATTCTGCTGAGCTCTATGTCAGCGCTGATGGCTCAGGTGAGAGCAGAAATGGCAAGCCTTCTAATTGATTTGTAATATGTGTTTGCAATATTCATAAGTTGCCCTTTCTGGAAAAGGCATCTATGTTGTTAATGTTTTATGCGCTATATGTCACTATTTGAACCATTGAATTCCTTAATTCGATCCCTATTGATTAAATGTGTCTATTCTTGGTGGTTTTGAGGATGCTGTTATCTGCTATTGAATGGTTCCCTGGGGCAAAATGTGTCCTATCTGACATACCATGAGTGCTGAGTATCTCACGGTATACAATATCTCACCTTCAATCACATCCCCTCTCAACAACTCAATAACCAATCAGGCTCTCTCCTCCATCTCCCCCCTTTCAGTTTTACCGGTCGGTGAAAGTGAGGTCTTCAGGCTACTGCTAAATGAGGTTCCTCCACTCCCAGCTCTCAGTGGGGAATACTACTCCATTAGTTAGCTAGCGGCTGCTCCACTTCTACTGTCTCTGGGCACTGACAGAGCTAGCTTGTTGGTTTCATTAAGTTCCAGGGTTCCACCGCTTCAGGGTATGCAGAGGAGGGAAGCGAGGTGTGGCGAGATCGGAGGCTTGATTGGTCGACCCCAAAAAATTAAGTCCCCATAAGCCCAGCTGGTAGTCTGTGCCGTGGGCTTTGATTGGCCAGATTGTGGCCCATCTTTTGGGATCTTTCTAAAAGGCTTTTCTGCTATCGAGAATTGATGTCGGGCAGGACGCGGGGGGTTCAATATGTAATTTTCTGCCATTCTGTAGCAATTACACTGGCTTGATGTGCATGTAAAATAGGTTATTTTGCGGGGGGGGGGGGGGGGGGATGCATTTCCTAGTTCCAATGTGGCTGGAGTTTTGCACTTGTGGTACAAAGTATGTGAGTATTCTGGACCACTATGATGGATCACATAAGCAAAAACACCACATCCCTCATGTAGTGACAATATTTTCGAGGTCAGACACAATGTGTGTGTGTGTGTGTGTGTGTGTGTGCGTGTGCGTGTGCGTGTGTGTGTGTGTGTGTGCGCACGTGTGCGTGTGCGTGTGCGTGTGTGTGTGTGTGTGTGTGTGTGTGCGAGAACAGCCTCGAACTAAGGCTGACCATCCATTTTCTTTAACCTAATTTGTGTATTTCTTTCCCTCCTCCAGTGGATGAAGGGGAGACTGGCGTGCGCAGGTTCATGCGGGAAGTGGTGACCCAGTGGAGGAGTCTGTCTGTGGAGGTGCGCAGTGTGAGGAGCATGCTGGACGAGGTGCTGTCCAACTGGGAGAGGTACACCTCCACTGTGGCCTCCTTACAGGCCTGGCTGGAGGATGCGGAGGCAGCCCTGGGCCAGCCTGAGAACACCAAGCGGGTATGAAGTCTTATGCCTACTGTATATACATAATGCTCTATCTATCGCATGACGCCGTTGCTAGCCAGAAAGAACAGAGCTTCAAGCTACAGTAACATCGCTAGTAAGTTCTGTGCATGACGGAATGTTAATTGAGCTTACAGCAGCATGAGCTTCAAATATATATCTCTGACACATCAATGAGAAATGCATTTTGGCCTTGGGTTAGTTTTTCACATCCTCAAAAATTCCCCTCCAGACATTTACAAATTTGATGGTCTGAAATATGACGCAGTGGTACCAATCAATGCATGCCATATTTTAAAGGATTTTGTATCTGGTGAGAGGAGTGAAATCCACTACGAGTATCAGATGATCCCCTTGGCCTTCCACATGCCTTCACATCACCATGGTTACTTCAATCCTTTTAAAATAATTATTATCCCCACTAACCAAGCCCTGAGGATTATGCAGTCAATTACCCCAAATGTCTCTTAAAATGTTACTGTACATTTCTATCTATCTATCTATCTGTCTGTCTGTCTGTCTGTCTGTCTGTCTGTCTGTCTGTCTGTCTGTCTGTCTGTCTGTCTGTCTGTCTGTCTGTCTGTCTGTCTGTCTGTCTGTCTGTCTGTCTGTCTGTCTGTCTGTCTGTCTGTCTGTCTGTCTGTCTGTCTGTCTGTCTGTCTGTCTGTTAATAATTTACATATGTAAATTATTACATATGTATTACAATAAACAAGAAATGATCACATAGTGATAGTTGTCAGGTGAAAGAAGCGCTGTCTCCGTTGTGTCCCCCCCCCCCCATACTAGTATGATTATTGCGTGTATGTTTGTGTGTCACAACCTCGCGCCTCGCGGCCATTGTTTGCGTGCGCTGTCTCCGTTGTGTTCTACCCCCATATTAGTATGATTATTATTTTAGTAACATGTATGTTTGTCACAACCTCGCGCCTCAATGGGTGTTGTATGCGTTCGTTTACGACGTTCTGTTCTGTGCGTGCTTCATTGACTGTGTTTTGTTGTTGCTTTGCATTGGCTGCGCTGTTTCAGCCGCGTTTGGTTTGAAGTTATATCGAGTACTAGTTATATCGATACGCTTCCTTCCACGTCACCCCGTGAGTGTGAGCATGCTTCTCTGCTGCGTTGCTCTGCACTGTCTGTCTGCAGCCTGTGTGGCTGCCAGGGATATTTGCCAGAGGGCAGCTTTGCCGTTGCTTGGTGTCCAATTGGCCAGAGGAGCCAATCAGATCAGTATAACTAGGTTGCGTATAGCTACGCTCATTCTGTAGCTCCGAGATGAGGTCACACCCTGGGCCCCTCCCACCGCGGTTCAGAAATGGCGCATGTTTCCACAAGGAACGCTTCTTACCCTTTTCTGCACAATGAATCCAAAAAGTGAAGGGCTAAAAAGCTTTTACACTAATTCAAACTTAGCAACGTCCAAGAAAATCCAACTTTAAACGGTTACATGAGCGTTACAGCGGTTGTTTAGTCAGCCGCTTCCATGTTTATCAAGGAAGTCGTGTGTGTGCGCGTGCATGTCGAGTGAACTGAAGTCAGTTCAGTCAGTCCTTGAAAAACATGCTAAACAACGCTCGTGTAACCGTTTAAAGTTGGATTTTCTTGGCCGTTGCTAAGTTTGAATTAGTGTAAAAGCTTTTTAGCCCTTCACTTTCTGGATTCATTGTGCAGAAAAGGGTAAGAAGAAGCGTTCCTTGTGGAAACATGCGCCGTTTCTGAACAGCGGTGGGAGGGGCCCAGGGTGTGACCTCATCTCGGAGCTACAGAATGAGCGTAGTGCTGAGGGAACATACTGGGGCTAGGTTGCGTATCGCTTACATTTCATGAACGGTCATAAGTCAGGTTTCGAGGGCAATATATATTTGTATACTAAAGTGTGTGGTGTCCATTATTATAAGCACTGAGGTTCTGACTGTTTCCATCCTCTCTTCTCAGGAGTTCTTCAGGATTCTCAACCACTGGATGGATCAGCACAACATCATGAACGACGCAGGAAACTTTCTGATCGAGACGTGTGACGAGATAGTGTCACTGGACCTCAAACAGCAGCTGCTGCTACTGAATGGCCGATGGAGGGACCTCTTTCTTAAAGTGAAACAAGTAATAATCTGACTTATCAATATTAGATCAGATAAAAGGTCAGACATTGGGGGGATATAGTATTTTCAAATACATTTCATGGTTTCATTGGTTTGTGTTTTTGCATTATTATGTGTCAGATGAGTTGTGTTAACCTTGCTTATAAAGCAATAAGATGAATAACATCAAACCTTGAGCATATTTAACTTTGCATGATTGACCGCAGACTCTTTTGAACTGAGATGTACTACATCAGGACAACTCATGTTACAAAACAAATTTGGAAAGTTTGTCGCAGGCCAGTAAATCTGTGAATGAAAGTTTTCAAAAATGGTGTCACCCTCTATTATCTATAGTATGCCCATGCAGATGAGATGGATAAGTTGAGAAAGGACCATTTGAAGGCACTGTCACCTCTCAGAGATCTGCTGGACACTGCTGAGAACAAGCTCAGTGCATCTGTCCAGGTGTCCTTCCTGAATGTCCGAGCCTTTCTCCAGGATGTGGAGGTGAGGAACGCACAGGCCCATCGTAATTTATCATAATTATAGAACAGAATAATTTACTGCTTGCTGGTACATGGTGTGGTGGTTTTCTCTATAATGATATTGTTACAATACACATTATCTGGAACTTCTGGGGACCCCCCCGGGAGCCCCACACGGAGTTGCAACACTCACTTCACACGGGTGTGATTTTTAGAATGTTTGAGCATTCTCTGTCCTACAGACAATAATTACTGCAGTCTTCTCTTGAATGTAGTTCAGGTTTAGTTGTCTTCATCTCTATGATGAACAACAGAACCGTTCTAGGGAAAGACGTGCTCTACTCAGGGTCAAGTTGATAGTCTCTGTAGTGTAGCTGATGGGTGCAGATTCTAGAAGATCAATGGAAAAAGGGGAACGGCACGCAGGCCTTCCTCAGCATTTTCAAACTCCTCGTTTCTCTAGGTGGACTGCTGCTGCTGCATGCTGATTTCATGAAATAAAGAAACTTTATTAAGAGAGTGCGGATATTCCCCTTTTTTCATCTCTATGATGACTTCTACACTTAATCCCATATCTCTCTCTCAGAATACCAAGCAAAAGGTCGTTGCCATGGAGACACAGTACAAGCTGGCTGTCCGTAGTGCCCAGCTCCTCGTCAAGGATGCGTCACAGGACGAAGGCGCTAGGGTCATGGCTGCTATGGCAACGGTCAAAGGTCATCTGAGCAAGGTACGCGCTACCATCTAATGGAAACTATTTTTTGTGTATTTTTTTTTTTTTTTTAATAACTTTACAAAGCAGCACATCTGGGGTAAAGTACGTCAAAGTACAACATCCCAATATCGTTATCTCAACATTTTTATCCACATCCTCCACGTCACCTCTTTGGGTCGGGGTTTAGTTTTCTGGTTGTGTATTGTTTGCAGGTGAGAGAGCGGTGTCCATCCCTGGTGAGGGAGTGCCATGGCCTGCTGCCCGTGCTGGAGGAAATGGAGAAGCACATCAGTGGTTTCTACCAGGCTCTGGAGAGGGCCAGCCGCATCACGGCTGCTGCCAGGGACCCAGACGCACAGACCCATGCCCAGCACAAACTCACGTGGCAGGTTAGAATATACTGTATGATGGCTGTGTCGCAGTTCAAACAGGGAACAAACTTTAATGTAGAGTCCAGTTACAGTTAAATAATACTTTATCGCACAACCCTTTTGCTTGACGTCTTTTCAACTGAAAAAAGTGTAAACTGAAGTTGCAGTACAACAGTTGCTCCTGGCCAGGGCGACTGAGAAAGTGTAAGATTGGAGTACGTTGCATGAATTGAAATGTTGAAGTACATACTGTACTACAGAAAGCAATTTACGGTAAATGCTACAAAGTAACTAGGGTACCACCAGGTAAGTATCAAACCTAGCAATCTGTCTACACAACTTGCTATCTAAATAACATACGTATTACTTGGCGTCGGTGGTCAAGCTAAGCAAATAGTATGTCTATCGTATCTAAATACCTTTTCAAATTCCCAGGACCTGCTGAACCAGCAGCAGAACAGCAAACGTTGCCTCTCGGTCATAGAGAGGAACCACCACGCCCTGCAGAGGGTGCTCTCCAGTAGCAAGGTGCTCCGAAACTTTGACCAGTCCCTCCTGCAAATGAGAGTGGCCGAAATACAGGGCTCAGCACAGGTTAGCATGATGTGCACTTACTAAGTGACATGAACACACACACACACACACACACACACAACAAACATACCCACACACAACAAACAAAATACCCACAGGCAGGCAGGCAGGCAGGCAGGCGGGCACGCACACACGCACGCACGCACGCACGCACGCACGCACGTGCAGAATCGCAGCATCACACAAGAATTTTAGAGAGCGTTAATTAGCGTTAATCACATCACAGAACAGACATATCCCCAGAGACAACAGTACAGGTTAGCATTGCTCATCTGTCTCATTATTCCACAGCTTAATGAAAGACGAACAATGCAATTATAATACATTACCTGTGAGACCGTTCGCCCACGTCATGACCTGTACTGTATCTTCTTCTGCTAGGCCTTGATGAAGGAGGTGGGGGAGTGGAGGAGGCAGGAGGAGGCCAACAACTGTCTTAGGAGGAGGTTTGAGGAGTCCCGCCAGGAGCTAGAGAGGGTCCTGAGGATGGCTCAAGGCTGCCTGCGAGAGAGAGGAGACCCAGAGGAGCTGCAGAAAAAACACACAGTGAGCCCAAATCTACAGTACTGGCTCCTGTGTGCCATTTTATAGTCCGTTGATGACAGCTGAAGCAGCCAAATATGTATGGCTATTGGCTAACATCAAGACACTCTTACCTTATTTAGACTCATTTCATACAGGCTGGGCCATGCTATTTCTTTTCAAAATCTTTTTATTTTCGTTTTATAACAGTATGGGTGTCAAGTCACAGATTCATAGAAAAAATAAAAATAAAATATCAGATTTTAGTATCAGTGACTGAGGTAAACAAACGTACTGTATGAATCACAGAGATCGTGGGCAGACATAATGAAAAGACTAATGTTATTGTGCAAAACATGCCCCTTCAAGACAAAAGAAAAACATTTTCTCCCCTTCAAGTCCCAATTTAGTAAAGCCAATTCCCAATTCCCCAGCCTCTCTACAAGTACTCCATCTCTGCTAACCCCCACAATCAGTCATTGGGAGGGTGAAGAAAGCCTCGGGTCTCCTCCAATACCCGGGCTGTCAAGCCAACATCTTCTTTCCACCCGACAGTGAAAGGTCTCACTAGGGGGGCGTAACGCATGTGGAGGTACACGCTAGGGCCATGCTATTTCTGATCTAGAATGGCTTGGATGAGGATCTGAGTGTGTAATGTGTATCAATGGATTCTGCAAATACCCATGTTGAAATAATCCTGTTCAACAGGTCGTCGTCCTCCTCTACCAACACATTTCATTGCAAATTGACACGATCCCAAGTGTGCTCACCAATCCCCAAACGGTGTATTGTTTCTATTCTGCCCAGGAGTTCTTCAACCAGATGGACCAGCGGATGTTGAGTGTGTTTCTGAAGGCATGTGATGAGCTAACAGACATCCTACCAGAGGACGAGCAACAGGGGCTGCAGGAAACAGTCCGCAGACTACACAAACAATGGAAGGTCAGAGGTCATCAGGCCTTCAAGGGACAAGGCAGTTAACTGCCTTGTCCCTTGAATACAATATAACTAAACACAACTGCATGTGGGCAGAGGTTTCTCTGCTCTTCTATCGAGACATTAAATCGGTAAGAAGCCACTATTGGTTGGCAAGAGGCATCGAATGAAATTCAATGGAAAATATCTCATCTTCCCTAAATGAGCTCTCAGTTACAGCTGAACAGTAGAAATGTCACGCAGTGGGCCCGAGATTGGATCCCGGATAGGACATAAAACGTATTGATTGCAGCTTTAAGCCTTTTCAGTATGTTCTCACATTGGTCCTGGATTATTTATTTTTTTACTGACTCTCTACTAATGCTTGTGATTTCATTTACAGGATGTCCAGGGTGAGGTTCCCGCCCACCTGATGCGTCTGAAGGTTGACGTGGAGCAGGCTCGAGTGGGGGAGGTCCTGCAGGATTGCAGGGAGGAGCTAGACAGAGAAATGCGTGCTCTGTCGAGCACATGCACCAGCGAACGTGTGGTCAGGGAGCACAGGGTGAGGTTTAATATACAGTATACCTAATCTTCGTTAAAACTAAAGATTACAGTATGTAATTTGAATGGGAAGAATCACAAGATTATAAATTAGCCTTAAGTAGGGGTTGGTTCACAGAGTTGAACCACTTTCAACCTGGCGTCCATATTTTGGGTGCATCAGTTCAGGTGAAAAATGACAGAAACGAAAAACTACAATAACAGATCTACAAGCTCACCAACACCATAATGAGCCAGAGAAAAGTGTCATGTAAGATACAATTCGTCAACATTGAGTGAAATGGTCGACTCGTTGAGTAGGAAACCTGGCAAAATTGCAGATGAATGCAAAATGAGGAAAGATAATCACCTGTGATTATCATCACTCTCCAGGCAACTTAATCCACCAATGCCTTCTCTCACCTTGCCCCCAACTCCTAGGCATTCTTTAAGGAGCGCATGCCCCTGACATTGTGTGAGAAGAGGATCAGGAACATGGAGGACATATGTGAGAAGTTACCAGACAACGACTCTGCCCACAGAGCCCTCGACTGCAGCAGGAGGGCTCTGGCAGAGATCAAAGGTCAAATAGAAACCATCTACCTCAAATTGCTGCAGCACCCAGATAAATGGAGGGAGTGGAACGAGATGTGAGGATTATACTTACTACCGATATTAATATAATCTGCCTTAAACTCCGACCTTTTCACTGGTAAAATTTACAGAATGTAATTGCTGTGTAATGACAAAGTTTTCTTCCTCGTTTGTAGGTTCTGTGAGCTTTCTGATTGGCTCTCGTCTCAGAGGAGGCAGGTGAGGCTTTTGAGAGAGACGTCTGGAGACTCCACCGATCAGGAACAAGTGGACGTCACGATTCAGGTGAGTCTGACCTTTCCGTCGGGCCACTAAAATAAAGTCAAGGTTAAAAGTGAATCTTTAGTAGGCTTTCATTGCTTTTCTACGCTTCAATTCCAATTCCCACACTTGTAGGCCCTTCAGGAGGCTGTGGACTGCCGTGAAGAGAACCTTTTGTGGCTGAAGAGCCGTCTGACCGTGCTGTCCGAGGTTAGCCCGGAACTGGAGGTCCAGAGGCAGAGAGCGGCACTGGCCAAACTCTCAACTGACCTCAGGGCACTTTTGTCTGCGCTCTGCCAGGTAAAAACATTCATTCCAAAAATAGCATCCAGTGTGCAAAGGCAAACTAATGAAAATGAAAATCGCTCTTTCAACACTCAACGCTGAACTCCTGCCAGTACTATTGCTGAGGTTGTAGTTAATGTTTTTATTCTGGAATATGAAACCACACTGGAACTATAGTGATGTAGTCTTTCCTTGTATTAGTGTGTAATGTAAGTTGAACATTTATTGAACAATTTATTTATGATCGTATCGCCACAGTTTGGAAAGTCGTGCCATTCTTTCTCTTCTGAGTCTTCTCCTCAACCCTGTCATGACCCTCCAATCCTCTGCTCTCTTTTGAAGTGGGGCGAGGAGGGCAATGCAGATGCCATGTCCCAGTGTGACGAGCTCAGAGAGGACGTGCGTGGTGCTCTAGAGGAGGTTCTGAGGGCACGGAGGGAGGCTCAGGAGCAGACGGACCAGATCCTGGAGGCTGAGAGCCTGGAGGAGGCCAGGCAGCTGTACCTCATTCACCAGGTACAGTATGGGGGAGCATTGCAGTGTCGCTGCTGTTATTCATATTTATAGCAGCAAAGTAAAACTGTTGCTGATATCTAAATTATGATGTGTTAAACAAATGTGAAGTAATGCTCATTTGAGGACTTTTGAGGGGCGCTAGCCCCTCCTATGCCCAGCTTTGTGTGTCTGTGTGTACCACGGAAATTATTTGATTGGCTGAGCACGGAATGTGATGTATGATGATATTTTAAGCATCCTTTACTTGCGCAAGCAGAGTACTGCGATCGGCTGGGTATGTATGTATTTCATTATCAGGCATCAGCATATCTGGCAACGTGTTTATGTTGTCATTACAATATATCATAATATATCAGGGGTTTTTTTCGGAAGTGGTGATGCCAGTGGTGAGCGCACCTCATGGCGTGCTCTGCTTGCGCACAAGTACATACATGGCCTACTTGTGTGCAAGGAGCAAGTTGGCAGCTCGACAGAGTGCATTTCTAGTTTTATATTATTATTATTAGAGTGATGCAAGGCCTAACAAGCTTTGTTGTTTGTTCATTTGAAATTCTAGCCTCATGGAGGTGTTAGGTGAAAGGTCCACCAAATGAACAGGTTTCTCCCTTTTGGGTGCATGAATGTGCAGAGCAGGTCATCTCTTTTATTGGCTGTTCTAGATTCATTTCATTGGTCAAACATCACACTGAATGCCTGGTGGAGTGGAATTTCTTCAGCATTAACCGGTAACATTATAATGCACTGAAACAGTCAGCCACACAGTAAAGGGAAGCTTTCTGTCAGAGAATCATTTAGAAAAGTTTCCATTTAAAATGTACACAGCCAGCTTGGCAGAGACTGCGTTGCAGTATACTCATAGGAGAGTCACTTAATGGAAAGATAATAGGCCCTAAGCAGAACCTGTATTGTTACAAATGAGACACACACAAATTGATTAAAACAATTCTGCCAACTCCTAGTCTTGGGGAGGCTGTTTCTTTTCACCTGACAATGAGGGTTTTTGCTGTGAGGGCATAACACGTGAAGAGGAACACTCTGTTCTACCTATACTACTTCCACCCCCTGCTGAACAGGCACCTGGCTGACCTACCTATAGGAGAGACTAGTGCAGCACCAGAGATAACCCTCCCCATACATGAGTTGTTGTTGTCAAACACACTGGGCAAACTATTCTTTTGATGTGTTCTTGGACAATAGCAAACATGTTTCTTGTTGTATAGTTTGTGACAATTTGTCATTATATTGAATCAAACTCTGAAATTATACCTCTGCATTTACCTATACTAGCTATAAGGAGCAGTTGCGACTACTGTAGATTAACACAGAGCCCAGGGAGCAGTTAGGGGTTCAGTGGAGGGCCACTTCAGTATGAAACATGAAGGAGCACATGAAGGATTCTCAGGTGTGTGTTCAAATTGAGAAGAAAATAAAAATAGGAACAATAGAAAAACAGGCTCCTTTAGATTCCACCGTATGAAATGAAGAGTTTTAGATTCACTGGGGAGTAACTTAATACAACATTGATGTAATATTAACATGAACCTCGAAGTGAGCCACGAGACGCTCTCGTGGGGGTCGCAGACTAAGAATAACCAATATGAGGGGGCTACTGTGTTCCGTCTGGTGCAGAACAGAGGGTCAGGACTTCATGGAGAACATATGGGTCTGAAGCAGACGACTGCCCTAGAAAACTGTTGTTGAAAAATGATGCCAACTCACTGGCACATTGAGACATGTCTAGTGCCTTCTGTCCATTAATGCGGCTTTCTACTTTGTTCAGATCATGTCGGCTCAGCCATTTTTCCTTCCTTCCAATGCTAATTGTCCATTATAAACAAACGCTTTTCTGCTGTTGTTAAAGCGGTTGTAAGTGATATTTTGTTAATAAGTCTTAATTGAAGCTGATATTTATGAGTACCTGATTGGATGAAACTGGCAGCCCACCTGAAAATGTATTTTCTGTTTACTAAAGACCTGGAGGAAAGGGTCACCACTGTTTCTGAACAATTAGCAATTATTATGATTACTATCTGAATTTTTAACCAAAAAATATCACTTACGACAAAATACATTAGAAAATTGGATTGTTTGTCTATATAGGTTGCAGAGTTTAGTTATAACATCAAAAGATAAATGGAGAGCAGAAGGATGGCGTTTGGTGTTTTCCTGAAAAATGTTGGTCAAATAGTCCTCTTTGCGTGTGTGTGTGTGCGTGTGCGTGCGTGCGTGTGCGTGCATGCATGCGCGTGAATATCTGTGTGTGTGTGTGTTGCAGCAACAGCTAAAGCGTTGCCATGCTGATAGGAAGGAGGCAGAGCTACTGGTGTCCCACTGCCGCGAGTTGCAGCAGGGGGAGGGGCTTAGCCAGTCGCTACGGGAGCTGGAAGGAGCCTTCAAAGAGGTGGACCGCAAAGCTGTGACACAAGAACTCAACCTGCAGGTAGAAGGACTGTGTGCTTCACTGTGTGCTGTACTGATGTACTCCCATGTTGGTGTCTCACACTGCAGAGACCTCTTATCTCCGTATTTCAACTTTCTTTGTAATTTATGCCCTACTTCGTCATTCTATGTCACACAAAAGTAACAAAAATAGCTGATCTACCAGCTCAACAGTGCAACACGTTTTGATCTTGTAGATTTTGTGCAATTTTTTGATTGGAATTCTGAAGAATGTTTAGCTATTTTTTAATTGAAATCCTGAAAAGTATATCATTATACAGTATATATTTTTTTCAAATGCATTTAGTATACTATTTTTTGTCTTCTCTTCATATCATCTCCAGGCAGCTCTGAGTTCCTGGCAGGACTTTGAGGCAGAGAGAGAAACTGTCTGGAGGTTTGTCAGCAACATCAACACAGCAATGAACAAAGAACTCATCTTCAACAGCCTGGACAGCCTCAGAACTGAACTGGACCATAACAAGGTGTGTGTGTGTGTGTGTGTGTGTGTGTGTGTGTGTGTGTGTGTGTGTGTGTGTGTGTGTGTGTGTGTGTGTGTGTGTGTGTGTGTGTGTGTGTGTGTGTGTGTGTGTGTGTGTGTGTGTGTGTGTGTGTGTGTGTGTGTGCGTGTGTGCTTGTGTGCGCGTGCGTGCGTGTGCGTGAGCATTTGTTGTTTGCATGTGTTTGGTTTATGTCTTGGCCTCCAGACACACTACACATGCCTTTGTGTCCGTGTGCGTGCTGGGGCCCTATTTGCTCATCTATTTCAATTTGTCCTGTCTATAGGAGTTCATCAAGAGAATGGAGGAGTTTGCGGCTCGGGCAGATTTGCTCCTGGAGAAGGCAGTAGATATTCAGCTGGGACCTAAGAATCAGACTGTACTCCTGCAGCAGGCCCAGTCCTCCCGGGAGATGATCTCACAACTGCAAGACCACCTCAGAAAGAAGTATTTATCTATTATTTGATTTTACTTTAGTTTACATTATGTGTTTGTGTGTGTGCACAGCTTTCTTAAACCAGTGTTCTGTCCTTCCAGTGTTGTCCAGCTGGAGATGGTATGTGTCTGGTGGGAGGGTTTCAGCAGTGAATCAGAGGCCTTTTCCTGCTGGATCTCAGAGAGAGAAGAGGAGCTAGAAAGGGCAAGGACAACATCCTCCTTAGATCCCCTGGATGGACACATCAGCACAGTGGAGGTACAGTACACACACAAGTCAAGTTCCTTTTGGGTAATGGTGTTTTTATTTGGTAGCCATGAAATGTAAGTGTTGAAAAGGTATAGCCACATGGACACTGCTGAACATGCACATGAAGATGCAAAAATGCATCCGACCGCCTGCTGTAAAAGCTATGTGTACAACAGTAGCTTTGCATCTTTGGATATTTTGCATCTTCTGCCCCTGTGAATGCAGCATGAGACTGGCTGACTGACTGACTGACTGACTGACAAATTTACACTAGTCGGTTGGTACACGGTAGGCCCAACAACCACCTAGCTATTCAGTCGTGTCAAATTAAACTCCAGCATTATATACACGTTCAGTTTTGTTTAAATAGATTCAACCATCTCTTTCTCTCTCTTCAGGCGGTGGGTGTGCGGTTAGAGGAACGAGGGGCAGTTCTTGCCCACTTGGAGGCAGAGTGTGAGGCCCTGTCAAAGTTTGTGACCCCTGGGGAGGTGGAGCGTATCCGGACAAGACTGGCCAACATGGGCCGATACTGGGAAGAGCTGAGGGCGAGAGTGGAGCAACTGGGTGGACAGCACACCCACAGCGACTCCTACAGGACGACATGCAGAGACAACCTGGAACAGGTAACCCGTAACACAACTGATGCTAGTTTATTATGATATATTGTAACTTGTAAGCAAGCAGTTCATTTGGAGTTTTCATTTTGCTTTAAAGGTTTCTTTACAGAAAGGTTGATAGAAGTTTTGCAGAAGTTGAAATATCAATATTCATATTTTTTGTCATTTAAATAAGTGATATTTTTGTCATCATCAGGTGAAGAAAACAATGAACGACCTCAAGCAGAAGCTGGATTGTCCGTTCACATTTTGTTTATCATCATCTGAGACATACAAAGGGCTTCAGGATCAGATGGTAGGTACACAAATGACATCTAATGAACAACAAGACATATACCGTTACCGTATCAAGGTTTCCAGTTCAAATCTGCTCCTGAGCCAATCAAATAAAGCTATATGAGAAACTGAACTGGAACAGTAAATGTGTATGTATGCCTCTTTCTGGAAACGGGAACTAGAGTTATGCACAGAGTCAGTCCAAGCAGCATAGCCAATTAGCCATTATTGAAACCCTGGTTGTGTGCTTCCTCCAGGAGGTGTGCCAGGCCCTGGAGCAGCTGAGGCCCAGGCTGATGGCTCTGTGCTTGGCCACGAAGAGGCTTGGAGAGGGGAGTGAGCTGGAGGAGGAGGTGGATGACCTCCTGAGGGAGCAGGGAGAATACATGGAAAAGGCCTCGGAGACCAAAGCTATGCTGGAAAATCTTCTGACATTATGGCAAAGGTACAGCCTCTAGCAAAGCATGCATAAATGTACTGTATCAGTATGTGTATTTTTCTGGAAAGAGTTTGACCACCTCTAAAGGAACCACGTAACGAAACACAACAAAACTAAAAATGTCTCAATTATTTATGTATAAATAAATCAGTTTGATCTAAAGTAAGATCTGTACTATTATTATTTTTGTCAAACCACATTGGATACTTGGGCTTGAGCTCTAATATACTATTCTTCTTAAAACTAAAGCCATGGGTGAGATAAATTATGGTCAGAATCCTATAGGACGAGGTTGAATCACAGAAAGAAAACATGTCATTGGTATTTTGGGGACATTTTATGTTCTACAACCGGATTACACCCAGAATATATTGAAAGGAGCTCTGTCTTCTGTCTCTGTCTTGTACAATCTCATACTATACTATTTGGTTTAATATATCCATCTTCCAAATGCATCTTCAACGTAATTATACAGGTGGCAGGTGCAGAATTTGTATGGCTGCTGTTGTATGGACATTTTTTGTCATGGCTGCTGTTGTATGGACATTTTTTATATTGATTCCTATTGGGTTGACTCCTGTATAGGCTGCATGTAATAATCGTTTACGTTCTTGGAAATGTCCTTTTGTCCGCCTCTAAGCTGTTTCTTTGTCTTCATAAGAGTCTCCTGAGCTTGCCAAGTCTCCTTTCACTGCCTTGCATCATTCACACATCTCTTTATAATGTACAGTGCCCTCTCTTTGTCTCTGATGCTGTCTGTCCCCTGGGCAGCCTCTGCTATTCTGATGTAATGACATCCATAGCTTTTGTTCTCTCGTAATCTCTCATTCTTTATATCTCGCCGCAAGCAAAAAGCTTGTGATCTGTAGCACTGCTCCAAAGTGCCAAAATCAAAAAGGGTTAGGCTTTACTGGAGGTGTCAGATAGGTCAAGGTCTGTGCGTGCGTGCGTGCCTTTCTGTCTCTCTGTCTGTCTGTCTGCATGTCTGCGTGCGTGCGTGCGTGCGTGCGTACGTGCGTGTTCAGTCAACCTCATCTCTTACCCTGCAGGTGTACAGTATGTATTTGGGATTATGTACAGCAGTGGATGCTCCAGAGAGATAGAGCTGCTCTATTGTGTGTGTGTGTGTGTGTGTGTGTGTGTGTGTGTGTGTGTGTGTGTGTGTGTGTGTGTGTGTGTGTGTGTGTGTGTGTGTGTGTGTGTGTGTGTACTGTACAGCAGTGCACTGCAAACGGATCTTCACCATAATATAAAAGAAACCTTCTAATTTTCAGATTTGAGAAGGAGAGTTCCTCCATCAGATGCTGGCTGGACAGATGCAAGTCTGTCTGTTGTCCAGACAACAACCTGCTCTCTGTGGACAAAATAAAGCTTAAATGTGAATTACAAAATGTACAGGTAATTCATTTTGCAGGTTTGTTTCCCTCGAGTCATATACTGTAAATAACTAAATAATAATCATATCAGAAATGGAAAATGGATTAAGACTGGAGTGTTCGTCCTTGTTGATTCATATATCACATAACTGTAGCATACAAGTAATACAATTCGGTCGCTTTTGATATTGAGTTGTTTTAATCTCATCCATACATTCTTGTCATTTCTGTATTTTAACCTTTTTTTTATATGCACCAATAAATAACAATGTCACCTGTACAGGAGATGCAGAAGGAATTACCATCCCATGAGGCGTTGTTGCGGGGTCTGGAGAGCCTGGGGCAGCAATTGTACCCCTCCGCACCTGAAAGTAGTATCCAAGAGTTCACTGAGGACCTGTCACAGCTGCAGGAGAGATTCACCTCGCTAAAGGACAACACAACACAGAGGTACTTCTCTGCCTTTATGGTTTTGGACGATTATACTGATTATTTGGTAACCCTTTACTTAAAGGTCGGGTCTATGATGCATAATTTATAATCGCATTTATAATCCTGGGCGCTACACTTCCTCTGCCAACCTGGGGGGGGGGGGCAGCGGACTGACCTCATGCTTCCTTCTATGCACGAGGAGTCCAAGCTGCTTCTTTTCACCTGACAGAGGAGAGTTTCCCCGGCCGGACGTAGCGCGTGGAAGGAACATGTTATTCTGGCCAGGGGAGGGTAGTTTAGAGACCAGGATTACTGCATGTTTTTTGTGAGGGTACCTACCCTAGGGGACACGGGGAGAACATGCAAACTCCACACAGAAAGGCCCTTTCGCCAACCCCGCCTCGAGTATGGGCACTGATGACGCAGAGGAGAGAACACTCCCCCAGCGTCCACCCACAGCGTCCCCAGCGCATTATAATGTGCTTATAAGGCATTAAAACATAAATGTGGTTATGTGGTTAACGCATTTTAGACAGATTATTTTTACAACAGTGACTTTCCCCCATCGCTGTAGGCTTGTACTACTGCAGTCACAGCTGTCTCAGGTGGAGCAGTTTGACCAGGCTCTGCTAACCCTAACCCAGTGGAGTGAGAACTTCTTGTCTGGCCTCAGAAGCACTTCCCAGGTTGATATCACTGACCTGGAGTCTGCAGTCTCTCTGCTCAAGGTGAGTATTTCATAGTCTATATCTATATCTACTGTATGTTAAAAATCACACCCATGATATGAGGGGCGCTCTTATCATCATACGTCATCTAATTCTGGCCAATCACAATTTGCGCCCTCACTTTTGTCTTCAATGGTTGTGCTTATACACTTTTGCCTTCAATGTTTGTGTTTACACAATGTTTGTGTTTACATAAACACTCAAAACTGGACATAGGAGGGAAACATGCTTAAGAACTATTTTTAATCAAGAAATAGAACTAGTACACAAGCACTTTTCGTTTTTAAGTGGTTACTATCGTAGGTCATTTACATATTTATTTTATATTCGTATAGGATCATGAGACAAATCTAAAGGGCCAGACGTCAGTGACAGAAACCCTGCAGGAAAGAGAGTCCTCCCTCTCCCCCTCCTCCACCTCGGAGGCCCAGCGGCAGCTCCAGGACTGGAAGGAGGACTGCTTCCAGCCCCTCATCGAGGCCCAGCGCCTGCTGCTCCTCCGACAGGAGTGCCTGGCTGAGCTGGGGCTCTTCCTCCAGAACCACGGCGCAGCAGCCAGGGTGGTCCAAGGCCTCCGCGAGGCCGTGGAGGGCAGGGGCAGCTGGGACTGTGCCAAGGCCGACGAGCTGCACCGCGGGCTCGGGGAGGTGGCGGGGGATGTCGCCCGCCTGGAGGCTCAGGCGGTGGGGCTAGACGGGCGGCTGGGCAAGGCCCACCTCCATCTGTGTGGGGCGGAGTGTAGGGACTCGAGAGAGACGAGTCGTCCGCGCGGAAGAAAGTCCTGCAGGGGCCAGGCGGTGGCCCTCATGGTGGCTCTGGAGGGCGTACAGCGGGGTCTGGGATGGAGGCAGAGCGAGGCAGAGGCTCTGGGGGCTCTGTGGAGCTCCTTCAGGGAGAGGAAGGAAGAAGTCATGAAGAGTCTGAAGACGTTAGAAGAGGCTGCGAGGCAGGAGGGGGCCAGAGAAAGCACCATACAGGCCTTTCAGAACAGGTACTGGTGTTACCTGAATAACCTGACATGAAAGGGCCCACTTTTATACTAGTCAAGTCAATACTCTTGGATTTTGTTGTGTATAGTATATGCCATAAAAAGCTGTTGTCCTCCTGCCAAAAAGTGATTGCAGCTCCTACCTGCTAACTGAAAGCTTGTTTCGGCCTACAAAAGGCTTATTGGTTAAATTCCTGAAGGTTATATTTCAAGCATTACAGCCAAATCCCGGTCTGTGTAACGATGTTACCTAACAATGAAGTCACTGGTAGGCAGATTTCTGAATTGTCCACAGCCCTCCTCTGAGACACAGGCTGAGTGGACAAAAATGGTACCATATTAACATGAGCATTAGTGAGGACCAATTATACGAAGATACTGTAGGTTGAAATGGATGATATAATATATTATAATAAAGATTAACAAATGCAACAGCCCTTGAAAAATGACATACGGTTATTGTTATTGTAACTCATTCCTCAACCTGGACTCTGTGTCTGTATTTCGCCCAGGCTTCGTTTCTTTGTCCAGTTGGAGGATGAACTCCAGTCCCTACAGCATTCCCAGCAGTGGCTAAGGGAGAGAGGCAGCCAGCTGGCCCAGAGAGACAGTGAGCTGGCTGGGGAGGCATTGAGAGAGCTGGCCCTGGTGGAGGCCACCTGGGAGAATGTCAGGACCCTGATCACTGACGGGTGAGGGACAGTGGTGTTACTAAGTACTAATATAAGTAAACTACTTAGTATTGTACTTAAGTAAAATTTTGAGGTGTTTTTCTTTTTTTTCTTTTCTTTCTTTCTTGGAGTATTTTCACAATTACAAGTATTACTATTTTACTATTTTACAATCTTTTTTTTTTTTTTTTTTTTTTTTTTTTTTTTTTTGCGGCTTACGCCTTTTATTGATTTTTGAAGGGACAGACAGTAGGCTGACAGGAAACGGGAGAGAGATGGGGGGATGACATGCAGTAAAGGCCGTGTCGGGTCCGGGAGTCGAACCCGCGGCACACTGCGACTGGATTACCAGTCCGGTGCCCAGACCGTTACGCTACGGCCTGGGCCCTATTTTACAATTTTACTTATTTGAAAACCTTTAGTTACTACAGTAGTTACATTACAAAACATACATTTCCCACTTCAGCCCTATGCTTTTTGGCCATTTGAAAATAGCCGATAGCTTGTAGATCTGCTATTTTCAAAAGATTTGTTATACATTTGAAAACTTGTGAAATAGGACATTCTGCATAATTAGTAGTTTCTACTTTTGGTACATTTTGACACCAACACTTTTGTACTTTTACTCAAGTACATTTAAAATTCCGGACTTTTACATGTAACAGAGTATTTCTACAGTGCAGTATTGATACTTTTACTTAAGTAAAAAATGTAAGTAGTACGTTTCCCACCACTGTTTATTTGCATCATGTGTCTGTTTCGCTGCATACTTCTCCTCTGCAGTCAGGAACAGAGCGGAGTGCTGGTCGATCTTCTCCGTCAGCTCCACGGTCTGAAGTCCACTCTCAGCACCACAGTGGAGAATGCCCAGGCGGTCACTCACAACCTGCCTGACCACAACCACAGTCCTGAGGAGGCCAAGAGGACTTTATCCCGGGTTAGAAGAAGCTTTCTTTGTTTCTTTAGGAATATTAGTTATTATGGTGGATTTTCTATTTGACTTTCATTGATATGTATGAGTGTATGGATAAAAAGGCGGATACAGGCCCAGGCCGTAGCGTAACGGTCTGGGCACCGGACTGGTAATCCAGTCGCAGTGTGCCGCGGGTTCGACTCCCGGACCCGACACGGCCTTTACTGCATGTCATCCCCCCATCTCTCTCCCGTTTCCTGTCAGCCTACTGTCTGTCCCTTCAAAAATCAATAAAAGGCGTAAGCCGAAAAAAAAAAAAAAAAAAAAAAGGCGGATACATAGTCATGACTATAGGATTCAAATCCACAATGTTACATTACACAGTGATCTGTGCTTTTTAAAAGGGCCACAATGGAAAAAAGCTCTTGAGTTTTATTGGGTTTGTTTTTGTTTATCCTTTGGACAGATATGTATTTGTATAAACAGGTTTATGTATGCATTTTGTCAACGAAGATGTCAATCAATCAAGCAATCGATACATTCTCAGTCCAAGCTGTTTTATATCACTGTAGTAGACCTGTTTAGTTGTTGAGTCTCGTCAATCAAACTGTATATCACATGTAAACATATATATATATACAGTACTATACTTACTATATTATAATCTTTATACTTTTATAAATGTATATAGAAATGCACTCTGTTGAGGTGCCAACTTGCTCCTTGCACACAAGTAGGCCATACTGTACATGGCCTTCTTGTGCGCAAGCAGAGCATGCAAGTACTGCTCCTAACTAATGTCTATTAATTACAACTGCTGTTCTAAATCCTTTAGACCCGTTATTGACCTTATACCAACCTTGAAACTTAGGTGCTATTTACACGAGGATGGTGTTCATAAAAAACGGCAAAATAAAGTACCGTTTAGCGCTGTCATTTAGACGAGAACGGTGTTCTCAGGAGGTGAAAACGCATCGAAGTGAAACCGCCTCCCAGAGTGGAAATCATTCAGAACACCGTTTCCTATGGTCTCCATATAAACAGGCAAAACGGTGAATCCGCAAAACTTATGACATCATGGCTCATTTTGGCTCACAGCGCATATGTTTATTACATTGATGCAGAGCCATATCATTATGATATAATGGAGTTTGAACAAGCCTCCCTCCTCGCCTACAAAGTGCTGCTCATCAGCGATGTTGAATGTAAAACCATGATGTAAATAAAAAGCCTTGTGATAGACGGCAGCCGCGGCAGCAGCGTTTATGTAGCCTAATGTATTATAAAATATATACCATCCCGTGGCGCGCCCAGAGCCGTGTTGCGCAGGCTTGCGTGAAGGTTTCTTCTTCTTGTACGTGGGTGACCTGTCTATTTGGCAGCCCGTTATCGCCACCTAGCGACAGTATAGCATAGTTCTCGTGTAAAGGGTAAGAAAAAATGAGAACGCAACGGGACTTTGACGTGTTATATGGAGATGGTCGCCGTCTAAAAGAGGCCTTAGTTTTGTCACCATCAACAGCCAATAAGAAACCACCATTCTTACCCCGCCAATGGCCAACATACATACATACCCAGCAGATTGCAGTACTTGCACGCTCTGCTTGCGCAAGTAATTACTAAACAGAAATCATCACAGTAATCAAATATAAATTTCACCACCTTTGAAAAGGGCCAATAATATAAACAAGTCTGGACATGCATTGAATACATAGGACCACAATGGAAACAAGTCCCCAAAAATGTCGTGTTATCCTTTTAGCCTTTAATATAATGTCTGACTCTACCAGTACCAAAAACCTATGATAAGCAACCTAGTGAGATGATGCTTCTCCCCCTAGTGGTGGTATGTTGTCATCACATCTGCACTGCACTCTTCTCTTCTTCCCTATAGCACGATGCAGTGCAAGCTGAGCTCAAAGATAAGCAGGAGTGCATGGACCAGCTCATCAGCACGGTAGAGGACCTGCAGAGAGAGCTGGCCAAGGTTCCCAACTGCGACACACACTCCATCCAGAGAGACATGGAGACTCTGAGAGACCAGTGGCTGGAGGTGGGTGGGGATGCTGTCCCATGCTGTTGTATAATGCACCACTTCTGGCTCTTTTTTTTGGTTTACCAACATTCACCCATTCAGGACGGGAACCCCTTTTGGGGTTTTAAAGGGAATTCCACTCATTTTCAACATATTACTATGTCGTCATTATTAATTCATTCATTATGCCTTAGAGCTGTTGTGTGGAAATAATTATAAAAAAGTCCCCCCATTCTGTGTTTCCTAGAACTGGAGGTCTGAAAAAAATCATTAACAAGGTATTAACAAGTACATCTTGATGACATGTTAATGATTTGTTTCAAATCATGAAATCATCGTCATGATTTATTTTTAAATCAATGGCAAAGGACCATGTATACTACTACCTAAAGTTAGTATTCTTCTTTATTCTTTATTCGGATCCCCATTAGCTTCCACAAAGTGGTCGCTAGTCTTCCTGGGGTCCACACAAAAATGTATAGGCTACAATAAAAACAGATATTTTAAATTTAATACAGACAAGATCTAGTTATCAGCTAAAACAGTGAAGTCGCTCTGCATTTAACAGACAACAATTACGACTATAGTAACAAATACAGTGTTTACACAAAAAAATAGAAGAAAAAACTTAATCTATAAAGGACTCATCAATTTATGTAAACAAAATTTGTCTCAGATTTAAAGGGAGCATATTCCAAGCTGAAAAAGCAGTTCTCTTCATAGTATTTTGGTTGTGGTTTGGTACCACCAAACCACAGTATGTTCTTCAATGTTTTGTTGAGAAGAGCTTGATGTGTGCTTGAATCTGATTGAATCTGAATCAGATTAATGAAAGAATATGATTGGTGATGCTGAAGGTTCACTTTGTGCTAATATGTAGCCTCGCGTGGCCAGACTCGAATCTGCTGATGCAAAAATAAAGTCTGGCCACACAAGGCTAGCCATTAGGTACAATAAAGATGATTTCTCATGATCATTAAAGTCCATAATACACAACCACCACCACTTGACGTCCTGTTTATCACATTTTATCCCTTTAGTTTCAGTCAATTAAAATGTCTTTCCTTGTGGGATTCGGGGGGGAGGGGTCTCAGCTGTCGGTAATATAAACAAGTCTGGACACGTTAACTGCCTTTCTGACTGTCTCACTTCTCTCCCATGCATCTGTCTACCCAATTATACCAGCATCTTCTCCAGTGTCGCAATGAAGTGTGACATCCCTTGATACCTAGAGAGACAGAGAGAGAGAGAGAGAGAGAGAGAGAAAGAAAAAACGACAATCCTTGTTCAATTGATTGAGATGTGTTATGTCCTATAGAACCTGGCAGAGTGACAGTCTTATCCGTTTTAGGTTTCAGAGAAAATTCAGACCAACACAGAGAGGCTGGGCTACTGTGTGGCCCTATGGGACGACCTCAAGGCCATGGAACACGACATTGACCAATGGGCTGCCACCTCCATCGCTGACCTAACCGACGACGTGACCAATCTCGGTGACAAGCAGACGACAGAGGCTCGACTCGCCACTTTTCAGGTTAGATTTCATTGGACAGGCCGCGTGACGTGACTAATTAAATCAAAGGTGGCGACGGCATACAGTGATACTCAGGGCTAATTGGATTTAGTGTGATTGATGGAAGCGGCATGTGCTTCAAACAACAGGTGGAGGTGGAGAAGAGGGAACAGAGGCTAGATGCCCTGCAGGAGAGAGTGACCGAGCTGAAGGAGCTAGCCAAGCTCCAGGAGACCCCAATACAGCTACAGGTCAGTGTTGTGGGGAAAGGGTTGGTGGTGCACAGAACACCACATACATATTACATGGGACTTGTTCCACCAGTATGCGAGAAGGCGGCCGGGAATTCCAAGTTTTCCCAGCTCTGAATATTAACAGGATTTTCCGCACAGCATTGGGCATTACCACCTGTCCCACCTGTAAAATATGGAATTGTCCCGTATTTGGAAACTAATAGTGTCCCATAATGAACTGATACGGGACGTGCTTTGTTTATGGTTGGGGAATAAATATGAATGGCGGGACGATTTATCTCCTCCCACTGACCACCACACTGCAACACCTCCGCTCTCGTTGCTGTGTTACTTGTGTCAGCTGCTGTGTGAACCTGGTATCTGAGAATGCGCTCAGCACAGCTCATTGGCTCATTTACTCATGATGACACGACCAATGGGAGTTTCAGTGCTAAGATACGAGCCGGCCCACACCCCTGATCTATTCACAACCGCAACAAACTTGACTACGATTGATGCACGTCGACTACCGTGCGGACCCCCCGGGAGTCGGGGCTACTTAACAACACCCCCACCCCACTTTTTCAACCACTGTTAAGCGGTTGAATAAATAGGGTGTCAATAAAACGAATCAGGATAACAAAACTAGCATATGTCAAAGACAAGTAACATACTATCTCTATAAATATTACATAGTTAGAAGCTTTAGACCTCTCTTATTTTACCTATAGGTCCTGGAGTCAGACCTGAGGAAGAAGATGACCCATGCCCAGGAGGTGTATAAGCAGGCCAAGCACGCCCTGACCTACTTCAGCTTCCAGAAGCAGCGGTTGGAGGACCTTATATCCCAGATGGCCAAGCGGCTGGAGACAGTGGAAGGTTCTTTGTCCAACCTCACCGAGGCGACCTCCCCGGAAGACATGGGCACAGTCAAGGTAAAGTATATATATATATCGGTAAACAGCATTTCATTTTGCTATTTTGCACATCTACAGGCATACTGTAGAATAGATGCTGTACTGTAATATGCTGCAGAGAACACAATGTCAGAGAACATGCTGTACCTGCACTGATATTATTACCCTGAAAAAAAAAGGCCTCTGCAGATTAGTCGAGCCCTGCTCGGTTGTGATTGGATTTGGCTGCCCGATATGTCCATAACATAAGCACAAACTCAACGATGAACATAAACTACAATAATTATTGTGTGGTGTGCCAGAAGTTAACTGGATGTGTTTTCCGCGTAATCGCAACATCCTGTTTAGATTTCATCTGTCTCTCTCTACTGTACTAACTACAGAAAGGAAAAATCACGCCCGTGGGGAAAAAAATGCCGATTTGCTCGTCTACATATTATGATGTAAATTCTCCATTCATTGTCAATGGGAATTTAATCTTTGTGTAGGACAAAAATCTCCGATTTGCTCGTCCACATATGACGTAAATTCTCCATTCATTGTCAATGGGAATTTAATCTTTTTGTAGGACAAAAATAGCTGATTTGCTCGTCCACATATGACGTAAATTCTCCATTCAATGGGAATTTAATGTTTGTGTAAGACGAAGATCTACACTTATAGCTGAATATAACTCAATAACTGCTCTTCCAAACATGGTGTAACCCTCCTTAATAGCTTTGTTCTCACCTGCCCTGGCCTACAGGACCTGCAGAGCAGCGTGCACCAGCAGAGGGCTGACATGGACTCGGCTAGGGAGGCTCTGAGTGCTCTGTGCAGGTCTCACCCCTCCCAGGAGCTTTCTCGCCTCTCCTCCGACCTCACCTCCATCGCCAAAAGAACCGAGGCGGTGGCCCTGCGCTGTGCCCGGACCAGAGGCAGCCTCCAGGATGGGCTGCAGCTACACTTCAATGGTACTAAATAGCAGTGTTGGAAAAATTACTCACATGCTTTACTTTTAAGTAAAAGTATCAATACTGAAAAAGTCCGGAATTCAAAATTCAAAGGTTTCGGCCTCAAAATATACTTAAAGTACAAAAAGTACATAGTACTCATTATGCAGAATGTCCCATTTAAAGTTTTTTTTCACAAAATTATTTTGAAAATAGCAGATGCGACGCATTATGACGTTGTAAATTTTAAATTTGACCATTTACAAATGGTCAAAATGTGTATAGGGTTGAAGTGGTTAATTATGTTTTGTAATAATAATAAATATCTACAAAGTAACAAGTAACTAAAGTTTTCAAATAATTGTACTGGAATAAAAGTATAAAACAATATTTGCCTCCGAGATGTAGTGGAGTAGAAGTAAAAGTACAGAAGATTGGAAAAAAGTTAAAGTAAAAAAAAGTAAAAGTACCTCAAAATTGTACTCAAGCACAGTACTTAAGTAAATGTACTTTACACCAGTGATAAAAACCCTGTTAAACTTGGTTGTGTGCTGATATCGTGCACCCAAAATAGAGCTGATCTACAGTACAAGCTCACAATGCGTTGCAGAGCTGCTATTTTCGGTGTGTGACACACAGGTGTGCAGTGCAGCTAAGTATAAATCACAGTTATGGGACTTTCTTTTGGGAGGTTAGATTTGTTTCACTTTATCAAAGGGGATTTGGTATATGACAATTAAATGATCATACAGTCTACATTCTACAATACTAGTTACAGAAGTTGTATAGCACATTTCAACAGAAGGGAAGCATTTAAGACATTAGTTTGAATACAATAAAAAGTAAAAAATAAGGACAAATAAAATAAACATTTTCGGTGCAAAATAAATTATAGGCCTGTATAAAAAAATGCAAAATGTAGCAGACCTGTAGCTTGTTCCAGATACTGTACGTGGTGCATAAAAACTGAAAGCTGGCATCTCCTGAGGACAGAAAGCACACCTGTCCCAGATGGCCTGAGAGGTCTGGATTGTTCATGGTGTAGCACAAGATCAGCAGATGGTACTTTATCTCTATAATTGACCACCATATGAGAAGATATCGAATGTCTTACAACCACTCAGCAATACAGTACAACACAACATAACGTAATGTCCTTACATGAAAGCAGTGCAACAGATTCAATTTCGATTAGCCTCGATTATCCCCAGAGCTCTCTCAATGCACTCGCCCCATTGGCACGCGCCTTCCTGCGCTGCACACACGTACGTACATTCACGATTAAGCACCTGTGCCTCTGAGAGTAATGTCGCTCTCATCACATCTGGTGTCGAGGGAGTCGTTTTGGGCTTGTTGCCAAGGCAACCTGGCGCTGCGCTGTTCAGACACACCCACACCTCCCATCTGCCTCAGTGCATCCATCTCTCATCTGCCCTCCTCCCTCTGGCTCCTTCATTCAGACTCTCTCTCTCGTCTTCCACTCTCCTTCATGTTCTTCACCACATCCCTATAGGAGGTCTTCTGTACGTCCTCTGACACTCATTCGCTCTTCAAATGTTCATCTGCACTTTGTCTTTGCTCTTCTTCCACTAACCAGAGCTGGTTCAGGACTTTCAGTCCTGGCTCACAGAGCTGAAGGCGGAGCTAAAAGAATGTTCTAGCCAATCAGGGGATGTTGCCATTCTTGGAGCCAAGTTGCACAGGCTGAAGGTACTGTTTATTTTTTATCTGTCGGTCAGCATACCAACTTTTTTCCTTCATAATTTAATGGTCAGATGTGTGAAAAGTATGAATCAATATGTTAGCCTCCCTACACCTACACTAGATCATTAAAAAAACATCTTAATATAATCACGTTAACAATTTAAAGGTAAAACCTAGCTTTCAAGTGTTCTCTCCCCCCCCCCCCCCGGTATCGACAGGTGTCGGTGGAGCGAGTGTTGGAGGGTGAGCACCGCCTGTCAAAGGTGCGTGAGGAGGCTGACAGCCTCCTGCTCCACCTACCCAAGGCTGGGGCTGGGCAGGTCCAGGACCAGCTCTCCTCCTGCCAGAGGGACTGGAGAAGTTACCAGGAGAGGTGCTCACAGAGCCAGCGAGCACTGGAGGAGAGCATCGACCTTCTGAAAGGGTGAGTGAGTCAGGGCGTGCATGCGTGCGCACATGCGTGTACACGCATATACTGTACTCTTATACTGAATAATTCCAAGTGTTAGTGTTACTGTTTGAGTTCCAGGATGCATGTGTAGTATAAATGTTGAATGTTATGTCTGTCAATCACCTCTCCTCTCCAGGTTTGATGAAAGTGTGGATGGTATAAGAGGCTGGCTGCAACAGGTGGACGTCGACCTGAAGAAGGAGCCTGTTCTTGGGGTAGAGAGTCCACAAGGAGTTCCTGACAGCACTGATGAACTGGAACGAATAGAGAATCTCCACAAGGAGCTGTTATCAAGAAGGTTTGTCTGCGTGAGCATGTGTCTGTGTTTCCGTACGTGCACACATTGTGCATGTGCTTTCATGTGTGCATTGTTTTATTTACACTGTGTTATAGTATGCTTCTACACACTGGAGGCAATGATCAAATGCCATAATGTACATCTCATTATTGAATGATGTCAATGATATTTGCACACAGCATTGTCACAGTAAAATGATCCATGTGTAACAAATCTCAGATTATGAATTATTATCATTGAAATTGGGGAAGGTTATGTTAATACAATAATATAACTAGTACATCTGAAGTAGAGATGACTACCTAATCTTCCATTGAGAAAGTTAGAGAGACCTGGGTTAAATCACGGGTAGGACAAAGTTATGGATTGTGGCTTTAAAGGTATATTCAGTGATTTCACTGAAATCACTGAATTCGTTTTTGGCTGTGGGACCCAGCCTTTCGTCCAATCAGGATAGGGAGTCAAAAACGAAACCTAAGGTTTTTTGACCCCCAGGGGTTAACTGGGGACAGGGAGGAACTCCTTATATGGCCAGCACACTCTATAGTAGGGAGGATTATCACAACAAAACAAAAAAATAAGTGATATTTGAATTAAGTGAAATCACTGAATATACCTTTAACACTGAGCATGATATTGTGCGCTTTTTGGGGACATTTTCAATGATCTTGTATGACCAGTCCAGTGCGTGTCTTGTTGCCAGGAGCTCGGTGGAGCGACTCTGCCAGGAGGCCCAGTCTCTGTCTGAAGCAGGCCGGGGGTCAGGTGGCGAGGTGAGGGTGACTGGCCAACTCCAGATGGAGCACCAGGCCCTGCTGAAGGCAGCCAGGGAGAGGCTGCGCGGCTGCCAGGAGAGCCAGGCCTTCGGGGAGACGCTGCAGGGCGTGTGGGCCTGGCTGGAGGAGATCCAGGAGAGGCTGGGGACAGTGGACAGCACCATGGGGACAAAGGAGCAGTTGGAGCAGAGGCTGGAGGCGGTACAGGTAAGAAAGGGAATTGCAGTAAGTGCAGGGAAGGAACAATGTCGGATCACTTGAGTTGTCACTTACAATCCATGTACAGGAATTTGTCTTCTTGGACACATGCAGGCGACTAGATGACTTATAGATGTTCACTATACTGTACATAGCGGCAACGTAATTTATCAATCAAACAGCACCTCACATACAATGCCAAGTTATAACTATTAAGAATCAATATAATAATCCTCCACATGTTTTTCCATATGGACACTATGCGGGCAACAAGGATCAAAGCAGGTCACGCACAGCCAATTAAAGGCAGGCTCTGAACTTCAAAGGAGGCAATTAAAGATCAAAGAAAAAATAAATTAAAGTTTGCACACTTCAATGACTTTATTTTGGAACCATCTGAGCGAATAGGATGATGCCAAAATAAAGTCATTGAAGAAACACTATGCACAGTAGGCATACACAGAAAGATTACACATTACAACTACATTAGCATACAATCATGCTTACATTGTCTCACACACACATAACTTCAATTGTCATTTGCTCTGAGAGCATATGCAGTCCTTTTTTAATTTGTACTTTGTGGAATAAACACAAGGGGGGGCTATTTGCCTGAGAAACCATTCCATCCTCAGTTGAGAGTTACTGTACATGTACAGCAAGGGAACAGTGGAACACTATAATTGTCACACTGACCTCCTTTCCGCCTCGGCAGGACATCCTGCTGCTGAAAGGTGAGGGGGAGGTGAAGCTGAACATGGCAGTGGGTAAGGGTGAGTTGGCGCTGCGCTGCTACGGCGAGGAGGGACAGGAAGCCATCCGCTCGCAGCTACGGGAAGTGGCGGACGCGTGGACCACACTGCTGGTGACCGCCATGAGCTGCCACAGGTGCTGTATAGCGACCCCTTCCACCTTGACCCATCACTTAGCAGTTGTTTTCCTAGTGTCTCAGACAATGAGGAATTTTTTGGTAATATATTTGACAGTTTTTTTCTCATTTTTACTTAGCATAATATCCTCATTATAGGCTTGACACTATACAGTAATTTTTTTGGACCATAATAGATGAGGAAGGGTAACGCACAGAAACTGCCTTTTAACAGACTACTGTTATTATTGTGGGATTAAAAGTCATTGATGATTGATTGATTACTGTGAACTACTAGGCTTTTTCATTTGGCAAACAACAGGCCCAATCTACCAGTGTTCATTTCTGTGTGGTTAATAGTTGGTTAATAGTACCATCATAAACAAAGTATGTATACTGTAAGAGTCAGACTTACCCAGTGTTACTGTACCTTGTGAGCCAGAAGGTACTCTCCTGGCGGAAAGATCATTTTTGTCATGTCATGGGCCATGGCCAATCAATTACTATTAGGTTAACTACATAATGAGACACATTTGTCTCTTTTTGTAACCCTGATTGATCTTCTGATTCTGCTGTGTGTGTGTGTGTGTGTGTGTGTGTGTGTGTGTGTGTGTGTGTGTGTGTGTGTGTGTGTGTGTGTGTGTGTGTGTGTGTGTGTGTGCGTGCGACTGTGTGTGACTGTGTGTGTGGTGGGTCGGTGCCTGGGCGGGTGGGTGTGTGTGCATGCTTGTATGTGTTTAATTGAGTGATTATGGCCCCTTGTGGTACAATAAATTGATCTCATTACGGACTAAATAGTGGATGATAGCGAATGAATGGGGTGTGTTTGAGTTCTAAGAGGGACGGGTTAATGGGAGTAAAAAGGGTAGCAGACAACGTGGATATGTGTGTGTGTGTGTTTCTGGGCAAAGACGGGGGGTATTAACGTTATTGATGTGTGCAGGGGTAACAGATGGTGCTGTGTTTGTGTGTGTGTGTGTGTGTGTGTGTGTGTGTGTGTGTGTGTGTGTGTGTGTGTGTGTGTGTGTGTGTGTGTGTGTGTGTGTGTGTGTGTGTGTGTGTGTGTGTGTGTGTGTGTGTGTGTGTGTGTGCGCGCGCGCATGTGCGAGCACGCGTGAGTCATACACAAGCACATGTGCTTGTGTATGAGATCATCCCTTGAAAGGGAGTTAGCCATTATCACACACAATATGTGTAATATATCCTGTATTTAAACTACACTAATGTACATTTATTACCATGTACATGTTAACACAATAATGTTTATTTTCTTTTTGACCCCCCAGATGTTATGTACCTGGCCTAGGGGGTGCCACGATACACAACAAAAAACAGGGGAGACGCAGTTGACCAAATAAATAGAATTTATTAACTAAACAAAAATAGTAAATTAAGGAACAAAATCATGATTGAACAGATGAAGTGTGGAGATCAGTAGTCAGTGGTGTAGTGCGTGTATGCATGAATGAGATGTATGTGTGTGCATGTTGTATGGATTAACATAAATGTTGAGAAGTGTGCATGGTGGAGTGCAGGAGGCAAATGAAAGGAACAGATCTGGGGAAGGACTGGGGAAGCAGGCATTTATAGGGCGTCGACACCCGGGCCCAGGTGCGAGCCACTTAGGCTGATCACCATGTCTAGCTCTGCTCCCCAATCCTATTGGATACAAAGAACAGAGGTTACTATAGGGCAAACAGTAAACACAACATACCTAAACCAGACAACCTAAGAGTAATATACATATAACACAATATAGGGAACCGTCACACCCCCCCCCATAAAGACGGGGTCCCAAAGGGAACACCGGCACCCACTACTTGAATTAGCTTTAAATATATCCAATACTAACATTAGCATTAAGAGTGCTCCTACCATGGCCACCCCCCTTATTAACAGTCTCCACCCCAGCAACTGATATCGTGAAGCATTTAAGAGATGAAATGTCAAAAACAAAGATGAACCACAGAGAAGACCCATAATAACATTAGTCCTCAAAGACCGGAATGGCCTCAATGTAAAACTCAAGAATGGCCTGTCTACCTGTGGGGCTGCCAGAATAAAACAGTTTGTTTCTTACGTTTCTTTCGCTTCCTACCACGTTTAGGTGTAGAAATCCTGTCATTTTGATCAGAGATCTGCTTTACCACAGTGTGTGGACCAGATACATCTGTCTGAAAGGTGGCCGCTTCCCTCGTTACCAGGGGAACGGACTTCACCATTGCTGGTGGCTGAAGCCCCGCCCACACCTGAGCACCAACCAGGTCGTTACCCAGGATCACAGTCACTCCTGGAATCGGCAGTGCTGGGCGCACGGCAAGCTTTACTTCTCCCTGAAAAAGTTCACATTTAAGCACCACTTTATGCAAGGGAACCATCAAAACATTCATGTCCATGCCCCGAACAGGCACCTTTTCACCCGTGTCAGAAACATGGTTTAACGGAAGAACACCAGTTTGAATAAAGGAATTAAAAGCCCCCGTATCCCTTAGAACAGTTACAGGTACTTCTTTTCCCCCTTGCACCAAAGACACAGACCCCTGCCTGATAAATGGATGGTAAGATCTCAGTGCTGCAAACTCTGTATCCTTATTTGGACCGAAATTAGGTGAAACACAAATGGACACCGGATTAACTGGAGCGGCAACGCCAGCCCCTTTTGGTTGCGAATGACCTGCGCTCAAAGATTCAGTCCTGGGGTTTAACCTGAAACACTCAGATTTCCAGTGGCCACGCCTATGACAGTAATTGCAAACCTTGTCTTCCTCATGCATATTACCGTTGGTGTCATTTTCAACAGGACGAGGTTTATCATAACGGCCATGAGACTCGCCACCGCCAGGCATAAACTCTCCACGGTCACGGTGTGTCAGGACATAATCATCAGCCAGTGCTGCCGCAGCCGATGCGTTGCGCGCCTTCTGCTCACTGATATACGTCGCCACTCGAGCAGGAACAGAATTCTTAAACTGCTCCAAAATCATCAAATCACATAGCTCATCAAAATCAGTTACCTCCGCGGAGTTGCACCAGCGGGTAAAACTAGTCGTCAAATCACGTGCAAATTCCAAATGACTCTGCTTGTCATGTTTCTTCCAAAACCTGAAGCGCTGTCGATATGCCTCAGGGACACACTCGTACGACTTTAGCACCGCAGCCTTAACAAGACCATAATTCTGGCTGTCAGCGACAGTCATAGCTGAAAAAACCTCTTGCGCCCTGCCTGTCAAGACACAATGTAACATCAATGTGCGCGCCGAGTCAGGCCATCTACGCACATCGGCCACCCGCTCAAACATGGCAAAAAATGCCTCCGGATCACGTTCAGAAAACTTGGGCACCAGACGTAGATTTCCACTGATATCAAAACCCCCTGCGGACTCGGCAGGTCCTGTAGTAGATACTTGTGCAGCAACTGAAATCTTACCATCCCTTATCAGGTCCAGCCTGTTCTGCTCTACTTGCCATTTAATTCTTTCAATTGAATGTTGCGCCTGTTCATCCTCATGTTTCATTTTTTCAATAGTATATTGCGCCTCAGCGGCGTCAGCCATTATTTTAGCCTGCAATATCATCAACTCTTTCTGTTGTTCAAAAGTGAAACCTGTCCCTGACATCACTACCGTAGGCACCGCCGATGCGGCGTTTAACGGAGGAACCACCTTCTCTGGCTCTGCAAACTCCTTCTCTTCAAACAAATGGTGCCTCAACACCCCTTGAACGGACTCCTTTGTCTTCTTGTCGTTTGAATCAAGTTTAATTCTATAATGATCTGCTATTTTAATTAGTTGGTCTTTGGTGCATTGCATTAACAGCTCTTCAGAAGGACAAGCCACAAATGTCTCTAGGGTAACCATCCTGGCTATGTGCGCTCAGAAAGTCCCCCAGCTGGTTAAAACACAAAAAAAAAAATTACAAGTGCCCCTCTAGACTATATAATCCCAAGCTAAACTCCACCCGTCTTCATGCCGGTTTGCGGAAGGTATTTATGCACTGAAGGCCACCGCAAAGGCCTAGCTGATACCGAAAGGCAGGGAGGGCAACCAGAAACTGGCGACCCGCATGCACCTCTCAGCTGTGCCCCCGAGACGACCGTGCGTACGCACAGCCGCTACAGCCGCACCTTGCACATAAACCACCCCCCGGCCTAGACCCAGCGAGCTACTTTCTATACCCAGAAGCTAAACGCACCTACCAGAGACACTCGTAACCATACAAAAGACAAAACCAGCAAGGCAAACTTAGTTTGTTGTTTTTTAACTTTAGCAGCACAAATTCCAGGAAAAAAAACCTCCCCACTAGCACAAACTTAATCAACTGCAAAATACCCAAATGTCAAATTCCAATAATCAAACAAATCAACTGCATCTCCCAAAGTCCGAGTACACAAGCGTGTACGCTGAAGTAAACATCGCTTTGTACTCACCGGACTGTAGTTTCGACCACATGGACAAGGAAACCCCCGGAATGGTTCCCAAATGATTTCACTCAATTCACAAAACCACGGTGCAGACGAGCCATTAATCAAGGCTAATTGACTACCGCAGCGCAGAACAAAAGCAGAGAACAAAGGCAGAAGGGCGAGTCACTTGACTCTCCAAACTTACTGCACCACTATTCAAAATTCAAGCGGACCGAGCCCCCATTTTGTTATGTACCTGGCCTAGGGGGTGCCACGATACACAACAAAAAACAGGGGAGACGCAGTTGACCAAATAAATAGAATTTATTAACTAAACAAAAATAGTAAATTAAGGAACAAAATCATGATTGAACAGATGAAGTGTGGAGATCAGTAGTCAGTGGTGTAGTGCGTGTATGCATGAATGAGATGTATGTGTGTGCATGTTGTATGGATTAACATAAATGTTGAGAAGTGTGCATGGTGGAGTGCAGGAGGCAAATGAAAGGAACAGATCTGGGGAAGGACTGGGGAAGCAGGCATTTATAGGGCGTCGACACCCGGGCCCAGGTGCGAGCCACTTAGGCTGATCACCATGTCTAGCTCTGCTCCCCAATCCTATTGGATACAAAGAACAGAGGTTACTATAGGGCAAACAGTAAACACAACATACCTAAACCAGACAACCTAAGAGTAATATACATATAACACAATATAGGGAACCGTCACAGGTTACCGTGCTATCTGCACTGTACTATTTGCTCAGTATTGTCTGTGTATACATGCAGTATTTCCCATGTGAGTGACAGCCGTAGACTCATGCTAACGTCCGTTCTCTTCGACTCCAGTCGACTAGAATGGACTGTGTCTCAGTGGGGGGGATACCTGGACAGCGCAGCCGCGATACGATGCTGGATGGAGGCTGTGGAGGCGGAGGTGTGTGCCCCCCTCACGCCCCAGCCAGGGCCCAGGGAGAAAGCCGCTCAGCTGGACAGACTCAGAGCCCTACTGGCTGACCTGGAGGACCACCAGATGGCGCTGTCCAGCCTGGAGGAAAAGGCCAGGGAGCTCTTCAAGAAGACTGGCGATGCTAGCTTTAACCATGGTGCCCGCACCCAGCTGCAGGCACAGTTTGATGACCTTACAACTCTGGTGGAGGTATGGGGGGTGCTTCACACAATCTCATATAAATGTCCCAAGATAATTATGAGGGTTTTGTGGAATCTAATCCACATTCTTAATTCATTGTTAATGACAATGACCCTTGTGTCCCTTCTGGGCATGTCATATAATAAGCGAAAATACAGACAAACATCCATCAAAAATTTACTTTGCTAAAATAGCCGATCTACAAATATGGTGCTCTGTGGAATTATCCACCTTGCGACCACCTTGCGACCACAAAGCAAACTAAAAACGTACCTATTTTCACTAGCTTTCAGCTAGATTGTGAAATGTGTTGTTATTTTTATTTTAAATAACTCATTTTTGTATTTTAATCATTATATAATTATCTTTTTTGTATAATTATTGATTTTTGTTTTGTCTTATATGTATTGTATTTAATTTAAGCACATTGAGTCCTCGCTTGTCGTGTGAAATGTGCTTTACAAATAAACTTGACTTGACAAGCTGAGCTCAATGTGTCACAATGCAAGCTCATCAATCATCTGCTATTTTCGTCTTATTTTAATATTATATAACCTAATAGTCACTACTTGTGTCTATTGTTTAGGAGAGAGTTCGTCTTAATTTAATATTATATAACCTAATAGTCACTACTTGTGTCTATTGTTTAGGAGAGAGTTCGTCTTAATTTAATATTATATAACCTAATAGTCACTACTTGTGTCTATTGTTTAGGAGAGAGTTCGTCTTATTTTAATATTATATAACCTAATAGTCACTACTTGTGTCTATTGTTTAGGAGAGAGTTCGTCTTAATTTAATATTATATAACCTAATAGTCACTACTTGTGTCTATTGTTTAGGAGAGAGTTCGTCTTATTTTAATATTATATAACCTAATAGTCACTACTTGTGTCTATTGTTTAGGAGAGAGTTCGTCTTATTTTAATATTATATAACCTAATAGTCACTACTTGTGTCTATTGTTTAGGAGAGAGTTTGTCTTAATTTAATATTATATAACCTAATAGTCACTACTTGTGTCTATTGTTTAGGAGAGAGTTCGCCGGGCGCAGGCTGTGGTGTTGGAACACCAGGAGTACCTGGAGGCCGTCAGGGAGCTCACTGATTGGCTAATGTCAGCAGGGGAGGAGCTACAGCATTGGTCTGATACCTCCGGAGACTCCGCCTCCATCAAAAAGATACTGTCTGACGTGAGGGTAAGGATTGATTGATTGATTGAAGTATTTATTAACAGTATGCAGAATAGGTAAATTTCAAGCACAACTCAATACAAAAACTATTAACCCATTTTGGGCGGGAACCCCTTTTGGTGTTAGCATCATGTTATGCTTTAGCTGTTGAAAAATAGCAGATCTACAAGCTCATAGCGCCACCGAGTGGCGCGCTACGAGCTTGTAGGTCTGCTATTTTTGAAAAATCGAAGAACGACTGACATAGAAATATAGCTTTTTCAGAAAACTGTCAGGATGTAGAGACATTTTTAGAATCAGGTCAACAGGATGCAGAGAATCAACCAAATTAACCCTAGCGTCTCTATTCTGACGTGAACATTCTGCCAAAATAGTACATTCTACACCAGAAGGTCACAGATCCCTGTGAGCTTGTGAGATTTGGTATAGAGGGAAATACTTGCAGACCTAGCATAGAGCCCTTGGGTCAAGTGCACACTATAGGGTTTAAGTGGTTAACAGTGGCTTCAGGAGTGCAGCCCTGGTACTCAGCAGAGGGAATTATGTATTGTTCTGGCACCAAAACTGTCCTTGATACTAATGAGACCATTCCTGACCTCAAACACCAAGTAACATGGATGTATGTAATGCAGTATAGTAGTTACAATTACACAGTGTGAAAAATGGTGATATTTTTGTTCTTAGGAATTTTATTAAATTCCTGAGAGAAAAAAAAGGCGAGTCCCAGTCCATTGTTTAGGTAAAACTACTGCTCAATAACTGACACAATAGAAAGGCTAGTTACTGTAGAACAGTGGTGTGTTTTAGAATGAGCTCAAGAAAGAAAGAAGGAAAGGTCTGTCTAGTTTTTTCAGTGTTCTAAATGTTAATAAAATAATTTCCAACCCTTATTACCTTATTATGTGAGAATGTCATGAGTTTAGAATAAAATGTAATTCTACCTTGATACAGCTTTGAGACTTATTGTTGAAGAACAATGTTGATGCTGCTGAACTGGTTCCTATACTGTATACAGTAGTATATCAAAGCATCATGTTTCTCAGTCTATAATATGATACCCATGAACTTGGAAGTCATGCTTCTGCTTGCTCAGTAATTAGGGAGCTGAGAAAATGTGTGAGAAACTATAGATTTGCATGTAAATTTCACACATGGGTCCCAATCATCACATGATAAATATGTGTGTGTGCGTGCTGAGCTGCAGCGTGCAGCATATCAGCAGAAGCAGAAACATAAGTGGTTGTTTATATGAGGTAATTACTGCCGTTCCGTTTTGTGCGTATACAATCCTTTGATAGTATAAAATGAGTAAAGGTGTAATTTTACACTGTATCCATTTGTAATTCTGAGAGTGTACAAGTAAATTATAACCAAATGGATCCGCTTACAATTGTGACCAAATTGACCCTTATGGGCCAAATGTCCCAGTTGACCCTTATAGGTCCATTTGGTTACATTTGTTCACTCAGAGATTTTGCCTGTGTGGTCTCAAGCTTAAATATTGTATTTTCTCCTATTCATACAATCTGAAGTGAAGAGTGTCTTCATCAAGTTGCTGCTTCCACCCATGGCTTATTCGGCATATCAAACACCTCAAGTATTTATATATTCACACGTCGTTTTGTCTCTCACTGTTCTTCGAACGAGAGAGACATAGAGCGTAAGCGAGAGGATGAACCATGAGGGAAAAGGATGTATATGTCGACGGCGATTGGGGAAAATTGTATCGCGAAACAAACAACAACAGAAGAAAAAGAAAATTGTGCGAGGGAGAGAGCGAGAGAGACACATAGAGAAGTGGAGTGTGTACTGTAGACCCTTATGTAGCCAGCTTTAAATAGAATCGATGCTATATCTGGAGGTTGCTGTGGTTTCCGTAGACACTGTTTCCGTAGCAACTTTCTGTCCTCTTCCCCCTACCCTCCCATCCATCCATCCTGCATTCATCCTTCAGGAACGCGTGGAGTGCCGACTGCTGGAGGGCCGCGAGCGTCTCAGCCGGGTGCGGCGGAGTGCGGCGTGCACGGCGGAACGCACGGCCGCGGGAGGCTGCGAGGCCATGGATCGTCAGCTGGGGGCGCTGGCCCAGGCTCTGGAGCAGTGGGAAGGGGCCGCCCTCCGGGCCAGGGACGGCCTGGAGGGCGCCCTGGCCACGGCCACAGCCTCCGAAGAGGAGTACGGGCGGCTGACCGCCAGGCTGGAGGAGGAGCTTAAGGAGCTGGACGGGCGGCTGAGGGAGTGGAGCCAGGGGCTGGGTCGGGCGGAGGGGTGGAGCAACGGGGAGGAGGCCGTGGAGGGCTGGCTGCTGGCTAAGGTACTTGTATGGATGCACTTGTGTGGTACTCCTAAGCCCAATTAATACTTAGTCGTGCGACGGTGTTTCTTTGCCGAGAA